>NW_027206582.1:0-331404 GCF_024711535.1 Dipodomys merriami
ACCCTAGCCCTCATCCTAAACCTAATTCTAACCCTCACCCTCACCCTAACTCTAACCCTCATCCTCACCCTAAACCTCACACTAACCTTAACCCTAACCCTAATCCTCAATCTAACCCTCAACCTAACCATAAATATAAACCTAACCCTAACTCTCGCCCTTATCTGAACCCGCAACCTCAGCCTAAACCTCAACTTTACCCTTACCATCATCCTCACCCTAAAGCTCACCCTAACCCAAAACCACATCGTAACCCTCAACCTAACCTTAACCCTAACCATCACCCTAATCCTAGCCCTTACCATCAAACTCAAGTTCAGCGTCAACCTAAGCCTAAGCCTAAACCTTACTCTAACCCTCACCCTCACCCTAACCCTCACCCTAACCCTAATCCTAACCCTATCCCTCATCCTAACCCTCACCCTAACCCTAGCCCTAACCATCACCCTAACCCTAATCCTAAACCCCACCCTCACCCTCAGCATAACCCCAACCCTAAGCCTAACCATAACCCTAACCCTCACATACCCTAACCCTCTTCCTAATCCGAACACTAACCGTAAACCTAACCCTAAACATCAACCTAACCTCACCCTAACCTTAACCCTAACACTAATCCTAAACCTAACCGTCGACTTTACCCTCCCCCTAACCCTAAATCTAACCCTAAAACTCACCATCACCCTAACCCTAATCCTAAACCTAACCCTGACCCTACACCCTAAACCTCACCCTCACTGTAACCATAACCCTCATCCTAACCCTCACCCTAACCCTACCCTAACCCTAAATCTCACCAAAACACTAACCCTAACCCGCACCTCACCCTAGCCCTCACCCTAACCCTAATCCTAACCTTAATCCTCTTCTAACCCTAAACCTAACCCTAACCCTCGCCCTAATCCTAAGCTTAACCCTAACCCTCAACCTAACACTAACCCTCACAGTAACCCTAAACTTAACCCGAACCCTAACCCTCACCCTAACTCTACCCCTAACTCTCACCCTAACCCTAACCCTCACACTCACCCTAAACCTTACCCTAAACCTAATCCTAACACTAAGGCTAAACCTTACCCTCACCCTAACCCTCAAGGTAACACTAACTCTAACACTGAACCTAACACTAACCCTCACCCTCAGCCTCACCCTAACCTTAACTCTAAGCTTAAACCTCACCCTCACCCTAACCCTAATCCTAAACCTAACCCTAAACCGCACCCTGACCCTAACCCTAAACCTCACCCTCACTCTAGCCCTCACCCTAACCCTAATCCTAACCCTAACCCTCATCCTAAGCCTCACCCTAAAGCTAACCCTAACCCTCACCCTCACCCCCACGGTAACCCTAACCCTAACGCTCAACCTAACCCTATCCCTCACCCTCAATGTAACCCTTACCCTAACCCTCACCCTAACCGTAAAATTAACCGAACCCTAACTGACAGTCTAACCCTAACCCTAACCTTCACCCTAACCCTAACCCTGAACCTCACCCTCACTCTCAGCCTAACCCTAACCCTAAGCCTAACCCTAACCCTAACTCTCACACTCACCCTAACACTTACCTGAATACTAACCATAAACCCAACCCTCCCCCTCATACTAACCCTCACCGTAACCCTAACTCTAACACTAAGCCTAAACCTAACCCTCACCCTCAGCCTCACCCAAACCCTAACTCTAACCCTAAACCTCACCCTCACCCTAACCCTAAGCCTAAACCTAACCCTAAACCTCAGCCTAACCCAAACCATAAACCTCACCCTCACCCTAGCCCTCACCCTAACCCTAATCCTTAAACTAACCCTCATCCTAACCCTCACCCTAACACTAACCCTAACACTCACCCTCATCTCACCCTAACCCTAAACCTAACCCTAACCCTCAACCTAACCCTAACCCTCACCCTCACTGTAACCGTTACCCTAACCCTCACCCTAACCCTAAACTTAAACCGAACCCTAACTCTCACCCTGAACCTAACTCTAACCCTCACCCTAACCCTAACCCTCAACCTCACCCTCACTCTCAGCCTAACCCTAAGCCTAAGCCTAAGCCTAACCCTAACCCTCACACTCACTCGAACCCTTACACTAATCCTAATTCCAATCCTAATCCTAACCCTCACCCTCACCCTCACCCTCACCCTAAACCTCACCCTAACCCTAACTCTAACACTAACCCTAAACCTAACTCTCAAACTCAGTCTCAACCTTACCCTAACTCTAAACCTAAACCTCACTCTCACGCTAACCCTAACTCTAATCCTAACCCCAACAATAAACCTCACCCTAAACCTAACCTGAACCCTCACCCTAACCATAATCCTCACCCTAACATTTAGCCTTACCATAACACTTAACCTCACCCTAACACTAACCCTAACCATAACACTAACTCACAATAACCCTAAACCTCACCCTAATCCTAAACCTCACCCTAACCCTAACTCTAACCCTCACCCTCACTGTAGCCCTCACCCTAACCCTAATTCTAACCCTCACCCTCTCCCTAACCCTTACCCTAATCCTCACCCTAAACCTCACACTAACCCTAAACCTAACCCTAATCCTCAATCTAAACCTTACAATAACCCTAACCCTAATGCTAAAGCTAACCCTAACCCTCACCCTTATCTTATTCCTCACCCTCAGCCTAAACCTCACATTTACCCTTACCATCATCCTCACCCTAACCCTAAACCTCATCCGAACACTCAACCTAACCTTAAACCTAACCATCACCATAACCCTAACCCTCACCCTCAACCTTCTGCTCAGCCTAACCCGAAGCCTAATCCTATACCTTACTCTAAACCTCACCCTCACCCTAGCCCTGACACTAAACCAAATCCTAACCCTACCCCTCATCCTAACCCTCACCCTAATCCTAAACCTAACCATCACCCTAACCTTAATACTCACCCCCAACCTCACCCTCTGCATAACCCTAACCCTAAGCCTAACCCTAACCCGAACCCTAACCCTCACATACCCTCACCCTAACCCTAATCCGAACCCTAACCCTAACCCTAAACCTCAACCTAACCTTCACCATAACCTTAACCCTAACACTGACCGTAACCCTAAACCTTGACCTAACCCTTCCCCTAACCCTAAATCTAACTCTAAAGTCACCCTTACACTAACCCAAATCATAACCCTAACCCTCAACCTTTCCCTAACCCTACCCCCTCACTTTAACACTCACCCTCACCCTAGCCCTCACCCTAACCGTATTCCTTACCCTAATCCTCATCCTAACCCTCACCCTAAACCTAACACTAACCCTCACCCTAATCCTAATCCTAACCCTAACGCTCAACCTAACCCTAACCCTCACCATAACCCTAAACCTCACCCTAACCCTAAACTTAACAAGAACCCTAACACTCACCCTAATCCTACCCCTAACTCTCACCCTAACCCTATCCCTCACCCTCACCCTTACCCGCACCCTCAGCCTAATCATAAGGCTAACCGTAACCCTAAAACTAACCCTCACACTTACCCTAACCTGTACCCTAATCCTAATCCTAACACTAAGCCTAAACCTCACCCTCACCCGAACCCTCATTGTAACCCTAACTCTAACACTAACCCTAACCCTAAACCTCACCATCAGCCTCACGCTAACCTTAACTCTAACCCTAAACCTGAACCTCACCCTAAACCTAACCCTAAACCTAAACCTAAACCTCACATAAACCTAACCCTAAACCTCACCCTCACCTTAGCCCTCACCCTAAACCTAATCCTAAACCTAACACTCATCCTAACCCTAACACTAACCCTCACCCTCACCCTCACCTTCACCCTAACCCTAACACTAACCCTAACCCTCAACCTAACCCTAACTCTAACTCTCACACTAACCCTAACCCTAACCCTCACCCTCACAGTAACCCTCAACCTCACCCTCAAATTCAGCCTAACACTAAGCCTAACCCTAACCCTACCACTAACCCTCACACTCACCCTAACCCTAACCCTAACCCTAATCCTAACACTAACACTAAAGCTCAACCTCACTCTAACCCTCACCTTAAGCCTAACCCAAACATTAATCCTAACCCTAACCCTAACCCTAAAACTCATCCTCACCCTAAAGCTCACACTAACCCAAACACTAGTCCTGAATCTAAACCTCACCCTCACCCTCACCCTAGCCCTCACCCTAAACCTAACCCTCATCCTCACCTTAAACCTCACACTAACCCTAACACTAATCCTCAATCTAACCCTCACCCTAACCCTAACCCTAACGCTCATCCTAAACCTAACCCTCACCCTTACCATAACCCTCACCCTCAGCCTAACCCTCACCTTTACCCATACCGTCACTCCCACCCTAACCCTCACCCGAAAGCTAACCCTCACGCTGACCCTAACCCTACCCCTAAACCTCACTCTCGTCCTAACCCTAACTCTAACCCTAACCCTAACACTAAATCTCACCCTATCCTCAACCATAAACCTCACCCTCAACCTCATGCTCAGGCTAACCCTAAGCCTAAGCCTAACACTTACCCTAACCCTCACCTTCACCCTAGCCCTCACCCTAACCCTAAGCCTAACCCTAACCCTCATCCTAACCCTCTCCTTAACCCGAAACCTAAACATCAACCTTACCCTAATGCTCACCCACTCCCTCACCCTCAGCTAAACCCTCAGCCTAAGCCTAACCCTAACCCTAAAACTCACACTCACCTCACCCTAAGCCTAATCCTAACCCTAACCCTAAGCCTAAACTTCAACCTAACCCTCACCCTAACCTTAACCCTAACACTAACTCTAACATTAACGCTCGACCTAACCCTCCAACCAAGCCTAAATCTAACCCTAAATTTCAACCTCACCCTAACACTAATCCTAACCCTAACCCTAAACCTCACCCTAAAACTAACCCTAAACCTAACCATAACTCTAACCCTAATCCTAACACTCACCCTCTCCCTAAACATAATATTAAGCCTAACCCTCAAACTAACCCTAACCCTCAACCTCACCGTAACAATAACCCTCAACCTAACCTTAACCGAAACCCTAACCCTAACTCTAAACCTTACCCAAACACTAACCCTAACCAATCCTAACCCTCACCATCACCCTAGCCCTCACCCTCACCCTAATCCTAACCCTAACCCTCACCCTAACCCTAACCCTCAACCTCACCGTCACTCTCAGCCGAACCCTAAGCCTAAGCCTAACCCTAAACCTAACCCTCAAACTCACCCAAACCCTTACACTAATCCTAATCCTAACCCTAAGATTAACCCTCACCCTCACACTCATCCTCACCCTAACCCTCACCCTAACCCTAACTCTAAACCTAACCCTAAACCTTACCCTCCAACTCTGCCTCAACCTCACTCTAACCCTAACCCTAAGCCTCACCCTCACAGTAACTGTTACCATAACCCTAATACTAACAATAACCCTAACAATAACCCTAACCCTAACACTAACCCTCACCCTAAACATAACCCTAACTCTAACATTAACCTTCACCCTAACACTTACACTCACCCTAACACTAACCCTTACCCTAACAGTAAATTTCACACTAACCTTAAACCTCACCCTAAACCTAAACCTCACCCTAACCCTAACCCTAACTCTAACCCTCACCCTCTCCCTAGCCCTCACACTAACCCAAATTCTAACCCTCACTCTCACCATAACCCTAACCCTCATCCTCACCCTATACCTCACACTAACCCTAACCCTAATCCTCAATCTAACCCTCATCCTAACCCTAACCCTAACCATAAATCTTAACCCTCAACCTCAGCCTTAACCTCACCTTTACCCTTACCATCATCCTCACCCTAAACCTCACCCTAACCTTAAACCTCATCCTAACCCTCACTCTAACCTTAAACCTAACCATCACCCTAACCCTAACCCTCACTCTCAACCTCATGCTCAGCCTAACCCTAAGCCTAAGCCTAACCCTTACTCTAACCCTCAACCTCAACCTAACCCTCAGCCTAACCCTAATCCTAACCCTAACCCTCATCCTAACCCTCACCCTAACACTAAATGTAACCCTCACCCTCATCCTCACACTAACCCTAAGCCTAACCCTAACCCTCAACCTAACCCTAACCCTTACCCTCACTGTAACCTTTACCCTAACCCTCACCCTAACCCTAAACTTAACCCGAAACCTAACTCTCACACTTATCCTGACACGAACTCTCATCATAACCCTAACCCTCACCCTAAACTTCACCCTCAGCCTAATCCTAAGCCTAACCCTATCCCTAACCATAACCCTCACCCTATCCTTCACCCTAACACTAATCCTAATCCTAACCCTAAACCTAAACCTCACCCTCACCCTAACCCTCAACTTAAGCCTAACACTAACATTAATCCTATACCTAACCCTAACCATAAACCTCATCCTAAACCCTAAACCTCACCCTAACCCTCACCCTAAACTTAACCCTAACACTAACCCTAACATTAACGTTGGACCTAACCCTACAACTAACCCTAAATCTAACCCTAAACCTCCCCATCATTCTAACCCTAATCCTAAACTTAACCCTAAACCTCACCCTAACCCTAACCCTCACCCTCACCTTCACCATAACTCTAACCCTAACAGTAACCATAACACTAAACCTAACACTAAACCTAACCCTAAACCTAACCCTAATCCTAAAACTCACCCTCACCCTAACCATAATCGTAACCCTAACTCTCAACCTAACCCTAACCCTCACCCTCACAGGAACCCTAACCCTCATCCGAACCCTAACTCAAACCCTAACCCTAACCCTAAACCTTACCCTAACACAAACCCTAACGTCTCCCTCACCCTAGCCCTCACCCTAACCCTAATCCTAACCCTAACCCTAACCCTAACCCTAAATATAATCGAACCCTAAGTCTCACCCTAACCCTAACCCTAAGTTTAACCCTAACCCTAACACTCAACCTCACCTTCACTCTCAGCCTAAACCTAAGCCTAAGCCTTACCCTAACCCTAGCCATCTACTCATCCTAACCCTTACCCTAATCCTAATCGTAACCTAAGCCTAAGCCAAACCCTCACCTTTACCCTCACCCTAATCCTAACCCTCACCCTAACCCTAACTCTAACACTAACCCTAACGCTAACCCTCATCCTCAGCCTCACCCTTACCCTAACTCTAAACCTAAACCTAACCCTATCCCTAACCCTATCGCTAAAACTAAACCTCACCCTAACCCTAAGGCTAAACCTCACCCTCAACCTAGCACTCACCCTAGCCCTAATCCTAACCCTAACCCTCATCCTAAACTTCCCCATAACCCTAACCCTATAACTCACCCTCAACCTAAACTTAACCCTAACCCTAACACTAACACTAACCCTAACCCTTAAGCTAACCCTCACCCTTACAATAACTCTAACTCTAAACCTCACCTTCACCCTAATCTTAATTCTAACCCTAAACCAAAACCTAAACCTAATCCTAACAATAACCCTCACCCTAATCCTAACCCTCACCCTAACCACAACCCTCACCGTAACCCATACTCTAAACCAAACACTAACCCTCAGAGTAACCCTAACCTAACCTCACCCTAACCCTAACTCTAACCATAACCCAAACACTAAAAACCTCAACCTAACCCTAACCCTAACCCTCACCCTCACCCTCACCGTAACCGTAACCCTAACAATAACCCTAACCCTAACCCTAATCCTAACCCTCACCCTAATCCTAACACTAAACCTAACTCTAACCTTCACCCAAACCCTAACCCTCACCCTAACGTAACCCTAACCCTCATCCTAACCCTCACCATAAACCTATCCCTAACCCTAAAACTCACCCTAAAACTAACCCTAACCCTCACCCTAAACCTAGCCCTCAACCTAACCCTAATCCTAACCCTAATCCTCATCCTAACCCTCACCCTAACCCTAAACCTAAACCTCACCCTAACCCTAACCCTAATCCTCAACCTAACCCTAACACTCACATTCAACGTAAACCTAACCCTAACCCTCATGCTAACTGTAAACTTAACCTGACCCCTAACTCTCACCCTAACCCTCACCCTCACGCTCACGCTCAATGTAACCCTAAGCCTAACGCTAACCTTAACCTTAACCCTCACACTCACCCTAACACTTACCCAAATATTAATCCTAACCCTAACCGTAACCCTCACCCTCAGCCTCACCTTAACCCTACCTCTAACCCTAAACCTCACCCTCACCCTAACCCTACCCCAGCCCTAACCCTAAACCTCACACTAAACTAACCCTAAAAATCACCCTCACCCTAGCCATTACCCTAACCCTAATCCTAACACTAGCCCTCATCCTAACCCTCCCCATAACCCTAACCCTAACCCTCAAAATAACCATTAACCTCACAATCACCTTTAGCCCAAACCTAAGCCTAACCCTAAGCCTAACCCTAAACTTAACCGTAACCTTCACACTCATTCCCCACTATCACCCTCACCGTAACTCTAACCCTAACTGTAACCCTAACCCTAAACCTAACCCTTACCCTAACCCTAACCCTAACCCTCATCCTCACCCTAACCCTAACACTAAACCCAACCCTAACCCTCACCCTAACAGTCACCCTAACGCTATATCTAACCCTAAACCTCACCCTCACCCTCACCCTAACCCTAAACCTAACGCTAAACCCCACCCTAATCCTAAGCCTAAACCTCACCCGCACCCTCACCCTCACCGTAACTCTAACCCTAACCCTTACAATAAAACTACCCCTAAACCTAACCATCACCCTAACCCTAATCCTCATCCCACCCTCACCCTCTGCCTATTCCTAAGCCTAAGCGTAACCTTTACCCTTATCCTCACACTCATGGTCACCCTAACCCTAATCCTAAACCTAACCCTTTCCCTAAACCTCAACCTAACCCTCAACCTCACCCTAACCCTAACACTAACCCTAAACCTAAACCACACCCTAACCCTCCCCCTAACCCTAAATCTAACCCTAAAGCTCAAACTCACCCTAACCCTAACCCTAACCTAAAACAAAACTCACACTAACGCTAATCCTCACCCTCACTTTCAACCTCACTGAAACTCTAACCCTTACCATAACAATAACATTAACCCTAAACCTGACCCTAACCCTAAACATAACACTCACCCTCAGCCTCAGCCTCACTGCAAACTTAACCCTAACCATAAAACTCACAATAACCCTAACGGTAACCCTAACATTAATCCTCAACGCCACCCTCACCCTCATCCTAACCCTAACCCTAACCCTAATCCTAACCATCGCCATAACGCTAACCGTAACCCTCACTCTAACACTAACCCTAACCCTAAACCTAAACCTCACCTTAACCCTAACCCTAGAAATCACCCTCACCCTAGCCCTCACCCTAACCCTAATCCTAACCCTAACCCTCATCCTAACCCTCCCCATAACACTTACCCTAAACCTAAACCTCAACCTAACCCTCACCCTAACCCTAACACTAACCCTAACCCTAACCCTCAACCTAACCATCATCCTAACCATACTCTGACCCTAAACCTTACCCTAACCCTAACCCTAACTCTAACCCTTACTCAAGCCCTAAAACTGACCTTAACCCTAAACCCGAACCCGAACCCTTACCCTCACCGTAACCGTAACCCTAAACCTAACCCTAACAATAACCCTAACCCTAATCCTAACCCTCACCCTAAACACAACCATCACCCTAACCCATACCCTAACCCAAACACTAAACCTCACACTAACCCTAACCCTAACCTCACCCTAACCCTAACTTTAACCCTAACACTAACACTAAAAACCTCAACCGAACCCTAAGCATAATCCTCACCAGCAACCTCACCATAATCTTAAATCTAACAATAACCCTAACCCTAACCCTAATCCTAACCCAGACCCTCACCCTAACCCTAAACCTAATCCTAACCCTCACCCAAACCCTAAAACACACCCTTACTGTAACCCTAACTCTTATCCTAACACTAACCCTAACCTCAACCCTAACCGTAACGCATAACATAACCCAAACACTAACCCTCACACTAACCCTAACCCTAACCTCACCCTAACCCTAACTCTAACCCTAACCCTAACACTAAAAACCTCAACCTAACCCTAACCCTAACCCTCACCCTCACCCTCACCCTAACCGTAACCCTAAAAATAACCCTAACACTAACCATAATCAAAACCCTCACCCTCACCCTAACCCTAACCCTAACCCTAACCCTCACCCTAACCCTAACCCTCACACTTACCGTAACCCTTACCCTCATACTAAGCCTCACTCTAACTCTAACCCTAACTCTAAACCTCACCGTAACACTAACACTAACCCTCACCACAACCCTAACCCTAACCCTAACCATCAACGTAACTCTAACCCTCACACTCAACGTAAACCTAACCCTAACCCTCAACCTAACCCTAAAATTACCCTGAACCCTAACTCTCACCCTAACCCTAAGCCTCACCCTCACCCTCACCTCAGTGTAAACCTAAGCCTAACCCTAACCCTAACCCTTTCACTCACATTGACCCTAACCCTTACCCTAATCCTAATCCTAACCCTAACCATAACCCTCACCCTCAGCCTCACCTTAACCCTAACTCTTACCATAAATCTCAACGTGACCCTAACCCTAACCCTAACCCTAACCATAAACATCAACCTAACCTAAACCTAAACCTCACCCTCACCCTAGCAATCACCCTAACCCTAATCCTAACACTAACCCTCATCCTAACCCCCCCCATAACCTTAACCCTAACCCTCACCTTAACCCTAAAACTCACCCTGACCATTAGGCTAAACCTAAGCCTAACCGTAAGCCTAACCCTAAACCTCACACTCATCCGCACTGTCACCCTCACCATAAATCTAACCCTAACCCTAACCCTAAACCTAAACCTCACCCTTACCCTAACCCTAACCTGAACCCGAACCCTAACCCTCATCCTTACCCTAATCCTAACACTAAACCTAACCCTAACCCTCACCCTAAACCTCCCCCTAACCCTAACCCAAACCATCACCGTAACCCTAAACCTAACCCCAACACTCACCCTCAGCCGAACCAAAAGTATAAGCCTAATCCTCATCCTAACGCTCACCCTAACCCTCACACAAACCCTAATAGTAATCCTAACCCTGTCCCTAAACTTCAACCTAACCCTCACCCTCAATCTAACCATAACACTAACCCTAACCCTAAACCTCACCCTAACCTTTCCCCTAACCCTAACTATAACCCTAAATATCACCCTCACCCTAACCCTAACCCAAACCCTAACCCTAAACCTCACCCTAACACTAACCTCACCTTCACCCTCAACCTCACCGTAACTCTAACCCTAAACCTAACAATAACACTAACCCTAACCCTAACCCTAACTCTAACCATAACCGTCACCCTCAGCCTCACCCTCACTGCAAACTTAACCCGAACCGTAACACTAACAATAACCCTAAACCTAAGCCTAAGCTAACCCTAACTCTAATCCTAACCACCACCCTCAACCTCAGCCGTATAACCCTAAGCATAACCCTAACCCTAAACCTTTCCCTAATCCTCAGCCTCAGCCTCACCCTAACCCAAACCCTACCCCTAATCCTCAACCTAACTCTAAGCCTAATCCTAACCCTAACCCTAACCCTCACACCCACCCTCAACCTAACACTAATCCTAAAACTAACCCTATATCTAACCCTAACCCTCACCCTAACCCTCACCCTAGCGCTCACCCTAACCCTTACCCTAACCCTCACCCTCAACCTAGCCCTCAACCTAAACCTAACCCTCACCCTCACCGTAACCCTTACCCTAAACCTCACCCTAACCCTACACTTAACCTGTACCCTAACTCGCACACTAACCCTAACCCTAACGGTCATCCTAACCCTAACCCTCAACCTTAATGTAACCCTGACCCTCAGCCTAACCCTCACGTTTACCCTTACCTTCACCCCTACCCTAACCCTCAACATAACCCTCACACTCACCATAACCCTCACCCTAAAACTAACTCTACCCCTAAACCTCACCCTCACCCTAACCATAACTCTAAACGTAACCCTAACACTAAAACTCACCCTAACCCTAATCCTACCCATCAAGCTAACCATAACCCTAACCCTCACGCAAAACCTCAGCCTAAACCTAAGGCTAACACTAACCCTAAACCTCACACTCAAGCTAACCCTAACCATAATCCTAATTCTAACCCTAATTCTAACCCTAAACCTCACACTCACCCAAACCCTAATACTGAAACTCAAACTCACCGTAATTGAAACCCTAAACCTAAGTCTAACCTTAAGCCTAACGCTAACCCTAACTCTGCACCTAACTTTCACCCTAACCCTAACACTAACACTAACCCTAACCCTAACCCTCACCCTCAGTCTCACCCTAACCATAACTCTAACACTAAACCTCACCCTGACCCTAAACCTAACCCTAACCCTATCCCTAAATCTCATCCTAGCCCTAACCCTAACCCTCACCCTCACCCTCACCCTCACCATAACCGTAAACCTAATCCTAATGCTAACAATAATCCTAACCCTAACCCTAAACCTGAAACTAAACATAACCCTCACCCTAACCTTAACCCTCACCTTAACACTTACTCTCACCTTAACCCTAACCCTCACCCTAACACTTTCCCTCACCCTAACCCTCACCCTAACCCTAACCCTCACCCTTACTGTAACCTCACCCTCAGCCTAACCCTCACCTTTATCCTAAACGTCAACTCCACCCTAACCCTCACTCTAACGCTAACCCTCACCGTAACCCTAACTCTATCCCTAAACCTCATCCTCACCCTAATCCTCACTCTATCCCTAACCCTAACACTAACCTTCACCATAACCCTAACCCTAACCATCACCCTAAACCTAATCCTCACACCCACCCTCACCCTCAGCCTAACCCTAAGCCTAAGCCTAACCCTAACCCTAAACCTCACACTCACACTCACCCTAACCCTAATCCTAACCCTAACCCTAACCCTAACCCTAAACCTCAACCTAACCCTCACCCTAACCTTAACCCTAACACAAACCCTAACCCTCGACCTAACCCTCCAACTGAACCTAAATCTAACCATAAACCTCACAATCACCCTAACCGTCACCCTCACCATAACTCTAACCCTAACCCTAACTATAACAGTAATCCTAACCCTAAACCTAACCCTAACCGTAACGTTAATGCTAACACTCAACCTCACCCTAACCCTAATCCTAACCCTAAACCTCACCCTAACCCTAACCCTCACCCTCACCGTAACTCTAACCCTCATCCTAACCCTCACCCTAACCCCAAACCTAATCCTAAACCTTACACTAAAACAAACCCTAATCCTCACATTCACCCTAGCCCTCACCCTAACACTAATCGTAACCCTAATCATCATCCTAACCCTCACACGAACCCTAAAACTAACCCTCATCCTTACCCTAACCCTAACCCTCAACCTAACCCTAACACTTACACTCACCGTAATCCTAAACCTAACAATCACCCTACCCCTAAACTTAACCGAACCCTAACTCTCACCCTAACCCTAACCATCACACTCACCCTCACCCTCACCATAATCGTAATACTAACCCTAACCCTAACCCTCACACTAATCCCTAACCTAACACTAACCCTCTCCCTAAACCCCATCCTAACCCTAACCCTAACCCTCACCCTCATCCTCAGCCTCAACCTAACCCGAAGCCTAAACCAAACCCTAAACCTAACACTCAAACTCACCCTAACCCTTACTCTAATCCTAATCCTAACCCTAAACCCAATCCTCACCATCACCCTAACCGTTACCCTAACCCTAACTCGAAAACTAACCCTAAACCTAAACCTCAACCTCAGCCTCACCCTTACACTAACTCTAACCCTAAACCTCACCCTCACCCTAACCCTAAACCTAACCCTAACCCTAACCCTAAACCTCAACCTCAGCCTAGCCCTCACCCTAACCCTAATTCTAAACTTCATCCTGACACTCACCCTAACACTAACCCTAACCCTCACCCTTACTCTCAATTTAACCCTAACCCTAACCCTAAACCTCACCCTAACCCTAAACCTCACCTTCAACCTCACCCTTAGCCTAACCCTTAACCTAAACCTAAACCTAACCTAACACACTCACTCACCCTCACCTTAACCCTAAGCCTAATCCTATCCCTCACCCTCACCCTCAGTGTAATCCTAAGCCTAACCCTAACCAGAACCTTAACCCTCACACTCACTCTAACCCTTTCCCTAATCCTAATCCTAACCAGAACCCTAAGCCTCACCCTCATCCTCAGCTAAACCCTAATTCTAACCCTATAACTAACACTCACACTAACCCTCACCCTAACCCTAACCATAAACCTCAACCT
Organism: Dipodomys merriami; assembly: GCF_024711535.1. Classification (NCBI taxonomy): domain Eukaryota; kingdom Metazoa; phylum Chordata; class Mammalia; order Rodentia; family Heteromyidae; genus Dipodomys; species Dipodomys merriami. The sequence goes on from NW_027206582.1 coordinate 14,412, forward strand.
CTTCCTAGCCCTCACTCTAACCCTAATCCTAACCCTAACCCTCATCCTAACCCTCCCCATAACCCTAACCCTAATACTCACCCTAACCCTAACCCTCACCCTCACCCTCATCCTGAGCCTAACCCTAAGCCCAACCCTAAACCTCACCCTAACCCTCACACTCACCCTAACTCTAAACCTATTCCTAATCCTAACCCTAAACCTAACACTCACCCTAACCCTAACACTCACCCTCAACCTCAGTCTAACCCTAAGCCTATCCCTAACCCTAACACTAAACCTCAAACTCACCCTAACCCTAAACCTAATCCTAATCCTAACCCTAACTCTAACCCTCACCCTCAACCTAACCCTCACCTTAAGCCTAACCCTAACATTAATCCTAAACCTAATTCTCACCCTCAGCCTCATCCTAACCCTAACTCTAACACTAAACCTCACCCTGACACTAAACCTAACCCTATAACTACACCTCATCCTAGCCCTAAACCTAAGGCTCACCCTCACCCTCACCATAACCTTAACGATAACCCTAATGCTTACTATAATCCTAACCCAAACACTAACCCTCACCCTAAACATAACCCTCACCCTAACCCTAACCCTCACCCTAACCATAACTCTCACCTTAAACCTAACCCTCAACCTAACACTTACCTTCACCCTAACACTAACTCTAACCCTAACACTAAGCCTCACACTAACCCTAACCATTACACTAACCCTAAACTTCATCCTAACACTAACCCTGAACCTCACCCTCTTCCTAGCCAGCACCCTAACCCTAACCCTCATCCTCACCCTAAACCTCACACTAACCCTAACACTAATCCTCAATCTAACCCTCACCTTCACCCTAAAGCGAACACTAACCCTCACCCTAAACCTAAACCTAACCCTCACCATAAACCTCACCCTCAGCCTAACCCTCAAATTTACCCTTACCGTCACCCCCAAGCTAACCCGCACCCTAACCCTAACTGTACCCGTAAACCTCACCCTCACCCTAACCCTAACTCTAACCCTAACCCCAACACAAACCTCACCCTAACCCTAACCCTAACCTTAAGCCTCACCCTCACACTAACCCTAACCTTTACCCTAAACCTAATCCTAACCCTAACCCTCATCCTAAAACTCCCCCTAACCCTAACCCTCACCCTCAACCTCACCCTCAGCCTAACCGTAAGCCTAACCCTATACCTAAACCTAACACACACACTCACCCTCACTCTAACCCAAATCCTATCCCTAACACTAACCCTAACCCTAACCCTCCCCCTAACTCTAACCGTAACCCTAAACCTAAATATAACCCTTATCCTAACCCTCAACCTAAACCTCACCCTAACCCTAACTCTAACCCTAAAGCTCAACCTCACCCTAACCCTAACTCTAACCTTAACCCAAACCCTAAACCTCACCCTAACACTAATCCTAACCCTAACCCACACCCTCACCCTCAGCCTAATCCTAAGCCTATCCCTAACCCTAACCCTCACACTCACCCTAACCCTAACTGTAATCCTAAACCTCACCCTCACCCTAAACCTCACCCTAACACTAACCCTAACCCTCACCCTCACCGGCACCATAACCGTCACCCTGACCCAAAACCTCACCCTAAGATTTACCTTCACCATAACACTAACCCTAACGCTAACACTAACCTCACACTAACACTAACCCTCACCCTAATCCTAACACTCACCCTCAACCTCAGCCTAACCCTAAGCATATCCCTAAACCTAACCCTAACCCTCACACTCACCCTAACACTAACACTAATCCTACTCCTAACCCTGACCCTAACCCTCACCCTTAACCTAACCCTCTACTTAAGCCTAACCCTAACATTAATCCTAACCCTAACCCTCACCCTCAGCCTCACCCTAACCCTAACTCTAACACTAAACCTCACCCAAACACTAACCCTAAATCTAACCCTAAAACTCACCCAAAACCTAACCCTAATCCTAACACTACCCCTCACCCAAACACGAACCCTAACACTCACCCTCACCCTCATGCTCAGCCTAAGCCTAAGCCGAAGCCGAAGCCTAACCCCAATCCTCACCCTAACCCTAACTGTAACCCTAAACCTCACCCTCACCCTAAACCTCACCCTAACAGTAACCCTAACCCTCACCCTCACCCGCACCATAACCGTAACCTTAAACCGAACCCTAAAAATAACCCTAACCCTAATCCTAACGCTCACCCTAACCATAACCTTCACCCTGACCCAAACCCTCACCCTAAGATTTACCCTCACCATAACACTAACCCTAACGCTAACACTAACCTCACACTAACACTAACCATAAATCTAACCCTAAACCTCAACCTCACCCTAACCCTAACCCTAACCCTAACCCTAACCCTAAACCTCAACCTAACCATAACCCTCACACTCACCCTAAACCTCACCCGAACCCTAAACCTCAGCCTAACACTAACCCCAACCCTTAACCTCAACCTAGACTTCACCATAACCCTAACCTTAACCATCACCCTAACCCTAATCGTCACCCCCACCCTCACCCTCAGCCTAACTCTAACCCTAACCCTAACCCTCACCCTTATTGTACCCCTCACCCTCACCTTAACCCTAACCTTTACCCTTACCATTACCCCCACGCTAACTCCCACACTAACCATAAACCTAATACTCACCCTCACTGTAACAGTAACCCTAATCCTAAACCTAACAATAACCCTAACCCTAACCATAACCCTCACACTAACCATAACATGCACCGTAACCCTAACCCTCACCCTAACACATACCCTCACCCTAACACTAAACCTAACCGTAGCATTAATCCTCACACTAACCTTAACCCTCACCCTAATGCTAAACCCCAACCTCACCCTCAGCCTAACCCTAAGCCTAAACCTAACCCTAACCCTAACTGTAAACCTAACCCTAAACCTAACCCTAACCCTAAACCCAACCCTAAACCTAACCCTAATCATTTGCCTCACCCTCACACTAAACAAAACCCTAACCCTCACCCTCACCCTAACCCTAACACTGACCCTCAGACTCACACTCAAACTAACCCTAACCCTAATCCTAACCCTCTTCCTATCCCTCAACCTAGTCCTCACCCTAACACTAATCCTAACCCTAAACCTCATCCTAAACCTCACCCTAACCCTAACCCTAACCTGCACCCTAACCCTAACCCTGAACCTCACCCTCATGCTTGGCCTAAGCCTAAGCCTAAGCCTAAGCATAACGCTAACGCAAACCCTCACACTAACACTAACCCTAACAATAACCCTAACTCTAACCATAAAACTCACTCTCACCCTAACCCTAACTCTAACCCTTACCCTAAACCTAAACCTCATACTAACCCTAACCCTAACCCTCACCCTCACCCTCACCATAACCGTAACCCTAACCCTAACAATAACCCTAACCCTAACCCTAACACTCAACCTAACCATAACCCTCACCCTGACCCTAACCCTCACCCTAACACTTACCCTCACCCTAACACTAACCAGAAACCTAACACTAACCCTCACACTAACCCTAATCATGACCCTAACCCTAAACCTCACCCTAAACCTAAACCTAACCCTCACCCTCACCCTAGCCCTCACCCTAGCCGTAACCCTCATCCTCACCTTAAACCTCACACTAACCCTAACACTAATCCTCAATCTAACTATCACCCACACCCTTCCCATAACCCTAACCCTCACCCTAACCCTAAACCTCACCCCACTGTAAGCCTCAACCTCAGCCTAACCCTCACGTTTACCCTTACCAGCACCCCCACTCTAATCCTTACCCTAAACTTAACCCTCACCCTAACTCGCACCCTAACCCTAATGACAACACAAAAACTCATCCTCACCCTAACCCTAACCTAAACCCTAACCCTCATCCTCAAACTAAACCTGAAACTAACCCTAACCCTAAACCTCAATTTAACCCTCATCCTAACCCTAATCCTAAACCTTACCCTAACACTAAACCTAACCCTAACACTCACCCTTATCTTAACCCTAACCCTCAGCCTAAACCTCACCTTTACCCTTACCATCATGCTCACCCTAAACCTCCTCCTAACCCTAAACCTCATCCAAACCCTCACCCTAACCGTAAACCTTACCGTCACCCTAACACTAACCATCACCCTCACACTAGCACTCACCCTAACACTAATCCTAACCCTAACCATCATCCTAACCCTAAACGTAAACCTCACCCTCACCCTCACCCTAACCCTAATCCTAACCCCACAGTGAACCTAATCCTAACCCTCATACTCACCGAAACCCTAACACTAAAGCTAAACCTAACCCTCACCCTCAACCTCACCCTCAGCCTAACGCTAAAGCCTAAGCCTAAACCAAACCCTAACACACACACTCACCCTCACCCTAACCCTAATCCTAACCCTAACCCTAACCCTAAACCTCCCATGAACTTTCACCGTAAGCCTAAACCTAACATTAACCCTAACCCTAACCCTCAACCTAACCCTCACCCTAACACTAACTCTAACCCTAAACCTCACCCTCACTCTAAACCTCACCCTAACCCTAACCCTAACCCTCACCCTCACTCGCACTATAACCATAACCTTAATCCGAACCCTAACAATAACCCTATCACCAATCCTAACCCTCACACTAACCATAACCCTCACCCTGACCCAAACCCTCACCCTAAGACGTACCCTCACTGTAACACTAACCCTAATGCTAACACTAACCCTCACACTAACACTAACCCTAAATCTAACCCTAAACCTCAACCTCACCCTAATACTAACCCTAACCCTAACCCTAAACCTCACCCTAACCCTAACCCTCACCCTCACCCTAACCGAAACCGTAACACTATCCCAAACCCTAACAATAAACATAACCCTAACCCTAACACTCACCCTAACCATAACCCTCACCCTAACCCTAATGTTCACCCTAACACTTACCCTCACCTTAACACTAAACCTAACACTAACACTAACCCGCACACTAACCCTAAACATCACCCTAACCCTAAACCTCAACCTAACACTAACCCCAACCCTCACCCTCACCCAAACCTTCACCCTAATCCTAATCCTCATCCTCACCCTAAACCTCACACTAACCCTAACACTAATCCTCAATCTAACCCTCAACCTCACCCTAAAGCTAACACTAACCCTCACCCTAATCCTAACCCTCACCCTTACCGTAACCCTCAGCCTCAGCCTAACCCTCAACTTTACCCTTACTGTCACCCCCACGCTAACACACACCCTAACATTACCCCTCACCATAACCCAAAATGTACCCCTAAACCTCACCCTCATCATAAACCTAAATCTAACCCTAACCCTAACACTAAACCTCACCCTAACCCTAACCCTAACCCTCACCATCACCGTAACCGTAACCCTAACCTTAAACCTAACAATAAACCTAACCCTAACCCTAACCCGCACACTAACCATAACCCGCAACCTAATGCTAACCCTAACCCTAATACTAACCCTCACACTAACCCTAAACCTCACCCTAATCCTAAACCTCATCCTAACCCTAACCAAAACACTAATCCTCACCCTCACCCTAGCCCTCACCCTAACCCTAATTCTAACCATCACCCTGACCCTAACCCTAACCTTCATCCTCACCCTACATCTCACACTAACCATAACCCTAATCCTCAATCTAACCCTCACCCTAACCCTAACCTTAACCTTTACCCTAACCCTAAACTTAACCCTAAACCTCACCCTTATCTTAAACCTGACCCTCGGCCTAAACCTCACCTTTACCCTTACCATCATCCTCACCATAACCCTAAACCTCATCCTAACACTCACCCTAATTGTAAACCTAAACATCACCCTAACGCTAACCCTCACCCTCAAGCTCATGCTCAGCCTAAACCTAAGCCTAAGCCAAAACCTTACGCTAACCCTCACCCTCACCCTAGCCCTCACCCTAAACCTAATACTAATCCTAACCCTCATCTTAACCCTCACCCTAGCCCTAATGCTAACCATCACCCTAAACCTAATCTTCACCCATACCCTCACCCTCAGCCTAACCTTAAGGCTAAGCCTATCCCTAAACTTAACCCTCACACTCACCCTCACGCTCATCTTAATCCTAACCCTAACCATAAACCTAAACCTCAACCTAACCCTCACCGTATCCTTAACCCTAAAACTAACCCTAAGCCTAATCCTAGACCTAACCCTCCAACTAACCCTGAATCTAACCGTAAACCTCACCCTCACACTAACACTAATCCTAACACTAACCCTAAACCTCACCCTAACCCTAACCCTCACCCTCACCCCCACCATAACTCTAACCCTAACCCTAACTATAACACTAATCCTAACCCGAAACCTAACCCTAACCCTAATCCTAACACTCATCCTCAGGCTAACCCTAATCTTAAACCTAACCCTCACCCTAACCCAAACCCTAAACCGAAACCTTAATCTAAAACTAACCCTAACCCTCAACCTCACCCTAGCCCTCACCCTAACCCTATTCCTCATCCTTACACTCACACTAACCCTAAACTTAACCCTCACCCTAGCCCTAACCCTAAGCCTAATCTTCAATGTAACCCTAAACCTCATGCTCAACTTAACCATAACCATAACCCTCACCCTAACCCTAAACATAATCGAACCCTAACTCTCACCCTAACCCTAATCCTAACCCTAAACCTTAATCTAACACTAACCCTAACCCTCATACTCACCCTCACCCTCAGCCTAACCCTAAGCCAAACCCTAACCCTAGACCTAATGCTCACACTCACCCTAAACCTTACCCTAAACCTAATCCTAACCCTAACACTAACCCTCACCCTCAGCCTAACCCTCACCCTAACCCTAAATCTAACACTAACCCTAACCCTAACCCTCAACCTCAGCCTCATCCTACCCCTAACTCTAACCGTAAACGTCAACCTCACCCGAACACTAACCCTACCCCTAAACCTAAACCTCACCCTAAACCTAAACCTAACCCTAAACTTCATCCTCAGCCTAGTCCTCAACCTAACACTAATCCTAACCCGAACCCTCATCCTAACCCACACCCTAACACTAACCATAACCCTCATGCTCACCCTAACCTTAATCCGAACCCTCACAGTAACCCTTACCTTCACCCTCAACCTAACCCTAAACTTAACCCGAACACTAACTCTCACCCTTACCATAATCCTAACCCTCAAGCTAACCCTAACCCTAAACCTCATTCTCACTCTAGCCTCACCCAACCCTAATCCTAACCCTATCCCTTTTCCTAAACCTCCCCCTAACCCTTATCCTAAACCTCACCCTAACACTAACCTTCAGCCTCAAACTCACTCTCAGCCTAACCCTAAGCCTAACCCTAAACCTAACCCTAACAACACACTCAACCTCACCCTAAACCTCACAATAACCCTAACCCTCATCCTAACCCACCACATAACCCTAATCCTAACCCTAACACTAAACCACACCCTCAACCTCAGCATAAGCCTAAGCCTAAGCCTAACCCTAACCCTCACACTCACCCTAAACCTAACCCTAAACCTCACCCTAACACTAACCCTCACCCTCAACCTCAGCCTTACCTTAAGCCTTACCCTAACCCTAACCCTAATCCTCACCCTCACCTTAACCTTAATCCTACTACTAACCCAAATCCTAACCCTCAACCTAAACCTCACCTTAAGCCTAAGCCTAACATTAATACTTACCCTAACCCTCACCCTCAGCATCACCCAAACACTAACTCTAACACTAAACCTCACCCTGACCCTAAACCTAAACGTAACCCTCACCCTAGCCCTCACCCTAACCCTAATCCTAACACTAAACCTCATCCTAACCCTCCCCCCACCCTTACCTTAACCTCACCCTAACACTAACCCTTACCCTCAACCTCACCCTCAGCCTAACCCTAAGCCTAATCCTAAACCTAACTCTAGCACACAAATTCACCCTCACCCTAACCCTAATCCGAAGCCTAAACCTCACCCTCACCCTCACCCTCAGTGTAACCCTAAGCCTAAACCTAACCCTAACCCTAACCCTCACACTCACCCTAAACCTAACCGTAAACCTCACCCTAACCCTAACCCTAAACCTCACCCTCACCCTAGTCCTCACCCTAACCCTAATCCTAACCCTAACCCTCATCCTAACCCTGCGCCTAACCCTAACACTAACTCTCACCATAACCCTAACCCTCATCCTCACCCTCACCCTAACTCTAATCCTAACCCTAATCCTAAACCTCACCATAACCCAAACCCTAACCCTCACCCTCGCTTCCCCTCACCATAACTCTAACCCTAACCCTAACAAGAACACTAATCCTAACCCTAATCCTAACCCTAACTGTAATCCTAACACTCACCCTCTTGCTAACCGTAATCCTACCCTAACCCTCACCGCAACCCTAATCCTCACCCTCACCCTAACTCTAACCCTCACCCTCACCCTAACCCTAATCCTAACCCTAACCCTAAACCTCACCCTAACCCTAATCCTCACCCTCACCCTCACCATAACTCTAACCCTAACCCTAACAATAACACTAATCCTAAACCGAAACCTAACCCTAACGCTAACAGTAATCCTAACACTCACCCTCTAGCTAACCCTAATCCTAAACCAAACCCTCACCCTAACCCTAATCATCACCCTCACCATAACCCTAACCCTCAACCTAACCCTCACCCTAACCGTAACCCTAACCCTAAACTTTAATCTAACACTAACGCTAACCCTCAAGCTTGTCCTATCCCTCACCCTAACCCTAATCCTAAACCTAATCCTCATCCTTACCCTCACCCTAACCCTAAACTTAACCCTCACCCTAGCCCTAACCCTAAGCCTAATCCTCAACTTAACCCTAAACCTCATGCTCACCGTAACCCTAACCCTAACACTCACCCTAACCCTAAACATAACCGAACCCTAACTCTCACTCTCACCCTAACACTAACAATCACCCTAACTCTAACCATCACACTCACCCTAAACCTAATCCTAAACCTAAACCTAAACCTCACCCTAACCCTAACCCTCATTCTCACCCTCACCCTCCCCATAAATCTGACCCTAACCCTAACAATAACACTTATCCTAAACTGAAATGTAACCCTAACCCTAACCCTAACCCTAATCCTAACACTCATCCTCAGGCTAACCCTAATCTTAAACCTAATCCTCACCCTAAACGTAATCATCACCCTGACCGTAACCCTAAACTTCAAACTTACCATCACCCTCACCTAACCCTAAACCTTAATCTAACACTAACCCTAACCCTCACCCTCACCCTAGGCTTCACCCTAACCCTAATTCTAACCCTAATCCTCATCCTTACCCTCACCCTCACCCTAACCTTAACCCTCACCCTAGCCCTAAACCTAAGCCTAATCCTCAACATAATCCTAAACCTCATGCTCACCTTAACCCTAACCATAACCCTCACCCTAACGCTAAATATAACCGAACCCTAAATTTCACCCTAACCCTAACCCTAACCCTAAACCTTAATCTAACACTAACCCTGACCCTCACCCTCAACCTCAGCCTAACCCTAAGCCAAACCGTAATGCTCACACTCACCCTAATGCTCACACTCACCCTAACCCTTACCCTAAACCTAATCCTAACCCTAAACCTAACCCTCACCCTCAATCCTAACCCTCACCCTAACCCTAAATCTTACACTAACCCTAACCCTAACCCTCAACCTCAGCCTCATCCTACCCCTAACTCTAAACATAAATGTCACCCTCACCCTAATACTAACCCTATCCCTAACCCTAAACCTCACCCTAACCCTAACCCTAACCCTAAACCTCACCCTCACCATAGCCCTCACCCGAACACTAATCCTAACCCTAACCCTCATCCTAACCCTCACCCTAACACTAACCATAACCCTCAAGCTCACCCTAACCCTTATCCGAACCCTCACCCTCAACCTAACCCTAACCTTCACCCTCATCGTAACCCTTACCTTAACCCTCTACTTAACCCTAAACTTAACCCGAACATTAACTCTCACACTTAACATAATCCTAACCCTCAAGCTAACCCTAACCCTAAACCTCATTCTCACCCTAGACACACCCAACCCTAATCCTAACCCTATCCCTTTTCCTAAATCTCCCCCTAACCCTTACCCTAACCCTCACCCTAACACTAACCCACAGCCTCACCCTCACCCTCAGCCTAAACCAAAGCCTAAGCCTAACCCTAACCCTAACCCTAACTTCACCCTCAGCCTAACCCTAAGCCTAACCCTAAACCTAACCCTACACACTCACTCACCCTCATCCTAAACCTCACACTAACACTAACCCTGATCCTAACCCTCCCCATAACCCTAACCATAACCCAAAAACTAACCCACACCTTCACCCTCAGCATAATCCTAAGCCTAACCCTAACCCTAACCCTAAACCTCACATTCACCCTAACCCTACCCCTAAACATCACCCTTACCCTAACCCTCAACCTCAACCTCAGCCTAACCCTAAGCATATACCTAAACCTAACCCTAACCCTCACCCTCACCCTAACCCTAAACCTACCCCTAACACTAACACTAACCCTCATCCTAACCCTCCCCCTAAGTTTTGCACAAACCCTCACCCTAACCCTAACCCTCACCCTCAACCTCACCCTCAGCCTAACCCTAAGCCTAACCCTAAACCTAACTATAACACACACACTCACCCTCACCCTAACCCTAATCCTAACCCTAAACCTCACCCTCACCCTCACCCTCACCCTCAGTTTAACCCTAAGCCTAACCCTAACCCTAACCCTAACCTTCACACTCACCCTAACCTTTACCCTAATCCTAAACCTAACCCTAACCCTCACCCTCAGCCTCAGCTTAACCTAACTTTAACCCTAAACCTCACCCTCACCCTAACCCTAACCCAAAACCTAACCTTAAACCTCACCCTAACCCTAACCCTAAACCTCACCCTCACCCTAGCCCTAAACCTCACCCTAACCCTCCCCCTAACCCTAACCCTAACCCTCACCCTAACCCTAACCCTCATCCTTACACTCACCATAACCCTGAACCTTACCCTAACCCTAAACCTAACACTAACTCTCACCCTAACACTCATCGTCAGCTTCACCCCATCCCTAACACTAACCCTAAACCTCATCCTCATCCTAACCCTTACCCTAAACCTAACACTAAACCTAAACCTAACCCTAACCCTCACCCTCACCGTAACCCTAACCCTCATCCTAACCCTCACCCTAACCCTAACTATAACCCTAAAATTTACCCTAACACTAAACCTAGTTCTCACCCTCACCCTAGCTTTCACCCTAACACTAATCGTAACCTTAATCCTCATCCTAACCCTCACCCTAACCCTAAAACTAACCCTCATCCTTCTCCTAACCCAAACCCTCAACCTAACCCTAAACCTAATGCTCACCATAAGCCTAACCCTAATCCTAACACTCATCCTAACCCTCACCCTAACACTAAACCAAACCGTCGCCCTCACTCTCACACTAACACTAATCCTAACCCTAACCCTCACACTCAACCTCACACTTAGCCTTACCCTTAGCCTAAACCTAACCCTAACTCTAACACACACACTCACCCTCTCCTTATCCCTAATCCAAACCCTAACCATCACCCTCACCCTAACTCTAACGGTAAACCTCACCTTCATCCTACCCCTCACTCTAACCCTAACCCCAACCCTAAACCTCACCCTAACTCCAACCCTAAACCTCACCCTCACCGTAACCAAAACCCAAACCTAACCCTAACAATAACCCTAATTCTAATCCTAACACTCACCCTAACCACAACTCTCACCCCAACCCAAAACCTCACCCTAAAACTTACCCTCACCCTAAAACTAACCTTAACGCTAACACTAACCCTCACACTAACCCTAACCATTCATTACCCTAACCCTAAACCTCAACCTAACCCTCACCCTCACCCTAACTCTAACACTAATCCTATCCCAAACCTCCCCCTAACCTTCCCCCAAACCCTATATCTAACCCTAAACCTCACCCTCACACTAACCCTAACCCTAAACCTCATCCTAACCCTAACCCTAACCCTCACCCACACCCTCAATCTCACAATAACTCTAACCGTAACCCTAACAATAACACTAACTCTAATCCAAACCATCACCCTAACCCTAATCCTCACCCCCTCCCTCACCCTCAGCCTAACCCTAAGCCTAATCCTAGCCCTCACCCTAACCATCACACTCACCCTCACACTAAATCTAATACTAAACTATACCTATCCCTAAACCTCAACCTAACCCGCCCCCTCCCCCTAAACCTAACACTAACAATAACCCTGAACCTCACCCTAACCCTCAATCTAACACTAACTCTAACCCTAAACCTCACCCTCACCCTAACCCTAACCCTAAACCTCACGCTAAACCTCACCCTAACCTTAACCCTCACTCTCACCCTCAATCTCACCGTAACTGTAAACCTAACCCTAAAAATAACACTAATACTAACCCTAACCCTAACCCTAACCATGACCTTCAGCCTTAATGTCAGGGCAAACTTAAACCTAACATAAAACTAACAATAACCCTAATCTTAACCCTAACCCTAATCCTCAACCCCATCTTCATGCTCAGCCTAACCCTAAGCCTAACCCTAACCCTAAACCCAACCCTAAACCTAACCCTAATCCTCAGCCTCACCCTCACTTTAACGAAAACCCTAACCCTAACCCTCACCCTAACCCTGAGCCTAACCCTAAACCTGACCCTCAGGATCACCCTCAACCTAACCCTAATCCTAAACCTAAACCTATCCCTAAAGCTAACCCTCACCCTAACCCTCAACCTAGTCCTCACCCTAACACTAATCCTAACCCTAAACCTCTTCCTAAACCTCACCATAACCCTAACCCTCACCCTCACCCTCATGCTTAGCCTAAGCCTAAGCCTAAGCGTAACTCTAACACAAACCCTCACCCTAACACTAAACCTAACACTAACCCTAACTCTAACCGTAAACCTCACTCTCACCCTAACCCTAACTCTAACACTTACCCTAAACCTAAACCTCATACTAACCCTAAACCTAACTCTCACCCTCACCCTCACCGTAACCATAACCCTAACCCTAACCCAAACCCTAACCCTCAACCTAACAATAACCCTCACCCTAAACCTAACCCTCACCCTAACACTTACCCTCACCCTCACCCTAACCCTAACCCTAACACTAACCCTCACAGTAACCCTAATCATCACCCTAACCCTAAACCTCACCCTAAACCTAAACCTAAACCTCACCCTCACCCTAGCCCCACCCTAACCTTAACACTCATCTTCACCCTAAACCTCACACTAACCCTAAATCTAATCCTCAATCTAACCCTCACACACATCCTTCCCCTAACCCTAACCCTCACCCTAACCCTCACCCTCACCCCAATGTAACCTTCAGCCTCAGACTAACCCTCACGTTTACCCATACCATCACCCCCACGGTAACCCTTACCCTAACCCTAACCATCACCCGAACCCTAATGCCACCCCAAAACCGCACCCTCACCCTAACCCTAACCCTAATCCTCATCCTCACCCTAAACCTTACACTAATCCTAACCCTAAACCTAAATTTAACCCTCATCATAAACCCAATCTTAACCCTTACCCTAACCCTTAACCTAACCCTCACCCTAAGACTCACCCTAACCCTAACTCTTACACTAACCTTAAACGTAACCATAACACACACCCTTATGTTAAACCTCACCCTCAGCCTAAAAATCACCTTTACCCTTACCATCATCCTCACCCTAAAACTCCCCCAACCCTAAACGTCATCCTAACCCTCACCCTAACTGTAAACCTAACCATCACCCTAACCCTAAACCTCCATCTCAAACTCATGCTCAGCCTAAACCTAAGCCTAAGCCTAAACCTTACCCTAACCCTCACCCTCACCCTAACCCTCACACTAACCCTAATCCTAAACCTAACCCTCATCCTAACCCTCACCCTACCACTAATCCTAATCTTCACACTCACCCTCACCCTAACCCTAATTCTAACCCTAACCCTCAACCTAATCCTAACCATCAACCTCACCGTAAACCTTACCCTAACCCTCAAACTAACCCTAAACTTAACCCGAACCCTAACTCTCACCCTAAACCTAACCCTAACGCTCAGCCTAACCCTAACTATAAACTTCATCCTCACCCGAACCCTAACCCTAAACATAAACCCCACCCTAACCCTAAAACTAACCCTCACCCGCATCCTCAACCTCACAGTAAATCTAACTCTAACCCTAACAATAATACTAACCCTAACATTAACCCTAAGCCTAACCCTAACCACAAACATAACGCTCACACTCAGCCTCACCCTCACTGCAAACTTAACCCTAACCATAACACTAACAATAACCCTAACCCTAAGCCTAACCCTAACCATAACACTAATCCTCATCCACACCCTCACCCTCAGCTTAACACTAAGCCTAGCCCTAACCTTAACCCTAACCCTAACCCTAAACCTAATCCTAAACCTAACCCTAAACCTAATCCTCAGCCTCACCCTCACCCTAACCCAAAAGCTAACCCTAACCCTCACCCTAATTCTAAGCCTAACCCAAACCCTAACCCTAACTTTCACACTCATTCTCACCCTAACCCTACCCCTCAACCTAACCCTCAGCCTAGCCTTTACCGTTGCCCTAATCCTAACCCTAATCCTCATCCTAACCCACAACCTACCCCTAACCCTAAACCTAACCCAAACCCTAACCTGAACCCTAACCCTCACCCTCATGCTCGGCCTAAGCCTAAGCCTAAACCTAACACTAACCCTCACCCTGACCCTAACACTAACACTAAACCTAAATCTAACCCTAAACCTCATCATCACCCTAACCCTAAATCTAACCCTAACCCTAACACTAAACCTCACGCTAACCCTAACCCTAACCCTCACCATCACCATAACTGTAACCCTAATCCTAAACCTAACAATAACCCTAACCCTAACCTTAACCCTCACCCTAACCATAAACCTCACCATACCCATGACCCTCACCCTAACACTTACCCTCACCCTAACAATAACCCTAACACTAACACTAACCCTCACAATAACCCTAATCCTCACCCTAATCCTAAACCTCACCCTAAACAGAACACTTACCCTAGCCTTCACCCTAACCCTAATACTAACCGTAACCCTCATCCTAAGCCTCACCCTAACCCTAACCCTAACCATCACCCTAAACCTAATCCTCAACCCCACCCTCACCCTCAGCCTAACCCTAAGCCTAAGCCTGACCCTAACCCAAACCCTCACACTTACCCTCAACCTCACCCTAATCATAACCTTAAACCTAATTATAACACTAAAGCTCAACCTAACACTCAACCTAACCTTAATGCTAAAAATAACCCTAACCCTAACCCTCGACCTAACTCTGCTAAAACTAACCCTAATCCTAACCCTGGACCTAACCCTCCAACTAACCCTAAATCTAACCCTAAACCTTACACTCACCCTAATCCTAACCCAAATCCTAAACCTCACCCTAACCCGGACCCTAACACTCACCCTCACCCTCACCATAACTCTAATCCTAACCCTAACAATAACACTAATCCTCACCCTAAACCTAACCCTAACCCTAAACCTAACCCTAATCCTAACACACCCCCTCACCCTAACTCTAATCCTAAACCTAACCCTAACCCTAACCCTAACCCTCACCCTCACCGTAACCCTAACACTCAAGCTAACCCTCACCCTAACCCTAAAGCTAAACCTAAACTTTAATCTAACCCTAACCCTAACCATCACCATCACCCTAGCCCTCACCCTAACCCTAATGCTAAACCTTATCCTCATCCTTACGCTCACCCTAACCCTAAACGTAACACTCACCCTAACCCTAACCCTAACCCTAAACCTCAACCTACCCTAACCCTCAACCTAACCCTAACCATCACGCTCACCGTAACCCTAACCCTAACACTGACCCTAACCCTAAACTTAACCGAACCTTAACACTCACCCTAACGCTAACCCTAACTCACCCTAACCCTAAACCTCACCCTTAGCCTAACCCTAAGCCTAAACCTAACCCTAACCCTAATCTTAACCCTCAACCTCAGCTTCACCCTAACCCTAAACATAAGCCTGAACCTCACCCTCACCCTAGCCCTCACCCTAACCCTAATTCTAACCCTAACTCTCATCCTAACCTTCACACAAACACTAACCCTAACCCTCACCATCAACCTCACCCTAACCCTCATCCGAACCCTAACCCTCAACCTAACCCTAACCCTCACCCTCACCGTAACCCTTACACTAACCCTCAACCTAAACCTAAACTTAAACCGAACCCTCTCAACGTAACCCTAAACCTAACCCTTATCCTAACCCTAAACCTAAACCTCACCCACACCCTAGAACTCACCCTAACCCTAATCCTAACCCTAACCCTCTTTTTAAACCTCCCCCTAACCCTTACCCTAACCCTCACAATAACCCTAACCCTCACCCGCAACCTCAACCTCAGCCTAACACTAAGCCTAACCCTAAACCTAACCCTAACAAACACAAGCACCCTCAACCTACCCCTAATCCTAACCCAAAACGTCCCCGTAACTCTCTCCCTAAAGCTAACCCTAACCTTAACTCTAACTCTAACCCTCAACCTAACCCTCACCCTAAACCTAACTCTAACCCTAAACCTCACCCTCACCCTAAACCTAACTCTAACTCTGACCTAAACCCTAAACCTCAACCCAACCCTAACCCTAAGCCTCACCCTCACCCTCACCATCACCGTAAACTTAACCCTAACCCTAACCCTAACAATAACCCTAACCCTAATCCTAACCCTCACCCTAAACATAACCCTAACCCTAAGACT
This sequence comes from Dipodomys merriami, assembly GCF_024711535.1. Lineage (NCBI taxonomy): Eukaryota > Metazoa > Chordata > Mammalia > Rodentia > Heteromyidae > Dipodomys > Dipodomys merriami. The sequence goes on from NW_027206582.1 coordinate 31,364, forward strand.
AACCCTAACCATAACACTCATCCTCACCCCACCTCACCCTCAGCCTAACCCTAACCCTAACCCTAACCCTCACCGTAACCCTAATACTAAGCCTAAACCTAACACTAACCTTAACGCTAAACCTAACCCTAAAACTAACCCTAATCCTCAGCCTCGCCCTGACCCTAACCCAATCCATAACCATAACCCTCATCCTAACTCTAAGCATAACCCTAACCCTAAACCTAACCCTCACCATAATCCTAACCCTAACCATAACCCTAATCCTAATACTAATACTAAACGTAACCCTAAACCTAACCCTAATACTCATCCTCACCCTCACCCTAACCCAAACCCTAACCCTAACCCTCATCCTAACTCTAAGCCTAACCCTAACCCTAATCCTAAACAAAACCCTGTCCCTTACTCTAACCCTCACCCTAACACTCAGCCTAACACTCAAGCTAATTCTCAGCCTAAGCCTAAGCCTAAGCCTAAACCTAACCCTAACCTTCAGCCTAACCCTAACTCTAACACTAACCCTAAACCTAAACCTCATCCTAACCCTAACCCTAACCCTCACCCTGACCGTAATCTTAACCCTATCCCTAACCCTAACAATAAACCTAACCCTAACCTAACCCTCACCCTAACCATAACCCTTACCCTAACCCTAACCCTCACCCTAACACTTACCCTCACCCTAACACTAACCCTAACCCTCACACTAACCCTAAAAATCGCCCTAACACTAAACCTCACACTAAAACTAACCTTAACTCTCAAACTCAACATAGCCCTCACCCTAAACCTAACCCTCATCCTCACCCTAAATCTCACACTAAACCTAACACTAATCCTCAATATAACCCTCACCCTCACCCTAAAGCTAACACTAACCCTCACCCTAACCCTAACCCTCACCCTTACAGTAACCCTCACCCTGAGCCTAACCCTCATCTTTACCCTTACCGTCACACCTACGCTAACCCGCACACTAAACCTAACCCTCACCCTAAACCTAACTCTGACCCTAAACCTCACCCTCACCCTAAACTTAACTCTAACCCTAACCTAAACCCTAAACCTCAACCTAACCCTAACCCTAACCCTCACCCTCACCCTCAGGGCAACCTTAACCCTAAACCAAACCCTAACAATAACCATAACCCTAATCCGAACGTTCACCCTAAACATAACCCTAAACCTAAGCCTAACCCTAAACATAAAACTAATCCTCACCCCTACCTCACCCTCAGCCTAACCCTAACCCTAACCCTAACCCTCAGCGTAACCCTAACCCTAACCCTAAACCTAACACTAACCCTAAAGCCAAACCTAACCCTAAAACTAACCCTAATCCTCAGCCTCACCCTGACCCTACCCCAAACCCTAACCATAACCCTCACCCTAACTCTAAGGCTAAACCTAACCCTAACCCTAACCATAACCCTAACACTAACACTAACCCTAAACCTAACCTTAAACCGAACCCTCATACTCAGCCTCACCCTCACCCTAACCCAAACCTTAACCTTAAACCTCATCCTAACTCTAAGCCTAACCCTAACCCTAATCCTAATTCTCACACTCACCCTCCCCCTAACGCTAATCCTAAACCAAGCCCTATCCCTTACACTAACCCTCACACTAACCCTCAGCCTAGCTCTCACCCTTACACTTATCCTAATCCTAAACCTCATCCTAACAGTCACCCTAAACCTATCCCTAACCCTAACCCTCACCCTAACACTCAAGTTCATGCTCAGCCTAAGACTAAGCCTAAGCCTAATCCTAAACCTAACCCTAACCCTCAGCCTAACCCTAAGTTTAACACTAACCCTAAACCTAACCCTCATCCTAAACCTAACCCTAACCCTCACCCTCATCGTAACCTTAACCCTTTCCCTAACCCTAACAATAAACCTAACCCTAACCTAACCCTCACCCTAACCATAACCCTCACCCTAACCCTAACCCTCACTCTAACATTTACCCTCACCCTAACACTAACCCTAAAACTCTCACTAAACCTCACACTAAGCCTAAAAATCACCCTAAACCTAAACCTCACCCTAACACTAACCTTAACCCTCCAACTCTCCATAGCCCTCACCCTAACCCTCACCCTCATCCTCACCCTAAACCTCACACTAAACCTAACACTAATCCTCAATATAACCCTCAACCTCACCCTAAAACTAACACTAAACCTCACCCTAACCCTAAAACTCACCCTAACCCTCATCTTTACCCTTACCGTCACCCCCACACTAACCCTAACCCTCATCCTAAAACTAATTGTACCCCTATACCTCACCCTCACCCTAACCTTAACTCTAACACTAACCCTAACACTAAACTTCACCTTAACCCTAACACTAACCCTCACCCTCACCTGAACCGTAACCCTAATCCTAAACCTAACAATAACCCTAACCAGAACCCTAACCCTCAACCTAAGCATAACACTCACCCTAACTCTAACCCTCACCCTAACACTAACCCTCATCCTAACACTAACCCTAACCCTAAAACTTACTCTCACACTAAACCTAACCCTCAGCCTAATCGTAAACCTCACATTAACCATAACCCTAATCCTAACCCTCACCCTCACCCTAGACCTCACCCTAATCCTAATTCTAACCCTCACCCTCACACTAAACCTAACCCTCAACTTCACCCTAAACCTCACACTAACCCTAACCCTAATCCTCAATCTAAACCTCACCCTAACCCTAAACCTCACCCTTAACTTAACCCTCACCCTCAGCCTAAACCTCACCTTTACCCTTAACAACATCCTCACCCAAAACCTCACCCTAACCCTAAACCTCATCCTAACCTCACCCTAAACGTAAACCTAACCATCACCCTAAACCTAACCCTCACCCTCACCCTAGGCCTCAACATAACCCTAATTTTAATTCTAACCCTCATCATAACCCTCACACTAACCCTAACCCTAACCATCACCCTAAACCTAATCCTCACCCCCACACTCACACTCAGCCTAAACCTAAGCCTAAGCCTAACCCTAACCCTAACCCTCACACTCACCTTCACCCTCACCCTTATCCTAACCCTAACCCTAACCACAACCCTAAACCTCAAACTAACCTTCACCCTATCCTTAAGCCTAAAATTAACCTTAACCCTAACCCTCAAACTAACCCTCCAACTAGCACTAAACCTAACCCTAAACCTCAAGCTCACCCTAACTCTAATTGTAACCCTATCGCTAAACGTCACCCTAACCCTAACCCTCACCCTCACCCTCACCCTCACCATAACTCTAACCCTAAACCTAACAATAACACTAATCCTAACACTAAACCTAACCCTCACCCTAACCCTAACCCTAATCCTAGCACTAAACCTCATGCTAACCCTAATACTAACCCTAACCCTCACCCTAACCCTAATCCTCACCCTCACCGTAACCCGAATACTGAACCTAACCCTCACCCTAACCATAAACCAAACACGAAACCTTAATATAACACTAACCCTAACCCTCAACCTCACCGTAGCTCTCACACTAAGCCTAATCCTAACCCTAATCCCCATCCTTACCCTCACCCTAACCCTAAAATTAACCCTCACCCATACCCTAACGTTAACCCTAATTCTCAACCTAACCCTAAACCTCAAGTTCACCGTAACCCTGACCCTAACCCTCACCCTAACCCTAAACATAACCAAACCCTAACTCTCACCCTAACCCTAACGCTCACACTCACCCTAAACCTTACCCTAAACCTAAACCTAACCCTAAGCCTAACCCTCACCCTCAACCTAACCCTAAATCTAACACTAATTCTAACCCTAACCCTCAACCTCAGCCTCACCCTAACCCTAACTCTAAATCTAAACCTCACCTTCACCCTAACCCTAACCCTAACCCTAAACCTCACCCTAACCCTAACACTAAACCTCACCTTCACCCTAGCCCTCACCCTAACCCTAATCCTAACTCTAATCCTCAACCTAACCCTCATCCTAACACTAAACCTAACCCTCACTGTCACGCTAACCCTAATCTTAATCCTAACCCTCAACCTAACCCTAACCCTCACCCTCACCGAAACCCGTAACCTAACACTCAACCTAACCCTAAGCTTAAACCAAAACCTAACTCTCACACTAACCCAAACCCTAACACACACCCTAACCCTAACCCTAAACCTCACCCTAACCCTAGCCCTCACCCAACCCTAATCCTAACCATAACCCTCTTCCTAAACCTCCCCCTAACCCTTACCCTAACCCTAACCCTTAACATCAACCTCACCCACAGCCTAACCCTAAGCCTAAAGCTAAACCCAACCTTAACACACACACTCACCCTCAACCTAACCCTAATCCTAAACCTAACACTCATCCTAACCCTCCGCATAACCCTAAACCTCACCCTAACCCTAACCACACCCTCACCCTCAGCCTAATCCTAAGCCTGACCCTAACCCTAACACTCACACTCACACTAACCGTAACCCTAAAACTCACCCTAAACATAACCCTCAACCTCAACCTCAGCCCAACCCTAAGCCTATCCCTAACCCTAACACTAACCCTCACACTCACCCTAACCCTACACCTAATCCTACTCCTAACCTTAACTCTAACCCTCACCCTCAAACTAACCCTCACATTAAGCCTAACCCTAACATTAATCCTAATCCTAACTCTCACCCTCAGACTCATCCTAACCCTAACTCTAACACTAAAACTCACCCTGACGCTAACCCTAACGCTAACCATATAACTAAACCTCATCCTTGCCGTAACCTTAACCCTCAACCTCACACTCACCAGAACCTTAACCCTAACCCTAATGCTAACAATAATCCTAACCCTAACCCTAACCCTCACCCTAACCATAATCCACACCCTAACCCTAACCCTCACCCAAACACTTAACCTCACCCGAAACCTAACCCTCACTCTAAAACTATCCCTAACCCTAACACTAACCCTCACACTAACGCTAAGCATCACCCTAACCTTAAACCTCACCCTAACCCTAACCCTAAACCTAAACCTCTCCCTAGCCCTCACCATAACCCTAACCCTCATCCTCACCCTAAACTTCACACTAACCCTAACACTAATCCTCATTCTAACCCTCAACCTCAGCCTAACCCTCACCCTGACTCTCACACTAACCCTAAACCTCACCCTTTCCGTAACCCTCACGCTCAGCCTAACCCTCATCTTTACCCTTTCAGTCACCCCCACCATAACCCTCACTCTAACGCTAACCCTCACCCTAACCCTAACTCTACCCCTAAACCTCTCCCTCACCCTAACCCTAACTCTAACCCTAACCCTAACACTGACCCTCATCATAACCCTAACCCTAACCATCACCCTAAATCTAATCCTCAAACCAACCCTCACCCTCAGCCTAACCCTAAGCCTAAGCATAACCCTAAACCTAAACCTCACACTCACCCTCACCCTAACCTTAATCCTAACCCTAAACCTAACCCTAACCCCAAACCTCAACCTTAACCTGACCCTAACCTTAAACCTAAAACTAACCCTAACCCTAACCCTCATCCTAACCCTCAACCTAACCCTAACCCTAACCCTAAACCTCACCTTAACGCTAACCCTAATCCTCACCCTAATCCTAGCCCTCACCCTAACCCTAATTCTAACCCTCACCCTCACCCTAACCCTAAACTTCATCCTAACCGTAAACCTCACACTAACCCTAAACCTCATCCTAACCCTCACCCTAACCATAAACCTAACCATCACCCAAACCCAAACCCTCACCCTCACCCTAGCCCTCACCCTAACCCTAATCTTAATGCTAACTATCAGACTAAACTCAACCTAACCCTAACCATAACCATCACCCTAAACGTTTTCTAACCCCCACCCTCACCCTCAGCCTAACCCTAAGCCTAAGTCTAACCCTAACCCTAACCCTCACACTCACCCTCACCCTCACCCTAATCCTAACCCGAATGCTAACCATAACCCTAAACCTCAACCTAACCCTCACCCTATCCTTAACCCTAAAACTAACCTTAACACTAACCCTCGACCTAACCCTCCAACTATCCCTAAATCTAAACCTAATACTCACCCTCACCCTAACGCTAATCCTAACCCTAACCCTAAACCTCACCATAACCCTAATCCTAACCCTCACCCTCATCCTCACCATAAATCTAATCTTAACCCTAAAAATAACACTAACCCTAACCCTAAACCTAACCCTAAACCTAACACACACCCTCATGCTAACCCTAATCCTAACCCTAACCCTCACCCTAACCCTAATGCTCACCCTCACTGTAACCCTAACCCTCAACCTAACCCTCACCCTAACCTTAACCCTAAACCTAAACCTTAATCTAACACTAACCCTAACCCTCATCACACCCTAGGACTCACCCTAACCCTAATCCTAACCCTAATCCTCATCCTTACCCTCACCCTAACCCTAACCTTAACCCTCACCCAAACCCTAACACTAACCCTAACTCTAAACCTCAAGCTCACAGTAACCATAACCCTAACCCTTAACCTAACCCTAAACATAACCGAACCCGAACTCTCACCCTAACCCTAAACCTAACCCTAACCCTCACCCTCACCCTAACCCTCAACCTCACCCTCACCCTCAGCCTAACACTAAGCCTAACCCTAACCCGAACACTCAAACTCACCCTAACCCTTACCCTAAACCTAATCCTTACGCTAAGCCTAACCCTCACTCTCAACCTAACCCTAAATCTAACACTAACCCTAACCCTAACGCTAAACCTCACCCGAACTCTAACCCTAAACCTCACTCTCACACCCAACTTCACCCTAACCCTAATCTGAACCCTAACCCTCAACCTAACCCTAACCCTCACCCTCACCATAGCCCTTACCCTAAACCTCAACCTAACCCTAAACTTAAACCGAACCCTAACTCTCACCCTTACCCTAACACTAACCCTCACCCTAACCCTAACCCTAAACCTCAACCTCACCCTAGCCCTCATCCTCAACTTCACCGTCAGCCTAACTCTAAGCCTAACCCTAAACCTAACCCTAACACACACACTCACCCTAACCCTAACCCTAATCCTAACCCTAACCCTCATACTAACCCTCCCCATAACCCTAACCCTCACCCTAACTCTAAACATAACCAAACCCGAACTCTCACCCTAACACTAACCCTCACCCTAAACCTAACCCTCAACCTCACCCTCACCCTCACCCTAACACTAAGCCTAACCCCAACCCTAACACTCAAACTCACCCTAACCCTTACCCTAAACCTAATCCTTACGCTAAGCGTAACCCTCACTCTCAACCTAACCCTAAATCTAACACTAACCCTAACCCTAACCCTAAACCCCACCCTAACCCTAAACCTAAACCTCACCCTCACCCTAGCCCTCACCCTAACCCTAATCCTAACCTTAACACTCAACCTAACCCTCACCCTAACACTAAACCTAACCCTCACCCCCAACCTCACCCTAACCCTAATCCGAACCCTAAACCTCAACTTAACCCTAACCTTCACCGTCAGCATAGCCCTGACCCTACCCTCAACCTGACCCTAAACATAAACCTCACCCTCACCCTAGCCCTCATCCGCAACTTCACCCTCAGCCTAACCCTAAGCCTAACCCTAAACCTAACCCTAACACACACACTCACCCTCACCCTAACCCTAATCCTAACCCTAACCCTCATCCTAACCCTCCCCATAACCCTAACCCTCACCCTAACCATAAACCACACCCTCACCCTCAGCCTAATACTAAGCCTAAAACAAACCCTAACCCACACACTCATCCTAACCTTAACCCTAAATCTCATCCTACCCTAACCCTCACCCTCAACCTCAGCCTAACACTAAGCCTAACCCTAACACACTCACCCTAACAAAAACTATAATACTACTCCTAACCCTAACTCTAACCCTCACCCTCAACCTAACCTTCACCTTAAGCCTAACCCTACCATTAATCCTAACCCTAACCCTCACCCTCAGCCTCACCCTAACCCTAACTCTAAAACTAAACCTCACCCTGACCATAACCCGAACCCTAACCCTATCCCTAAACCTCATCCTAGCCCTAACCCTAACCCTCACCCTCACCCTCACCATAAATGTAACCCTAACCCTAATGCTAACAATAATCCTAACCCTAACCTAACCCTCACCCTAAACATAACCCTCACCCTAACCTTAACCCTCACCCTAACACTTACCCTCACCCTGACACTAACCCTCACCCTAACACTTACCCTCACCCTAACACTAACCCTAACCCTAACAGTAACCATAACCATCACCCTAACCCTAAACCTAACCCTAAACAGAACCCTCTCCCTAGCCCTCACCCTAACCCTAACCCTAATCCTCACCCTAAACTTCACACCAACCCTAACACTAAACCTCTATCTAACCCTCACCCTCACCCTAACCCTCAACATAACCCTCACCCTAACCCTAAACCTCACCCTCACCCAAACCCTCACCCTCATCCTATCCCTTATCTTTACCCTTACCGTCACCCCCACCCTAACCCTCACTCTAACGCTAACCCTCACTCTATCGCTACCCCTCACCCTAACCCTAACTCTACCCCTAAACCTCACCCTAAACCTAAACCTAATTCTAAACCTAACCCTAACACTATCCCTCACTGTTACCCTAACCCTAACCATCACCCTAACCCTAATCCTCACCCCCACACTCACCCTCAACCGAACCCTAATCCTAAGACTAAACCTAACCCAAACACTAAACCTCAACTTAACCCTGACCCTAACCTTAAACCTAAAACTAACCCTAACCCTAACCCTCGACCTAACCCTCCAACTAAACCTAAATTTAACCCGAATCCTCACCCTCACCCTAACCCTAATCCTAAACCTAACACTAAACCTCACCCTAACCCTAACCCTAACCGTCAACCTAACCCTCACCCTAACCATAAATCTAAAGCTAACCCTAAAACTAACCCTCACCCTAACCCTAACCCTAACCCTAAACCTTACCCTAACACTAACCCTAATCCTCACCCTCATCCTAGCCCTAACCCTAACCCTAATCGTAACCCTAATCCTCATGGTAACCCTCACACTAACACTGAACCTAACCCTCATCCTTACCCTAAGGCTAAACCTCAACCGAACCCTAACATTCCCCCTCCCCCTCATCCTCAGCCTAACCCTAAGCATAAAACTAACCCTCACAATCATGCTAACCCTTACTCTAATCCTAATTCTAACCCTAAACCTAATCCTCACCCTCACGTTAACCCTCACCCTAAACCTAACTCTAACACAAACCCTAAACCTAAATCTTTACCTTAGCCTCAGCCTTACCCTAAATCTAACCCTAAACCTCACCCTCACACTAATCCTAACCCTAACGCTAACCTTAACCCTAACCCTAAACCTCACCCTCACCCTAGTCCTGATCTTAAACCTAATCCTGACCTCATCCTAACCCTCACCCTAACACTAACCCTATCCCTCACACTCATTCTCACCCTAACCCTCATCCTAACCCTCTCCCTAACCCTTATCCTAAAGCTCAACCTAACCCTAACCCTCACCCTCAACCTCACGCTTAGCATAACCCTTAGCATAAACCTAAACCTAACCCTAACACACTCACTCACCCTCACACTAACCCTAATCCTAACCCTAAACCTAACCTTAACCCTCACACTCACCATAACCCTAACCCTAATTATAATTCTAACCCTAATCCTAACCCTCACCCTCACCCTAAGCCTTACCCTAAACCTAACCCAAAACCTAACCCTAACCCTAACCCTAACCCTCACCCTCAGCCGCACCCTAACACTAACTCTAACCCTAAACCTCACCCTCACAATAACCCTAACCCTAACCTTAACGCCCAACCTCACATTCACCCTAGCCTTTACCCTAACCCTAATCCGAAACCTAACCCTCATCCTAACCCTCTGCCTAACGCTAACCCTCACCCTCAACCTCACCCTCAGCCTAACCCTAAGTCTAACCCCAAACCTAAACCTAACACACACACTCACCCTCACTCCAACCCTAATCCTATCCCCAACCCAAACCCTAACCCTCCCGCTAACTCTCACCCTAACCGTAATCCTAACACTAACCCTTACCATAACCCTCAACCTAAATCTCACCCTAACCCCAACTAACCCTAAACCTCACCATTACACTAACCCTATCTCTAACCCTAACCCAAACCCTAAACCTCACCCTAACACTAATCCTAACCCTAACCGACACCTTTACCCTCAGCCTAATCTAAGCCTAACCCTAAACCTAACCCTCACACTCACCCTAACCCTAACCCTAAACCTCACCCTAACACAACCCTCACCCTCAGCCTCAGCCTACCCCTAAGCCTATCCCTAACCCTAACCCTAACTCTCACACTCACCATAACACTAACACTAATCCTGCTCCTAAACCTAACCCTAATCCTCACCCTCAACCTAACCCTCACCTTAAGCCTAAACCTAACATTAATCCTAACCCTAAACCTCACCCTCATCCTCACCCTAACCCTAACTCTAACACTAAACCTCACCCTGACCCTAACCCTAACCCTATCTCTAAACCTCAACCTAGCCCTAAACCTAACCCTCACCCTCACCATCACCATAAACTTAATCCTAACCCTAATGCTAACAATAACCCTAAACCTCACCCTAAACATAACCCTCACCCTAACCCTCACCCTAACACTTACACTCACCCTAACACTAACCCTAATCCTAACACTAAACCTCACACTAACCCTAACCATCACCCTAACCATAAACCTCACCCTAACACTAACCCTAAACCTCACCCTCTCCCTAGACCTCGCCCTAACCCTAACCCTCACAATCACCCTAAACTTCACACTAACCCTAACACTCATCCTCAATCTAACCCTCACTCTCACCCTAACTCTATCCCTAACCCTCACCTAACCCTATCCCTAAACCCTCACCTATCCCTAACCCTAAACCTAACACTCACCCTTACCGTAACCCTCATGCTCAGCCTAACCCTCACATTTACCCTTACCGTCACCCCCACCCTAAGACTCACTCTAACCCTAACCCTCACACTAAGCCTACCTCTACCCGAAAACCTCACCTTCACCCTAACCCTAACTCTAACCCTAACCCTAACACTAACCCTCACCCTAAACCTAACCCTAACCATCACCCTAACCCTAATGCTCACCCCACCCTCACCCTCAGCCTAACCCTAAGCCTAAGCCTAACCCTAACCCTAAACATCACACTCAGCCTCACCCTAACACTAATCCTAACCCTAAACTTAACCCTAACCCTAAACCTCAACCTAACCCTGACCTTAACTTTAAACCTAACACTAACCCTAACCCTAACCCTCGAACTAACCCTCCAACTAAACCTAAATCTAACCTAAACCTCACCCTCACCCTAAACCAAATCCTAACCTTAACCTTAAACCTCAACCTAACCCTAACCCTAACCCTCACCCTCACCATAAATCTAAACCTAACCCTAACAATAACACTAATCCTAACCCTAAACCTAACCCTATCCCTAAACCTGACCCTAATGTTAACACTCAACCTCACCCTAACCCTAATCCTAAACCTAACCCTCACCCTAACCCTAACTCTAACCCTAACCCTAACACTAACCATCACCCTAACCCTAATCTTCACCCCCACCCTCACCCTCAGCCTAACCCGAAGCCTAAGCACTTACCATAACCCTAACCCTCGACCTAAGCCTCCAAATAAACCTAAATCTAACCATAAACCTCACCCTCACCCTAACCCTAATCCTAACCATAACCCTAAACCTCACCCTAACCCTAACACTCACCCTCACCCTCACCCTCACCATAACTCTAACCCCAACCCTTACAATAACAGTAATCCTAACCCTAAACCCAAACCTAACCATAACCCTAACCGTAATGCTAACACTCAACCTCACACTAACCCTAAAAGTAACCCTAATCTTCACCCTCACCCTAACCCTCATCCTCACTGTAACCCTAACGCTCATCCTAACCCTCACCCTAATTCTAACCCTAACCCTAAACCTTACCCTAACACTAACCCTAATCCTCACCTTTAACCTAGCCCGAACCCTAACCCTAATCGTAAACCTAATCCTCATTCTAACCTTCACCCTAAATCTAAGCCTAAACCTAACCCTAACCCGAACCCCAACCCTCCCTGGAACCCTAACACTAACCCTAACACTAACACTAAACCTAAACTAACCCTAAACCTCAGACTCAACCTTACCCTAACCCAAACCCTAACCCTAAACCTCATCCTAACTCTAAGCCTAACCAAAACCCTAGTCCTAACTCTCACATTCACCCTCACCCTAACCCTAATCCTAAACCTATCCCTATCCCTAACCCTAACCCTCACCCTAACCCTTAGCCTGGCCCTCACCCTTACACTTATCCTAACCCTAACCCTCACCCTAAACTTAATACTCACCGTAATCCTAAACCTCACCCTAACACTTACCCTCATCCTAACACTAACCCTAACCCTAACCTTAACTCTCACACTACCCCTAAACATCACCCTAACCCTAAACCTCACCCTAACATTAACCCTAACCCTCACCCTCACCCTAGTCTTCAGCGTAACCCAAACCCTCATCCTCAACTTAAATCTCACACTAACCCTAATACTAATCATCAATCGAACCCTCAACCTCACCCTAAAGCTAACACTAACCCTCACCCTAACCCTAACACTCACCCATACCGTAACCCTCAGAATCAGCCTAACCCTGAACTTTTCCTTTATCTTCACCCCCACGCAAACCGGCAACCTAACCCTAACCCGCAACCTAACCCTAAATGTACCCCTAAACCTCACGCTCTCCCTAACCCTAACCCTAATTCTAACCCTAACCCTAACACTAAACCTCACTCTAACCCTAATCCTAACCCTCACCCTCACTCTAACCATAACCCTCACCCTAACCCTAACCCTCACCCTAACACTTACCCTCACCCTAACCCTAACCCTAACACTAACACTAACCCTCACACTAACCCTTACCCTGACCCTAATCCTAAACCTCACCTAAACCCTAACCCTAGCCCTCATCCTCACCTTAAACCTCACACTAACCCTAACCCTAATCCTCAATCTAACCCTCACTCTAACCCTAACTCTAACCCTAACCCTAACCCTAAACTTAACCCTAAAACTCACCCTTATCTTAACCCTCAAACTCAGCCTAAACCTCATCTTTACCCTTACCATCATCATCAACCTAACACTCACCCTAACGATAAACCTCATCCTAACCCTCACCCTAACCGTAAACCTAACCGTCAACCTAACCCTAACCCTAACCCTCAACCTCACTCTCAGCCTATACCTAAGCCTTAGCCTAACCCTTACCTTAACCCTCACACTCACCCTAGCCCTCAACCTAATCCTAAGCCTAATCCTACCCCTCACCCTAATCCTCATCCTAGCCCTAATACTAACCATCACCCTAAACCTAATCTTCACCCCCAACCTTACCCTCAGCCTAACCCTAAGCCTAAGCCTAAGCCTAACCCTAACCCTCAACCTCACCCTCACTCTCACCTTAATCCTAACATAACCCTAACCATAACCATAAACCTCAACCTAACCCTCACTCTAACCTTAACCCTAAAACTAACCCTAACCCTAACCCTCGACCTAACCCTCCAACTAACCCTAAATCTAACCCTAAACCAAACCCTCACCCTAACCCTAATCTTAACCCTAACCCTAAACCTCACCCTAACCCTAACACTAACCCTCACCCTCACCCTCACTCTCACCCTCACCATAACTCTAACCCTAACCCTAACAATAACACTAATCCTAACCCTAAACCTAACCTTAACCCTAACCCTAACTGTAATCCTAACACTCACCCTCATGCTAACCCTAATCCTAACCCTCACCCTAACCCTAATCCTCACCTTCACTGTAACACTAACCCTCAATGTAACCCTCAACCTAACCCTAACCCTAACCCTAAACCTTAACCTAACACTAAACCTAACCCTCACCCACAACCTAGCCCTCACCCTAACCCTAATGCTAAAACTAATCCTCATCCTTACCCTCACCCTAACCCTAACCTTAACCCTGACCCTAACCCTAACCCTAACCCTAACCCTAACTCTCAACCAAACCCTAAACCTCATGCTCACCGTAACTCTAACCCTCACCCTAACCCTAAACATAACCGAACCCTAACTTGCATCCTAACCCTAACCCTAACCCTCCACCTAACCCTAACCCTCACCCATACCCTCACCCTCAGCCTGACCTAGAGTAACCGTAACCCTCACACTCACCCTAAACCTTACCCTAATCCTAACCCTAACCCTAACTCTAGCCCTCAACCTCAGCCTCACCCTAACACTAACCCTAACCCTAACCCTCAACCTAACCCTCACCCTAACCCTAACTCTAACCCTAAACCTCACCCTCACCCTAAACCTCACCCTAACCCTAAGTCTAACCCTCACCCTCACTGTAACCTTAACCTTAAACCGAAACATAAAAATAACCCTAACCCTAATCCTAACCCTCACCCTAACCATAACCCTCTTCCTAACCCAAACCCTCAACCTAACAAACGCTCACCCTAACACTTACCCTCACCCTAACACTAACATTAACCCTAACACTAACCCTCACCCTAACACTAACCCTAAATCTAACCCTAAATCTCTCCCTCACCCTAACCCTAACCATAACCCTAACAGTAAACCCCACCCTAACCCTAAACCTATCACAAACCCTAACTCTAAACTTAAAACTCACTATCACCCTAGCTCTTATTCTAACCCTAACCATAAACCTAAACCTCATCCTAACACTAACCCTAACCATCACCCTCACCGTCACCGTAACCGTAACCCTAAACCTAACCCTAATAATAAACATAACCCTAAACCTAACCCTCAGCCGAAACATAAACTTCACCCTAATGATAACTCTCACCCTAACACTTACCCAAATCCTAACATTAACCCTATCCCTAACATTAAACCTCACACTAACCCTAATCATCACCCTAACCCCAAACCTCACGCTAACCCTACCGCTAACACTAACCCTCACCCTGGCCTTCACCCTAACCGTAACCCTCATCCCCACCCTAACCCTCACCCTCACCCTCACCCTCAGACTAACCCTAACGCTAATCCTAATCCTAACCCTAACCCTCAACCTCACCCTAACCCTCACCCTTAACCTAACCTTAACCTAACACTAACCCTAACCCTAACCCTCACCCTCACCCTAACCCTAACCCTAAACCTAAGACTAACCCTAACCCTAATCCTCACCCTCATCCTCACCCTAAACCTAAATCTAACCCTAAACCTCACCCTCACCGTAACACTATCCCTAACCCTAACCATAAACCTCACTCTAACCCTAACAGTAAACCTCACCCTCAACCTAGCCCTTGCCCTAACCCTAATCCTAACCCTAACCCTCATCCTAACCCTCCCCCAACACTTACCCTAACCCTCACCCTAACCCTAACCCTCACCCTCAAGGTCACCCTCAGCCTAACCCTTAGCCTAACACTAGACCTAACGCTAACACACACACTCACACTTACCCTAACCCAAATCCTATCCTGAACCCTCACCCTAACCCTTACTCTAACCCTAAACCTCCCCTCATCCTAAACCTAACTCTAACCCTAACCCAAAACCTAAACCTCAACCTAACCCTAACCCTAACCCTCAGCCTCAAACTCACCCTAACCGTAACCCTAACCCTAAACCTAACAATAACTCTAACCCTAAACCTAAATTTCACCCTACACATAACGCTCACCCGAAACCATACCCTCACCCAAAAACTTACCCTCACCCTAACACTAAGCCTAACACTAACACTAACCCTCACACTAACCCTAACCCTAACCCTAAACCTAAACTTCACCCGCACCCTCACCCTCACCATAACTCTAACCCTAACCCTAAAATTAACACATCCTAAAACGAACCATCACCCTAACCCTAATCCTCACACCCACCCTCACCCTCAGCCTAACCCTAAGCCTAAGCCTAACCCTCACCCTAACCCTCATGCTCACCCTCACCCTAACCCTAATCCTAAACCTAACCCTATCCCTAAACCTCAACCTAACCTTCACCCTCACCCTAACCTTAATACTAACCATAAACCGAAACCTAACCCTAACCCTCCCCCTAATCCTAACTCTAACTCTAAACATCACCCTAACCCTAACCCTAACCCTAACCCTAAACCTCACAGTAAACCTCAACCTAACCCTAAACCTCACCCTTACCCTCAACCTCACTGTAACTCTAACCCTAACAATAACAATAACACTAACCATATCACTAACCCTAATCTTAACCCTAACCATAACCCTCACCCTCAGCCATAACCTCACGCAAACTTAACCCTAACCCTAACCCTAAACCTAACCGGAATCCTCAACCACACCCTTAACCTCAGCCTAACCCTAACTCTAACCCTTACCTAACCTTAACCCTCACTGTAAAGCTAACCCTAACCCTAAAACTAAACCTAACCCTAACCCTAACCCTCACCCTAACCCTAAGCCTAACCCCAACCCTAACCCTTACTCTCACACTCACAATAACCCTAATCCTAAACCTAACCCTTTCCCTAAACATAACCCTCACCGTAACCCTCATCCTAGTCCTTAACCTAACCCTAATTCTAACACTAAACCTCATCCTAACACTCACCCTAAGGCTAAACCTAAACCTCACCCTAACCCTAACACTAACCCTCACTCTCATGCTCGGCCTAAGCCTAAGTCTAAGCCTAACCCTAACCCTCACTCTCACCCTAACCCTAACACTAACCCTAACTCTAACCATAAACCTCACTCTCAACCTGACCAAAACTCTAACCCTAACCCTAAACTTAAACCTCATCCTAACCCTAAACCTAACCCTCAACCTAACCATAACCCTCACCCTAACTTTAACCCTCACCCTAACATTTACCCTCACCCTAACACTAACCCTAACACTAACCCTCACACTAACCCTAACCATTACCCTAACCCTAAACCTCACCCTAAATCTAAACCTAACCCTCACCCTCACCCTAGCCCTAACACTCATTCTCACGCTAAACCTCACACTAACCATTAAACTAATCCTCAATCTAACCCTCACCCACACCCTTCCCCTAACCTTAAACTCACCCTAACCCTAACCCTCAACCCACCATAACCCTCACCTTCAGCCTAACCCTCATGTTAACCCTTATCATCACCCCCACCCTAAAAGTTTCCCTAACCCTAACCCTCATCCTAACCCTCACACTAACCCTAATTCTACCCCTAAACCTCACCCTCACACTAATCCTAACTCTAAACCTAACCCTAACACTAAACCTCACCCTAACCCTAACCCTAAACCTCCCACTCACCCTCACCATAACAGTAACCCTAACCCTAACCCTAACAATAAACCTAACACTAACCCAAACCCTCATCCTAACCATAACCCTCATCCTAACCCTAACCATCACCCTAACCCTCATCCTCACTCTAAACCTCACACTAACTCTAACCCTAATCCTCAATCTAACACTCACCCTAACCCTAACCCTAACCCTTACCCTAAAGCTAAACCTAAAGCTAAGTCTCACCCTTATCTTAACCCTCAACCTAAGCCTAAACCTCACCATTACCCTTACAATCATCCTCACCCTAAACCTCCCCCTAAACCTAATCCTCATCCTAACCCAAACCATAAACCTCACACTCAGCCTAACCCTAAGACTAAGCCTAACCCTTACTCTAACCCTCACCCTCACCCTAGCCCTCACCCTGACCCTAATCCTAACCCTAACCCTCATCCTAAACCTCACCCTAACCCTAACCCTAACCCTCACCCTCACACTCACCCTAACCCTAATCCTAACCGTAACCCTCAAACTAACCCTAAACCTCACCCTCACCATAACCCTTACCCTAACCCTCACCATAAACCTAAACTTAACCCGAACCCTAACGCTCACACTAAATCTAAACCTAAACCTCACCCTAACCCTAACCCTTACCCTCACCCTGACCCTAACCTCAGCCTAACCCTAATCCTAAACTTAACCCTCATCCTAACCCTAAACCTAACCCTAAACCTAACCCTCACCCTAACACTAACCCTCACCCTCAACCTCACCCTCAGCCTAACACTAAGCCCTCCCTAAACCTAACCCTAACACACAAACTCACCCTCACCCTAACCTTAACCCTAACCCTAACCTTAACCCTAACCCTCCCCCTAACTCTCCCCATAACCCTAACAATAACCCAAACCCTTAACCTAACCATAACCGTCACCCTAACACATAACCTCTCCCGAACATTTACCCTCACCCTCACACTAACCCTGACCCTAACACTAACCCTCACACTAACCCTAACCATCACCCTAACCCTAAACCTCACCCTAAAGCTAAACCTAACCTTCACCCTTAACCTAGCCCTCACTCTAACCGTAACCCTCAATCTATCCCTAAACCTCACATTAACCCTAACACCAAGCCTCAATCTAACCCGCACCCACACCCTTTCCCTAACCCTAACCCTCACCCTAACCCTAACAATCACCGCACCGTAACCCTCACCTTCAGCCTAACCCTCACGTATACCCTTACCATCACTCCCACCCTAATACTTACCCTTATCCTAACACTCATCTTAACCTTCAACCTAACTCTAACTCCACCCTAAACCTCACCCTCACCCTAACCCTAACCCTCCCCGTAACTGTAACCCTAACCTTAACACTAACAATAATCCTAAACCTAACCCTAACCCCTCAACCTAACCATAAACCTCACCGTAACCCTAACCCTTACCCTAACCCTCATCCTCACTCTAAACCTCACACTAACCCTAACCCTAATCCTCAATCTAACCCTCACCCTAACCCTAACCCTAGCACTTACTCTAACCCTAAATCTAATGCTAACTCTCACCCTTATCTTAACCCTCACCCTCAGCCTAAACCTCACCATTACTCTTACCATCATCCTCACCCTAAACCTTCCCCTAACCCTGAACCTCATTCTAACTCTAACACTAACCGTAAACCTAACTATCACCCTAAACCTAACCCTAACCCTCAACCTCACACTCAGCCTAACACTAAGAATAAGCCTTACACTTACCCTAACCCTCAACCTCACCCTAGCCCTCACCTTAACCCTAATAGTAACCCCAACCTTCATCTTAACCCTCACCCTAATCCTAACCCTAACCCTCACCCTAACCCTAAACCTCACCCTCACTGTAAATCTTAACCTAACGCTCACCCTAACCCTAAACTTAACCCGAACCCTAAGGCTCACCCTAAACAAAACCCTAACCCTCAAACCAAACCTAAACCTAAACCTTACCTTCACCCTAGCCCTCACCCTAACCCTAATCCTAACCTTAACCCTCATCCTAACCCTCCCCCTAACCCTAACCCTAAACCTCACCCTAACCGTAACCCTCACACTCAACCTCACCCTCATCCTAACCCTCAGCCTAACCCTAAACCTAACCCTAACACACACACTCACCCTCATCCTAACCGTAATCCTAACCTTAACCCTAACCCTAACCTTCCCCTGAACACTCACCCTAACCCTAACATTAACACTAAACCTAACCCAAACCCTCAACCTAACCCTCACCCAAACTCTAACCCTAAACCTCACCCTCACACTAAACCTCACCCTAACCTTAACCCTAACCCTCATCCTCACCCTCACTGTAACCCTAATCTTAAACCGAAGCCTAACAATAACTCTAAACCTAATCCTAACCCTCACCTTAACCATACCCTACCCCAAACCCTCACCATAATCCTTACCCTCACCCTAAAACTAACCATAACACTAACACTAACCCTCACCCTAACACTAACCCTAAATGTAACACTAAACCTCACCCTCAACCTAACACTAACCATATCCCTAACAGTAAACCCCACCCTAACCCTAATCCTAACCCTCACCTGCACCCTCACCCTCACCTTAACTCTAAAACTAAACCTAACAATAACACTAATCCTAACCAGAACCATCACCATAACTCTAACCATCACCCTCATGCTCGGCCTAAGCCTAAGCCTAAACCTAACCCTAACCCTCACCCTAACCTTAACCCTATCACAAACCCTAACTCTAACCCTAAACCTCACTGTCACCCTAACCCTAATTATATCCCTAACCCTAAACCTAAAACTCATCCTAACCCTAAACGTAACCCCCACCCTTACCGAAAACGGAACACTAACCCTAACACTAACAATAACCTTAACCATAACCCTAACACTCACCCTAACCATAACCCTCACCCTAACACTTAGCCTAACCCTAACAATAACCCTAACCCTAACACTAAACCGCACACTAACCCTAACCATCACCCTAACCCTAAATGTCACGCTAACCCTATACCTAAACCTCACCCAACCCTAGCCCTCACCCTAAACCTAACCCTCATCCTCACCCTAACCCTCAACCTAACCCTCACCCTAACCCTAACCCTAAACCTAGCACTAAACCTAACCCTAACCCTCACCCTCAGCCTCAACCTAAACCTATCTCTAACCCTAAAATTCACCCTCACCCTAATCCTAACCCTATCCATAAACCTCACCCTAACTTTAACCCTAAACCTCACCCTCACCCTAGCGCTTGCCCTAACACTAATCCTAACCCTAACCCTCATCCTAACCCTCCCACTAACCCTAATCCTAACCCTAACCATCACCCTCACCCTCAGCCTGAATCTAAGCCTAAGCCTAGACCTAACACTAACAAACACACTCACCCTGACCCTAATGCCAACCCTAATCCTATCCCTAACCCTAAAACTTACCTTTACTCTCCCTTTAACTCTCACCTTAACCCTAACCCTAACCGTCACCCTAACCCTAACTCTAACCCTAAAACTCATCCTCACCCTAACCCTAACTCTACCCCTAAGCCAAACCCTAAAACTCAACCTAACCCTAACCTTAACCCTCACCTTCACCCTCACCATAACTGAAACCCTAAACCTAAACCTAACAATAACCCTAACCCTAACCCTAAGCCTCACCCGAACCATAACCGGCACCATAACCCATAACCTCACCTAACACTTACCCTCACCCTAACACTAACACTAACACTAACACTAACCCTCACACTGACCCTAACCCAAACCCTAACCCTAAACCTAAACCAAACCCTCACCCTCAACCTAAACCTAACACTACCCCTAACCCTAATCCTCACCTTAAACTTCCCCCTAACCCTATATCTAAATCTCACCCTCACACTCACCCTAACAGTAACCCTAACCCTAACACTAACCCTAAACCTAACCCTAAACCTAACCTTAATCCTCAGCCTCAACCTCACCCTAACCCAAACCCTAAGCCTAACCCTCATCCTAAATCTAAGCCTAACCCTAACCCTAATCGTAATCCTCACCCTCACCCTCACCCTAACCCTAATCCTAAACCTAACCCTATCTCTAAACCTAACCCTCACCCTAACCCTCAGCCTAACCCTCACCCTTAATCTTATCCTAACCCTAAACCTCAACCTAACCCTAAACCTAACCCTAACCCTCACTGGAACCCTCACCCTCACCCTCAACCTCATGCTCGGCCTAAGGCTAAGCCTAACCCTAACCCTAACCCTCACCCTAACCCTAACTCTAACCCTAACCCTAAACCTAAACCTCATCCTAACCGTAACCCTAAACCTCACGCTCACCCTCACAGTAACCATAACCCTACCCCTAAACCTAACAATAAACCTAACCCTAACCCTATCCATCACCCTAACCATAACCCTCACCCTAACCTTAACTCTCACCCTAACACCCTCACCCTAAAACTAACCCTAAAACCTCACACTCACCCTAGCTTTCACCCTAACCCTGACACTCATCCTCACCCTAAACCTCACACTAACCTTAACACGAATCCTCAATCTAACCCTCACACTCACCCTAACGCTAACAATAACCCTCACCGTAACCCTAACCTTCACCATTACCGGAAACATCACCCTCAGCCTAACCCTGACCTTTAACCTTACCGTCACCCCCATGCTAACCTGCACCCTAACCCTCACCCTCATCCTAACCCTAACTGTCCCCTGAACCTCACCCTCACCATAACCCTAAGTCTAACCCTAACCCTAACACTAAACCTCACCCTAACCCTCACCTTAACCCTAAAACTCATCCTAACCCTCATCCTAACTGTAAACCTAACCATCAACCTAACCCTAACCCTCACCCTCAACCTCACGCTCAGCCTAATCCTCAGCCTAAGCCTAACCCTTACCTTAACCCCCACCCTCACCCTAGACCTCACCCTAAATCTAATCCTAATCCTAACCCTCTCCCTAACCCTAACCCTCAACCTAATCCTCACCCCCACCCTCACCCTCAGCCTAAACCTAAGCCTAAGCCTAACCCTAACCCTAAACCTCAAACTCACCCTGACCCTCACCCTAATCCTAACCCTAACCCTAAACCTAACCCTAATGCTAATACTCACCCTCAAGCTAACCATAATCCTAAACCTAACCCTCACCCTAACCGTAATCCTCACCCTCACTGTAACCCTAACCCTCAACCTAATCCTCACCCTAACCCTAAACCTAACCCTAAACCTCAATCTAACACTAAAACTAACACTCAGCCTCAGCCTAGCCCTCACACTAACCCTAATACTAACCCTAATCTCATCCTTACCCTCACCCTAACCCTAACCTTAACCCTCACCCTAACCCTAACTCTAACCCTAACTCTCAACCTAACCCTAACCCTCACGATCACCGGAAACCTAACCCTAACTCTCACCCTAACCCTAACCCTCACACTTACACTAAACCTAACCCTCACCTCCACCCTCACTCTCAGTCTATCCATAAGCCTAACCCTAACCCTAACCATATCGCTCACATTCACCCTAAACCTTACCCTAAACCTAATCCTAACCCTAAATCTAACCCTCACACTCAACCTACCCCTCACCCTAACCCTAAATCTAACACTAACACTAAACCTAACCCTCAAACTCAGCCTCACACTAACCCTAACTTTAAGCCTAAACCTCACCCTCACCCTAACCTTAACACTAACCCTAAACCTCACCCTAATCCTAACGCTAAACCTCACCCTCACCCTAGCCCTCACCCTAACCCTAATCCTAACATTAACCCTCATCCTAACCCTCAACCTAACATTAAACCTAACCTTTACCCTAACCCTAATACGAACCCTAACCCTCAACCTAACCCTATCCCTCACCCTCACCTTCACCCTTACCCTAACCCTCAACCTAACCCTAAACTTAACCCGAACCATAATTCTCACCCTTACCATAACCCTAAACCTCACTCCAAACCTAACCCTAAACCTCACCCTCACCCTAGCCTTCACCCAACCCTAATCCTAACCCTAACCCTCTTCCTAAACCTCCCCCTAACTCTTACCCTAAACCTCATCCTAACCCTAACACTAACCCTCAAACTCACGCTAAGCCTAACCCTAAGCCTAACCCTAAACCTAACCCTAACACACACACTCACTCTCACCCTAACCCTAATCCTAACCCTAACCCTCATCCTAACCCTCCCCATAGCCCTAACCCTCATCCTAATCCTAACCCACACCCTCACCCTCAGCCTAATCCTAAGCCTAACCCTAACCCTTACCCTGACACTCAACCTAAACCTAACCCTATACCTCACCCTAACCCTAACCCTAACCCTCAACCTCAGCCTAAACCTAAGCCTATCGCTAACCCTAACCCTAACCCTTACACTCACCCTAACGCTAACCCTAATCCTACTCCTAACCCTAACCCTAACCCTCACCCTCAACCTAACCCTCACCTTAAGCCTAACCCTAACATTAATCCTAAACCTAACCCTGACCCTCAGCCTCAGCCTAACACTAACTTTAACACTAAACCTCACCATAACACTAACCCTAAATCTAACCCTAACCCTCACACTCAACCTAACCCTAACCCTAATCGTAACCGTAAACCCCACCTTAACCCTAACTCTAACCCTCACCTGCACCCTCACCCTCACCATAACTCTAACCATAACCCTAACAATAGCACTAATCCTAACCAGAACCATCACCCTAACTCTAACCCTCACCCTCATGCTCGGCCTAAGCCTAAGCCAAAGCCTAATCCTAACCCTCACCCTCTCCCTCACCGTAACCCTAACCCTAACCCTAACAATAACCTTAACCATAACCCTAACCCTCACCATAAACATAAACCTCACCCTAACCCTAACCATCACCCTAACACTTACCCTAACCCTAACAATAATCCTAACCCTAAACCTCACCCTCAGCCTCACCCTAACCCTAACGCTAAACCTAAACTTCACCGTCACCCTAACCCTAACCCTAAACCTAATATTAAACCTCACCCTAACCCTAAACCTAAACCATACCCTCACCCGAGACCTTACCCTAACCCTAATCCTAACCCTAACCCTCTTACTAACCCTCCCCCTAACCCTAACCCTCTCCCTAACCCTGAACCTCACCCTCACCCTCAGTCTAAACCTAAGCCTAACCCTACACCTAAACCTAACACACACACTCACCCTCAACCTAATCCTAATCCTATCGCTAACCCTAACCTTAACCCTCCCCCTAACTGTCACCCTAACCCAAACCCTAACCCTCACCCTAAGCCTAACTATAACCCTAAACCTCACCCTCACCCAAACCTTAACTATAACCCTAACCCCAACCTAAACCTAACTCTAACCCTAACCCTCACCCTCACCGTAACCTTAAACTTAAACCTAACCCTAACCATAATCCTAACCCTATTTCTAACCCTCACACTTACCATAACACTCACCCTAACCCATATCCTAAACCTAACATTACCCTCATCCTAACACTAACCCTAACCCTAAAACTAACCCTCACACTAACCCTAACCCTAACCCTAACTCTGAACCTCAACCTAACCCTCACCCTCAACCTAACCCTAGCACTAACCCTAATCCTAACACTTACCCTAACCCTCCCCATAACTGTATAGCTAAACCTCACCCTCACCCTAAGCGTAAGCCTCACCTTTACCCTTAGCATAATCCTCACCCTAATCTCACCCTAGCCCTAAACCTCATTCTAACTCTCACCCTAACCGGAAAACTAACAATCACCTTAACCCTCACACTCACCCTCAACCTAACCCTAATACTAAAGGTAACCATATCCCTCAACCTCAACCTAACCCTCAACTTCACACTAACCCAAACACTTACCTTAAAACTAAACCTCACACTAACCCTCCCCCTAAACCTAACTCTAACCCTAAACCTCACCATCACCCTAACACTAACCCTAACCCTAAACCTCACAATAACCCTAACCCTAAACCTCACCCTCAACCTCACCGCAGCTCTAACCCTAACCATAACAATAACACTATCCCTAACCCTAACCCTAAGAATAACGCTCACCCTCAGACTCACCCTCACTGCAAACTTAAACCTAAAATTAACCCTAAAGATAACCCTAACCCTAAGCCTAACCCTAAACCTAACCCGAAACCTAACTTTAACCCTCACCGTAACCCAAACCCTAACACAAACCCTAAACATAAACCTAACCCTAATCCTCAGCCTCATCCTCACCCTAACCCAAACCCTAACCCTAATCCTCACCCTAATTCTAAGCCTAACCCTAACCCTAACACTAACTCTCACACTCACCCTCATTCTAACCCTAATCCTAAACCTAAACCTATCCCTATCCCTAGCCCTAAACCTAACCGTCACCCTAGCCCTCACCCTTACCCTAATCCTAACCCTAAACATCATCCTAACCCTCGCCCTAACACTAACACTAACACTCAACCTAACCCGAAACCTTACCCTAACACTAACCCCAACTCTAACCCTAAATCTCACCCTCATCCTAAACCTAACTCTAAACCTATACCTAAACCAAAACGTCATTCTAAACCTAACCCTAACCCTCACCCTCAGTGTAACTGTAACCTAACCCTAACCCTAACGCTAACAATAACCCTACCCTAACACTAACCCTAACCCTCACCCTGACCCTAAACTTAACCGAACCCTAACTCTCACCCTAACCCTAACCTAACCCTCACACTTACCCTAACCCAAACACTCACACTCACCCTCAGCCTAAACTTAAGCCTAACCCTAACCCCAACCCTAACCCTCGCACTCACCCTAACCCTTACCCTAATCCTAATCCAAACCCTAAGCCTAACCTTCATCCTCAACCTAACCCTCACCCTAACCCAAATTCTAACACTTACCCTAACCATAACCCTCAACCTCAGTCTCAACCTAACCCTAAATCTAACCCTAAACCTCAACCTCACCATAACCCTAACCCTAACACTAAACCTAAACCTCACCCTAATCCTAATCCTAAACCTCACCCTCAGCCTAGCCCTCACCCTAACCCTAACCCTAATCCCAACCCTAACCCTCATCCTATCCCTCACCCTAACAGTAACTCTAACCCTCACCCTCACCCTAACCCTAATCCTAACCCTAAACCTCAACCTAACAATAACTCTCACCCTCACCGTAACCCTTACCCTAACCCTCACCCTAACCCTAAACTTAACCCGAACCCTAACTCTCACCCTAACCCTAACCCTAACCCTCACCCTTACACTAAACATCACCCTTAGCCTAACCCTCACATTTACCCTTACCATCACCCCCACCCTAACACTCACCCTAACCCTAACACTCAAACTAACCCTCAACCTAACCCTAACTCTAACCCTAAACCTCACCCTCACCCTAACCCTAAATCTAACACTAAACCTAACCCTAACTTTAACACTTAACCACAAACTCAACCTCAGCTAAAACCTAAGGCTAACCCTAACCCTCACACTCACCCTAACCTTAACCCTAATCCTAATCCTAACCCTAACCCTAACCCTAACCCTCACCCTCTCCCTCAGCCTCAACCTAACCCTAATTCTAACCCTAAATCTCAACCTCACCCTTACCCAAAGGCTAACCCTAACCCTAACCCTAACCCTCCCCCTAACTTTCAACATAACCCTAACCCTAACACTAACCCTAACCCTCAAACTCAACCTAACCCTCACCCTAAACCTAACTCTAACCCTAAATTTCACACTCACCGTAACCCTCACTCTAACCCTAACCCAAAGTCTAAACCTCACCCTAACACTAACCCTAAACCTCAACCTCAAACTAGCCCTCACCCAAACCCTAATCCTAACCCTAATCCTCATCCTAACCCTCACCCTAACACTAACCCTAAACTTCACACTCACCCTAACCCTAATCCTAACACTAAGCCTCAACCTAACCCTAACCCTCACCCTCACCATAACCCTTACCAAACTCTCGACCTAACCCTAAACTTAACCTGAACCCTAAATCTCACCCCAACCGTAACCCTAAACCTCACCCTAACCCTAACCCTCACCCTTACTGTAACCCTCACCCTCACCTTTAACCTTACCGACACCCTCACAATAAACCTAACCCTAACCCTAAACCTCAACCTAACCCTAACCCTCAACCTCAATTTCAAAATCACCATAATTTTACCCCTAACTCTAACAATAACACTTACCCTAAACCTAACCCTAACCATAACCATAACCATAACACTCACCCTCACCCTCACCCTCAGCCTAAACCTAAGCCTAACCCTAACCCTAACCCTCACCATAATCCTACGCTAACCCTAAACCTATCCCTAACCCTAACCCTAAATCTAACCCTAAACCTAACCCTAATCCTCAGCCTCACCCTCTCCCTAACCCAAACCCTAACCCTAACACTCAGCCTTACCCTAAGCCTAACCTTAACCCTAACCCTCACAGTCACCCTCAACCTAACCCTAATCCTAAACCTAACCCTATCCCTAACCCTAACCCTCACCCTAACATTCACCCTAACATTTACCCTCAACCTAACCCTAACCCTCACCCTAACCATAACCCTCACCCTAACCCTAACCCTCACCCTACCACTTACCGTCACCCTAACACTAACCCTAACCCTAACACTAACCCTAACCCTCACCCTCACCCTAGCCCTCACACTAACCCTAACACTAATGCTCAATCTAATCCTCATCCTATCCCTAACCCTAACCCTTACACTAACCCTAAACCTAACCCTAACCCTCACCCTTGTCTTAACCCTCACCCTCACCATAAACCTCAAATTAACCGTTACCATCATCCTCACCCTAACCTCACCCTAACCCTAAACCTCATCCCAACCCTCACCCTAACCGTAAACCTAACCATCACACTAACCCTAACCCTCACCCTCAACCTCACCCTCAGCCTAACCCTAAGCCTAAGCTAAGCCTTACCCTAACCAGAGCCCTCACCTGAGCCCTCACCCTTACCCTAATCCTAACCATCACCCTAACCCTAATACTCACCCGCACACTCACCCTCAGCCTAACCCTAAGCCTAAGCTGAAACCTAACCCTAACCCTCACACTCATCCTCACCCTCACCCTAACCCTAACACTAAACATAACCCTAACTCTAAACCTCAACCTAACCCTCACCCTAACCTAAACCCTAACCCTAACCCTAACCCTAACCCTCGACCTAACACTCCCCCTAACCCTAAATCTAACCGTAAACCTCACCCTCACCTTAACCCTAATCCTAAGCTTAACCCTAAACCTCACCCTAACCCTCACCCTAACCCACACCCTCACCCTCACCCTCAACCTCACCCTCACTGTTACTCTAAACATAACCCTAAAAATAACAGTAATCGTAAACCTAAACCTAACCCTAAACCTAACCCTAACCTTAATCCTAACACTCACCATCAACCTAACCCTAATACTAACCCTAAACCTCACCCTAACCCTAACACTCACATCACCGTAACCCTAACTCTCATCCTAACCCTCACCCTAACCCTAACCCTAAACCTAAACCACATCCTAACACTAACCCGAACCCTCACCCTCACCCTAGCCCTCACCCTAACCCTAATCCTAACCCTAATCCTCACCTAAGCCTCACACTAAGCCTAACCTTATCCCTCAACTTAACCCTAATTTTAACCCTAATCCTCACCCTAACCCTGAACTTAACCCGAACCCTAAGTCTCAACCTAACACTAAACCTGACCCTCAACCTAACCCTAACTCTCACCCTCACCCTCACCCTCAGTCTAAACCTAGTCTAACCCTAATCCTAAACCTAACCCTCACACTCTCCCTAACCCTTACCCTAATTCTTATCCTAACCCTAAGCCTAACCCTCACCCTCACCCAAAACTTAACCCTAAACCTCAACCTAACCCTAACCCTAAACCTCACCCTCAGCCTAACCCTAAGCCGAACCCTAAACCTAACCCTAACACACATACGAACCCTCACCCTAACCCTAATCCTAAATCTAACCCCAACCCTAAACCTAACCCTCCCCCTAACTCTAACTGTAAACCTAACCCTCACACTAAACCTAACCCTCAACCTAAACATGACCCTAACCCTAACCCTAACCCTAAACCTCCCGCTCACCCTAATCCTAACTCTAACCCTAACCCAAACCCTAAACCTCACCCTGACCCTAACCCTAATCCTAAACCTCACCCTAACCCTAAACCTAACCCTCACCCTCAGCCTAAACCTAACCCTCACCATAACCCTAACCCTAACCCTAACCCTAACACTAACCCTAAACCTAAACCTAACCCTAATCTTAACCCTAAACGTAACCCTAATCCTCAGCCTTGCCCTCACCCTAACCCACACCCTACCCCTAACCCTCATCCTAACTCTAAGCCTAATTCTAACCCTAACCATATCTCTTACACTCACCCTCTCCCTAACCCTATTCCTAAACCTAACCCTATCCCTATCCCTAGCCCTCACCCTAACCCTCCCCCTTACCCTAATCCTAATCCTAAACCTCATCCTAAATCTCACCCCAACCCTAACTCTAACACTCACCATAACCTGAAGCCTAACCCTCACAATCATGCTCGGCCTAAGCCTAAGCCTAAGCCTAACCCTAACATTAAACCTCACCCTAAACCTAATCCTAACACTAACCCTAACTCTAACCCTAAATCTCACCCTCATCCAAAACCTAACTCTAAACCTAAGGCTAAACCTAAACCTCATCCTAACCCTAAACCTAACCCTCACTCGCACTATACCTGTAACCCTAACCCTAACCCTTACCCTAACCCTAACAATACGCTAACCATAACTCTCACCCTAACCCTAAACTTAACCGAACCCTAACTCTCACCCTAACCATAACCCTAACTTTCACCATTACCCTAACCCTCACCCTCACCCTCACCCTCAGCCTAAACCTAAGCCTAACCCTAACCCTCACAGTCACCCTAACACTTACCATAACCCTAATCCTAACCCTAAGCATAACCATCACCCTTAACCTAACCCTAATTCTCACTGTAACCCTAAACCTAACCCTAACCCTAACCCAAAACCTAACCCTAATCCTCAGCCACACCGTCACCCTAACCCAAACCCTAACTCTAACCCTCACCCTAACCCTAAGCCTAACCCTAACCCTAACCCTAACGCTCACACTCACCCTCACCCTAAACCTACACCTAAAACTAACCCTAAACCTAACCCTAACCCTCACCCTAAGCCTCACCCTAGCCCTCACCCCAACCCTAATCCTAAACCTACACCTCATCCTAAACCTAACCCTAACCCTCACCCTAAAATTAAACTTAACCGCTCCCTAACTCTCACCCTAACCCTAACCCTAACCCTCACCCTCACCTTCACCTTCAGCCTAAACCTAAGGCTATCTCTAACCCTCACACTCCCCCTTTCCCTAAACCTAATCCTAATCCTAATCCTAACCCTAACCCTAACACACAACCTCACGCTAACCCTCACCCTAACCCTAACTCTAACACTAACACTAAGCCAAACCCTCACCCTAACACTCACCCTAACCCTATCTCTAACCCTAAACCTCAAACTCACATTGACCCTAACCCTAACCCTTGCCCTCACCCTAACCCTAACACTAAAACTCACCTTCACCCTAGCCCTCACCCTAACCCTAATCCTAAACCTAACCTTCATCCTAACCCTCACACTAACCCTAACACTAACCCTCACCCGAACCCTAACATTCCCCCTCAACCTAACCCGCAGCCTAACCCTAAGCCTAACCCTAAACATAACCCTAACCCACACACTCACCCTCACCCTAACCCTAATCCTAACCATAACCCTAACACTTAACCTCACCCTAACCCTAAACCTAAAACTAACCCTAAACCTAACCCTCATCCTAACCCTCACCTGAACCCTAACTCTAAACCTACACCTCACACTCACCCTAACCCTAACTCTAACCCTAACCTTAACCCTAAACCTCCCCTAAATCTAACCCTCAAACTCACCCTCACCGTACCCCTAACCCTAAACCTCACAATAACCCTAAAACTAACCCTAAACCTCACTCTAACCATAACCCCAACCTAACACTAATCCTCACTCTAACACTTACCCTCACACTAACACTAACCGTAACTCTAACACTAACCCTCACAGTAACCCTAACTCTCACCCTAACCCTAAACCTCACCCTAACCCTAACCCTAACCCTCAGCCTCACCCTAGTCCCCACCCCAAACTTAATTCTAACCGTAACCCAAGCCATAACCGTAACACTCATCCTCACCCTAAACCTCACACTAACCCTAACCCTAATCCTCAATCTATCCCTCACGCTCACCCTAACACTCACCCTAACCCTAACCCTCATCCAAACACTCACCCTAACCCTAACCCTATCCATCTCCCTAACCCTAAACCTCACCCTCACCCTCAGCCTAAACCTAAGCCTAAGCCTAACCCTAACACTCACCCTCACCCTAGCCCTCACCCTAAACCTAATCCTAACCCTAACCATCATTATAACCCTCAACCTAACCCTAATCCTAACCATCACCCAAAACCTATTCCTAACCCCTAAGATCACCCTCAGCCTAACCCTAAGCCTAAGCCTATCCCTAGCAATAACCCTCACCCTCAGCCTCACCCTCACTGCAAACAACCCAAAACATAACACTAAAAATAACCCTAATTTAAACCCTAACCCTAACCCTAATCCTCACCCCACCCTCACCCTCAGGCAAACCATAACCCTATCCCTAACTCTCTCAATGAAACCTAACCCTAACCCTAAACCTAAACCTAAACCTCACCCTAACCTTAAACCTAATCCTAATGCTCATCCTCACCCTCACCGTAACCCAAAACCTAAACTTAACCCTCACCCTAAACCTAAGCCTAATCCTAACCCTAACTCTAACCCTCACCCTCACGCTAAACCTAAACCTAATCCTAACCCTAACCCTATCCCTAACCCTAACCCTCACCCTAACACTCACCCTAGCCCTAAGCCTAACCTTAATGCTAACCCTAAACCTCACCCTAACCCTCACCCTAAACCTAACCCTAACCCTCACCCTAACCCTAACCTTAACCCTCAACGTCATTCTCAGCCTAAGCCTAAGCCGAAGCCTAATCCTAACCCTAAACCTCACTGTAACCCTAATTGTAACACTAAGGCTAACTCTAAACCTAAACCTCACTCTCACCCTAACCCTAACTCTAACCTTAACATTAAACCTAAACCTCATCCTAACCCAAAACATAACCCTCACTCTCACCCTCACCATAACTGTAACTATAACCCTAACCCTAAAAATCACCCCAACCCTAACCCTCACCCGAACCATAACCCTCACCCTAACCCAAACCCTCACCCTAACAAATATCGTCAACCTAACACTAACAGTAACCCTAACACTAACCCTCACACTAAACCTAATCCTAACCGGACACCTCAACCTAACCCTCACACTCACACTAACCCTAACACTAACCCTAAACTTAACCCTCACTCTAACCATCCCCCTAAAACTATATCTAACCCTAAACCTCACCCTCAACTTAACACTAAACCTAACCCTAACACTAAACCCCACCATAACCCTAACCGAAACCCTCACCAATACTCTCACCCTCACCATAACTCTAACCATAACCTTAACAATAACACTAACCCTAACCCTAAACCTAACCCTAACCCTAAGCCCAACCCTAATCCTAACACTCACCCTCACCCTAACCCTAATCCTAACCCTAAACCTCACCCTAACACTAACCCTCACCCTCACCCAAACCCTAGCACTCACCCTAACCCTAGCCCTAAGCCTAATCCTCATCCTAACCCTCACCCTAACCCTAAACTTAACCCGCACCCACACCCTCCCCCTCCTCCTCACCATAACTCTAACCCTAACCCTAACAATAACACTAACCCCAACCTGAATCATCACCCTAACCTTAATTCTCACCCCCACCCTCACCCTCAGCCTAACCCTAAGCCTAAGCCTAACCCTCACACTAACCCTCATACTCACCCTCACACTAACCCTAATCCTAAACCTAACCCTATCCCTAAACCTCAACCTAACCCTCAACCTCTCCCTAACCATAACACTAAACCTAACACTGACCCTCACCCTAACCCTCCCCCTCAACCTAACTCTAACCCTAAACCTCACCCTCACCCTAACCCTAACCCGTACCCTAAAACTCACTCTAAAACTCACCCTAACCAAAACCCTCACCCTCACCCTCAACTTCACCGTAACTCTAACCCTAACCCTAACATTAACACTAACCCTAACACGAACACTAAACCTGACCCTAACCATAACCCTCACCCTCAGCCTCACTCTCACCGCAAACTTAACCCTAATCATAACACTAACAATAAACCAAACCCTAACCCTAACCCAAAACCTAATCTGCACCCCCACCCTCACCCTCACCCTCAGCCTAACCCTAGGCCTAAGCCTAACGCTAACCCTAACCCTCACCATAATCCTAAACTTAACCCTAAACCTAACCCTAACCCTAACCCTAAACCTAACCCTAATCCTCAGCCTCACGCACACCCTTACACAAATCCTAACCCTAACCCTCACCCTAACCCTAAGCCTACACCTAACCCTAACCCTAACCCTAACACTTACCTTCACCCTAACACTAACCCTCACAGTAACCCTAACTCTCACCCTAACCCTAAACCTCACCCTAAACCTAACCCTCATCCTCATTCTAAACCTCACACTAACCCTAACCCTAATCCTCAATCTATCCCTCACCCTCACAGTAACTCTCACCCTAACCCTAACCCTGATCCAAACACTCACCCTAACCCGAACCCTATCCATCACCCTAACCCTAAACCTCACCCTCACACTCACCCTCAGCCAAAACCTAAGCCTAAGCCTAATCCTAACCCTAATACTCACCCTCACCCTAGCCCTCACCCTAAACCTAATCCTAACCCTAACCCTCAT
The DNA here is from genome assembly GCF_024711535.1 of Dipodomys merriami. NCBI lineage: Eukaryota > Metazoa > Chordata > Mammalia > Rodentia > Heteromyidae > Dipodomys > Dipodomys merriami. The sequence continues at coordinate 65,832 of NW_027206582.1, forward strand.
CATAACCCTCACCCTAACCCTAATCCTAACCATCACCCAAAACCTATTCCTAACCCCCCAAGATCACCCTCAGCATAACCCTAAGTCTAAGCCTAACCCTAGCCCTAACCCTCACCCTCAGCCTCACCCTTAATGCAAACTTAACCCAAAACATATCACTAAAAATAACCCTAATTTAAACCCTAACCTAACCCTAATCCTCACCCCCACCCTCACCCTCAGCCTAACCCTAAGCGTAACCCTAGGCCTAACCCTAACCTTCACTGTAACCCTAACCCTAATCCTAACCCTAAACCTAACCCTAAACCTAACCCTAGTACTCAGCCTCAACCTCACCCTAAACCCCAACCCTAGCCCTCACCCTAACCCTAAAACTCACCCTCATGCTCACAGTAACCGTAACCCTAAACCTAACCCTAACAATAGCCCTAACCCTAATATTAACCCTCATCCTAACCATAATCCTCACCCTAACCCAAACCCTCACCCTAACAATTACCCTCACCCTAACACTAACCCTAACCCTAACACTAATACTCACACTAACCCTAACCCTATCCCTAAACCTAAACCTCAACCTAACCCTCAACCTCACCCTAACCCTAACACTAACCCTATCCCTAACCCTCACCTTAACCCTATCCCTAACCCTATATCTAACTCTAAACCTCACACTCACCATAACCCTAACCCTAACCCTAAACCCCATCCTAACCCTAACCCTAACCCTCACCCACAACCTCTCCCTCACTGTAACTCTAACCCTAACCCTAACAATAACACTAACCCTAAACTGAACCATCACCCTAACCCTAATCCTCACCCCCACCCTCACTCTCAGCCTAACCCTAACCCTAACCCTCACCGTAACACTTACCCTCACCCTAACACTAACCCTAACCCTAACACTAAACCTCACACTAACCCAAACGCTAACACTCTCCCTCACCCTAGCCCTCACTCTAAAGCTAATCCTCAATCTAACCCTCACCCACACCCTTCCCCTAACTCTAACCCTGATGCTAACCCTAATTCTACCGCTAAACCTCACCCTCACCCTAACCCTAACTGTAACCCTAAACCTAACACTAAACCTCACCCTCACCCTAAACCTAACCCTCACCCTAAACCTAACCCTCACCCTCACCCTCACCCTCAGTCTAAACCTAAGGCTAACACTGACCCTAACCCTAACCCTCACACTCACCCTAACCCTAACCCTAATCCTAATCCTAACCCTAAACCTAACCCTCACCCTCACCCTAACCCTAATCCTAACCCTAACCCTAACCCTCAACCTCAGCTTCACACTAACCCTAATTCTAACACTAAACCTCACCCACATCCTAAAATAACACTAACCCTAACCCTAACCCTCCCCCTAACTCTCAACCTAACCCTAACACTAACACTAACCCTAACCCTAAACCTCAACCTAACCCTCACCCTAACCCTAAATCTATCCCTAAAACTCACCCTCTCCCTAACCCTCACTGTAACCCAAACATAAACCCTAATCCTCACCCTGACCCTAAACTAACCCTCACCCTCACCCTCACAGTAACCGTAACCCTAAACCTAACACTAACCCTATACCTAACCCTCACCCTAACCCTCTCTCTAACCCTATATTTACCCTTAAACCTCACCCTCACCCTAACCGTTACCCTAACCCTAAACCACACCCTATCCCTAGACCTAACCCTCATCCGCACTCTCACCATCACTGTAACTCTAACCCTAACCCTAACAATAACACTAACCCTAACCCGAAAAATCACCCTAACCCTAATGCTCACCACCACTCTCACCCTCAGCCTAAACCTAAACCTAACCCTAACACTATCCCTAATCCTCACCCCCACCCTCACCCTCAGCCTAACCCTAAGTCTAAGCCTAACCCTCACCCTCACCCTAACTCTACCCCGAAACCTCACACTCACCATCAGCCTAAACCTAAGGCTAAGCCTAAGCCTAATCCTAACACTCTCACTCACCCTAACCATAACTCTAATCCTAACCCTAACCCTAACCCACACCCTCACCTTAACCCTCACCCTAACCCTAACACTAAACCTAAACCTAACCCTCACCCTCAGCCTTACCCGAATCCTACTTCTAAAACTAAACCTCACCCACATCTTAACGCTAACGCTAACCCTAACCCTAACCCTAAACCTCCCCCTAACTCTCAACCTAACGCTAACACTAACACTAACCCTAACCCTAAAACTCAACCTAACCCTCAACCTCACCCTAACCCTAACACTAACCCTATCCCTAACCCTCACATTAACCCTCTACCTAACCCTATATCTAACCCGAAACCTCACAATCACCCTAACCCTAACCCTAAACCCCACCTTAACCCTAACCCTAACCCTCACCCTCACCCTCAAACTCACTGTAACTATAACCTTAACCCTAACAATAACACTAACCCTAACCCGAACCATCACCCTAAACCTAATGCTCACCCCCACCCTCACACTCACCCTCACCCTAAACCTAACCATAACACTAACCCTAATTCTCACCCCCACACTCACCCTCACCCTAACCCTAAGCCTAAGGCTAACCCACACCCTCACCCTCACCCTAACCCAAGTCCTAAACCTAACCCTATCCCTAAACCTCAAACTAACCCTCACCCTCACCCTCACCCTAACACTAACCCTAACCCTAAACCTCACCTAAACTCTGCCCATAACCCTAACCCTAACCCTAACCCTAACCCTCAACCTAACCCTAGCCCTAACCCTAAACCTAACCCTAAGCCTAACCATAAACTTAACAGTAATGCTCAGCCTCACCCTCACCCTGACCCAAACCCTTAACCTAACCCTCACACTCACCTTCAGCCTAACCCTAAGCCTAACCCTAACCCTATCCCTAACTCTCATCGTAACCCTCACTCTAAACCTAAGCCTAACCCTCAATCTAACCCTAACCCTAACCCTAAAGCTAACACTAATTCTCAGCCTCACCCTCACACTAAACCAAACCCTAACCGTAAACCTCACCATAACCCTAAGCCTAATGGTAACCCTAACACTAACCCTCACCCTCACCCTCACACTAACCCTAATCCTAACCTAACCCTATCACTAAACATAACCCTCACCCTAACCCTCAGTCTAGCCCTCACCCTAACCCTAATCCTAACCCTAAACCTCATAGTAACACTCACCCTAACCCTAACACTAACCATCACCCTAACCCTAACCCTAACCCTCACCCTCATGCTCGGCCAAAGCCTATGCCTAAGCCTAACCCTAAACCTTACCCTCACCCTAACTCTAACATTAACCCTAATTCTACCTGTAAACCTCACTCTCACCCTAACCCTAACTCTCACCCTAACCCTAAAGCTAAACCTCATCCTAACCCTAACCTAACCCTCAGCATCACCCTCACTGTAACCATAACCCTACCCCTAAACATAACAATAACCCTAAACCTAACCCTAACCTCAACCTATCCATAACCCTCACCCTAACCGTAACCCTCGACCTAACACTTGCCCTCATCCTAACACAAAACCTAACCCTAACACTAACCCTCACACTAAATCTAACCATCACCCTAACCCTAAACCTCACCCTAACCCTAACACTAACCCTCACCCTCACCCTAGCCCTCACCCTAAACCTAACCCTCATCCTCACCCTAAACCTCACACTAACCGTAACACTAATCCTCAATCTAACCCTCACCCACATCCTTCCCATAACCCTAACCCTCACCATATCCCTAACCCTCACCCGACCGAAACCATTACACTCAGCCTAACACTCAAGTTTACCCTTACTGTCAACCCCACCCTAACCCTTACCATAACCCTAATGCTCACCTAACCCTCACCGTAACCCTAACTCTACCCCTAATCCTCACCCTCACCCTAACCCTAACTCAAAATCTAACCCTAACATTAAACCTCAACCTAACCCTAACCCTAACCCTCACACTAACCCTCACTATAAACGTAACCCTAACCCTAACCCTCACAATAACCCTAACCCTAACCCTCACCCTAACCATAACCCTCAACCTAACACTTACTCTCAACCTAACCCTAAACCTAACACTAACACTAACCCTTACACTAACCCTAACCCTCACCTTAATCCTAAATCTCACCCTAACCCTAACTCTAACACTAACCCTCACCCTCACCCTAGCCCTCAAACTAAGCCTAATTCTAACCCTCACCCTCAACCTAACCCTATCCCAATTCCTCACCCTAAACCTCACATTAACCCTAACCCTAATCCTTCATTTAACCCTCACCCTAACCCTAACCCTAAACCTATCTGTAACCCTCAACCTTATTTTAAACCTCACCCTCAGCCTAAACCTCCCCTTTACCCTTACCATTATCCTCACCTTAACCCTAAACCTCATCCTAACAGTTACCCTAACTGTAAACGTAACCATCAACCTAAACCTAACCCTCACCCTCACCCAAGCCCTCACCCTAAACCATCCTAATCCTAACCCTCATCCTAACCCTCACCCTAACTCTAACCCTAACCCTAAGCCATAACCTCAACCTAATCCTCACTCTAACCTTAACCCTAACACTAACCCTAACCATAAACCACAAGCTAACACTCCCCCTAACCCAAATCTAACCCTAAACCTCACCCTCACCCTAACTCTAATCCTACCCCTAACCCTAAACCTCACCCTAAACCTAACCCTAACCCTCACCCTCACCCTCACCCTCACCCTCACATTAACGCTAACCCAAACCCTAACAATAACACTAATCCTAACCCTAAACCTAACTGTAACCCTAACCCTAACCCTAATCCTAACACTCACCCTCACCCTCAGCCTAACCCTAAGTCTAAGGCTAACCCTAACCCTCACACTTACCCTCACCCTAACCCTAATCCTAACCCTAACCATAACCCTAAATCTTAACCTCAACCCAAGCCTCACCCTAACCCTAAACCTCACCCTCAACCACACCCTCACCGTAACTGTAACTCTAAAGCTAACCCTAACAAAAACCCTAAACCTAATCCTAACCCTCAACCTAACCATAAACCTCAGGTAAACCAAACCCTCACGCTAACACTTACCCTCACCCTAACACTAACCCTAACCCTAACACTAATCCTCACACTAACTCTAACCCTAACCCTAAACCTCAACCTAAACCTCACCCTCACCCTAACGCTAATCCGAACCCTAACCCTAAACCTCACCATAACCCTAACCCTAACCCTCCCCCTCCCCCTCCCCCTCCCCCTCACCATAACTCTAACCATAACCCTAACAATAACAGTAATCCTAAACCTAAAAATAACCCTAAACTTAACCCTAACACTAATCCTAACACTCACCGTCTTGTTAACCCTAATCCTAACCCTAACCCTCAACCTAACCCTAATCCTCACCCTCACCATAACCCGAACCCTCAAACTAACCCTCCCCATATCCCTAAACCTAACCATAAATCTTAATCAAACACTAACCCTAAACTTCAGCCTCAAAATTGCCATCACCCTAAACCTAATCCCAACCCTAATGCTCATCCTTACCCTCACCCTAACCCAAAACCTAACCCTAAATCTCAACCTAACCCTAAACCTCAAGCTCACCGTAACCCTAACCCTAACCCTCACCATAACCCTAAACATAACTGAAACCTAACTCTCACCCTAACCCTAACGCTAACCCTCACCTAATCCTAAACCTAAACCTCACCCTAACACTAACCCTCACCCTCAACCACAGCCTAACCATAAGCCTATCCATAACCCTAACCCTAACCCTCACACTTACCCTAAACCTAACCCTAATCCTACTACTAACCCTAACTCTAACCTTCACCCTCAACCTAACCCTCACCTTAAGCATAAACCTAACATTAATCCTAAATCTAACCGTCAAACTCAGCCTCACCCGAACCCTAACTCTAAACCTAACCCTAACCATAAACCTCACCCTAACACTAAACTTAACCCTAACCCACACCCTCACCCTCAGGCTAATCCTAAGCCTAACCCTAACCCTAACCCTCACACACACCCTAACCCTAACCCTAAACCTCATCCTAACCCTAGACCTCACCCTCAACCTCAGCCTAACCCTAAGCCTATCCCTAATCCTAACCCTAACCCTCACACTCACCCTAACACTAACCCTAATCCTACTCCTAACCCTAACCCTAAACCTCACCCTCAACCTAACCCTCACCTTAAGCCTAACCCTAACCCTAACTCTAACACTAAACCTCACCCTAACCTTCACCCTAACCCTAACCCTAAACCTCATCCTAGCCCTAACCCTAATCTTCACCCTCACCCTCAGCATAACCTTAACCCTAACCCTAATGCTAACAATAACCCTAAACCTAACCCTAACCCTCACCCTAAACATAACCCTCACCCTAACCCTAACCCTGACTCTAACACTAACCCACACACTAACATTAACCGTAACCCTAACAATAACCCTCACACTAACCCTAAGCCTCACCCTAATCCTAAACCTCACCCTAACCCTAAACCTAATCCTAACACTCACCCACACCCTAACCCTAACTCTAACCCTAATTCTAACACTTACCCTCACCCTAAACCTGACCCTCACCCTCACCCTAACCCTCCTCCTCATCCTAAACCTCACAGTAATCCTAACCCTAATCCTCAATCTAACCCTCACACTAAAGCTAAACCTAACCCTAACACTCACCCTTATCTTAACCCTCACCCTCAACCTAAACCTCACCTTTACCCTTACCATCATCCTCACCCTAACCCTAAGCCTAACCCTAAAACTAATCCTAACCCTCACCCTAACCGTAAACCTAACCATCACCCTAAACCTAACCCTCACCCTCAACCTCACGATCAGCATAAACCTAAGCCTAAGCCTAAGCCTAACCCTTACCCTAACCCTCACCCTCACCCTAGCCCTCACCCTAACCCTAATTCTAATCCGAACCCTCATCCTAAACCTCACCCTAAACCTAACCCTAACCATCACCCTAAACCTAATCCTCATCCCCACCCTAACCCTCAGTCTAAACCTAAGCCTAAGCCTCACCCTAACAATAACCCTCACAGACACCCTCACCCTCACCCTAATCCTAACCCTAACCCTAACAATAACCCTAAACCTCAACCTAACCCTCACCCTATCCTTAAACCTAAAACTAACCCTAACGCTAACCCTCGACCTAACCCTCCACCTAACCCTAAATCTAACCCTAAACCTCACACTCACCCTAATCCTAATCCTATCCCCAACCCTAAACCTCACCTCACCCTAACCCTCACCCTAACCATCACCCTCACCCTCAACCTCACCCTCACCGTAACTCTAACCCTAACAATAACACTAAACCTAACCCAAAATCTAACCCTAACCCTAAACCTAATCCTAACACTCAGCCTCATGCTAACCCTAATCTTAACCCTAACCCTCACCCTAACCCTAATCCTCACCCTCACGGTAACCCTGACCATCAAACTAACCATCACTCTAACCCTAACCCTAACCCTAAACTATAGTCTAACTCTAAACCTAACCCTCACCCTCACCCTAGCCTTCACTCTAAACCTAATACTAACCCTAATCCTCATCCTTACCCTCACCCTAACCCTAAGCCTCACCCTCACAGTAAGCCTAACCCTCATCCTAACCCTCACCCTAACCACAACCCTAACCCTAAACCTTACCCAAAAACAAACCCTAATCCTCACGCTCACCCTAGCCCTCACCCTAACCCTAATTGTAACCCAAATCTTCACCCTAACCCTCAAACAAACACTAATATTAACCCTCATCCTTACCCTAAACCTAAACCTCAACCTATCCCTAACACTGACACTCACCCTAACCCTAACCCTAACCCTCACCCTACCCCTAAACTTAACCGAACCCTAACTCTCACCCTAACCCTAACCATCACACTCACCCTCACCCTCAACATAACCGTAATACTAACCCTGACCTTATCACTCACACTAATCCCCAACCTAACACTAACCCTATCCCTAAACCCCACCCTAACCCTACCCCTAACCCTCACCCTCACCCTCAGCCTCAGCCTAACCCTAGCCCTAAACCTAACCCTAACCCTAACACTTAAACTCACCCTAACACTTACTCTAATCCTAATCCTAAACCTAACCCTAATCCTCACCCTCACCCTTACCTTCACCCTAACCCTAGCCCTCACCCTAACCCTAATCCTAAACCTCATCCTAACACTCACCCTAACACTAAGCCTAACCCTCATCCTCACTCTCACCCTAACCCTAATCCTAAACCTTACCCTAACCCTAACCCTCACCTTCAACCTCATCCTTAGCCTAACCCTTAACGTAAACCTAAACCTAACCTAACACACTCACTCACACTCACCTTAACCCTAATCCTAATCCTAACCCTCACCCTCACCCTTACTGTAACCCTAAGCCTAACCCTAACCAGAACCTTAACCCTCACACTCACCCTAACCCTTACCATAATCCTAATCCTAACCCTAAACCTAAGCCTCACACTCAGCCTCAGCTTAACCCTAAATCTAACACTATACCTCACACTCAAACTAACCCTAACCCTAAACCTAACCCTAAACCTCACCCTAACCCTAACCATAAACCTCAACCTCTTCCTAGCCCTCACTCTAACACTAATCCTAACCCTAACCCTAAAACTCAACCTAACACTAATCTTAACCCTAAACCTATTCCTAATCCTAACTCTAACCCTAACCCTCATCCTAACCCTAACCCTCACCCTCAACCTCAGCCTAACCCTAAGCCTATCCCTAACCCTAAACCTAACCCTCACACTCACCCAAACCCTAAACCTAATCCAACTCCTAACCCTAACTCTACCCTCACCCTCAACCTAACCCTCACCTTAAGCCTAACCGTAACATTAATTCTAAACCTAACTCTCACCCTCTGCCTCATCCTAACCCTAACTCTAACACTAAACCTCACCCTGACCCTAAACCCTAACCTTATAACTAAACCTCATCCTAGTCCTAAACCTAAGCCTCACCCTCACCCTCATCATAACCGTAACCCTAACCCTAATGCTAAAAATAATCCTAACCCTCACCCTAACCATAACACTCAACTTAACACTAATCCTCACCCTAACACTTACCTTCACCCTAACACTAACTCTAACCCTAACACTAACCCTGACACTAACCCTCACCATCACCCTAACCCTAAACGTCACCCTAACACTAACCCTAAACCTCACCCTCTTCCTAGCCCTCACCGTAACCCTAACCCTCATCCTCACCCTAAACCTCACACTAACCCTAACACTAATCCTCAATCTTACCCTCACCCTCACCCTAAAGCTAACACTAACCCTCACCCTAACCCTAACCCTAACCCTTACCATAACCATCGCCCTCAGCCTAACCCTCAAATTTACCCTTACCGTTACCCCGAAGCTAACCTGCACCCTAACACTAACTGTACTCCTAAACATCACCCTCACCTTAACCCTAACTCTAACCCTAACCCTAACACTAAACCTCACCCTAACTCTAACCCTAACCTTAAACCCCAACCTCACACACACCCTAGCCCTTACTCTAACTCTAATCCTAACCCTAACCCTCATCCTAAACCACCGGCTAAAACTAACTGTCAACATCAACCTCACCCTCAGCCTAACCCTAAACCTAAACCTAACACACACACTCACCCTCACTCTAACCCAAATCCTATCCCTAACACTAACCCTAACCCTAACCCTCCCCCTAACTCTCACTCTAACCATAAACCTAAAACTAACACTTACCCTAACTCTCAACCTAAACCTCACCCTAACCCTAATTCTAAACCTAAACCTCAACCTCACCCTAACCCTAACACTAACCCTAACCCAAACCCTAAACCTCAACCTAACACTAATCTTAACCCTAAACCACACCCACACTCTCAGGCTAATCCTAAGAATAACCCTAACCCTAAACTTCACCCTAACCCTAAACCTCACTATCAACCTCAGCCTAACCCTAAGCCTATCCCTAATCCTAACCCTAACCCTCACACTCACCCTAACACTAACCCTAATCCTTCTCCTAACCCTAACCCTAACCCTCACCCTCAACCTAACCCTCACCTTAAGGCTAACCCTAACCCTAAATCTAACACTAAACCTCACCCTAACCCTCACCCTAACCCTAACCCTAAACCTCATCCTAGCCCTAAAACCTAACCCTCACACTCACCCTCACCATAACCTTAAACCTAACCCTAATGCTAACAATAACCATAACCCTAACCCTAACCATCACTCTAACCGTAACCCTAAACCTAACCCTAACCCTCACCCTAACACTTACCCTCACCCTAACACTAACCCTAACCCTAACAGTAAACCTCACACTAACCCTAAACATCACCCTAACCATAAACCTCACCCTAACACTAACCCTAAACCTCAACCTCTCCCTAGACCTCGCCCTAACCCTAATCCTCATCCTCACCCTAAAATTCACACTAACCCTAACCCTAAACCTCAACCTAACCCTGAAACTAACCTTAACCCTAACACTTGCCCTAATCCTAACCCTAGACCTAACCCTCCAACTAAATTTAAATCTATCCATAAACCTCACCCTCACCCTAACACTAACCCTAACCCTAACTCTAACCCTAATCCTCACCCTCACCATCACTCTCAACTTAACTCTAACCCTAACCCTAACAATAACAGTAATCCTAACCCTAAACCTAACCCTAACCCTAACCCTAACCCTAATGCTAACACTCAACCTCACCCTAACCCTAATGCTAACCCTAAACCTCACCCTAACCCTAACCCTCACCCTCACCATAAGCCTAACCCTCATCCTAACCCTCACCCTAACCGTGACCCTAACCCTAAGTGTTACCCTATCACTAACCCTAATCCTCTCCTTCACCCCAGCCCTCACCCTAACCCTAATCGTAAACCTAATCCTCATCCTAACCCTCACCTAAATCTAAGCCTAAACCTAACTCTAACCCCAACCCTCACTGTAACCCTAACCCTAACCCTAACACTAACACTAACCTAAACTTAACCCTAAATCTAACCCGAATCCTCACCCTCACACTCACCCTAACCCAAACCTAACCCTCATCCTAACTCTAAGCCTAAACCTAACCCTAATCCTCAGCCTCAGCCTGACCCTAACAAAAAACCTAACCCTCATCCTAACTCTAAGCCTAACCCTAACCCTAATCTTAACACTCACACTCACCCTCACCCTAACTCTAAACCTAAGCCTCACCCTATCCCTAACCCTAACCCTCACTCTAACCCTCAGCCTAGCCCTCACCCTTACACTTATCCAAACCCTAAACCTCATCGTAACATTCACCCTAATGCTAAACCTAACCCTAACCCTCACCCAAACACGAACCTTAACACTCACACTCATGCTTGGCCTAAGCCTAAGCCTAAGCCTAACCTTAATCCCAATCCTCACCCTAACCCTAACTGTAACCCTAAACCTCACCCTCACCCTAAACCTCACCCTAACACTAACCCTAACCCTCACCCGCACCCGCACCATAACCGTAAACTTAAACCGAACCCTAACAATAACCCTAACCCTTATCCTAACGTTCACCCTAACCATAACCGGCACCCTGACCCAAACCCTCACCCTAAGACTTATGCTCACTGTAACACTAACCCTAACGCTAACACTAACCTCACACTAACACTAACCCTAAATCTAACCCTAAACCTCAACCACACCCTAACCCTAACCCGAACCATAACCCTAAAACTCACCCTAACCCTAACCCTCACAATCACCCTAAACATCACCCGAACCATAAATCTCAGCCTAACACTAACCCCAACCCTCACTCTAAACCTAGACTTCACCCTAACCCTAACCCTCATCCTCACCCTAAACCTCACACTAACCCTAACACTAATCCTCAATCTAATCCTCAACCTCACCGAAAAGCTAACACTAACCCTCACCCTAACCCTAACCCTCACCCTTACCGTAACCCTCACCCTCAGCCTAACCCTCGCCTTTACACTTACCGTCACCCCCACGCTAATGCGCATCCTAAATCTAACCCTTACCCTAACCCTAACTGTACCCCTAAACTTCAACCTCAACATAACCCTAACTCTAACACTAACACTAATACTAAATCTGAACCAAACCCTAACCCTAAACCTCACCCTCACCATAACCGTAACCCTAAGCCTAAAGGTAACAATAACCCTAACCCTAACCCTAACCCTCACACGAACCATAACCCTCACACTAACCCTAAACCTCACCCTAATCCTTAACCTCACCCTAACTCTAACCCTAACCCTAATCCTCACCCTGACCCTAGCCCTCACCCTAATTCTAACCATCACCCTCACCCTAACCCTAACCTTCATCCTCATTCTAAACCTCACACTAACCCTAATCCTAATCCTATATCTAACCCTCACCCTAACACTAACCCTAACCCTTACCTTGACCCCAAACTTTAACTTAACCTTCAACCTCAACCTAAACATCACCTTTACCCTTATCATCAAAACCCTAACCCTCACCCTAACCCTAAACCTCATCCTAACACTCACCCTAACTGTAAACCTAACCATCACCCTAACCCTAACACTCACCCTCAAACTCATGCTGAGCCTCACCCTAAGCCTAAGCCTAACTCTTACCCTAACCCTCACCCTAACCCTAGACCTCACCCAAACCCTAATCCTAACCCTAACCCTCATTCTAACCAATGACCTAATCCTAATCCTAACCATCACCCAAACACTAATCCTCACACCCACCCTCACCCTCAGCCTAACCCTAACCCTAACCCTAACCCTAACTCTAACTCACACTCACCCACACCCTCACCCTAATCCTAACCCTAACCCTAACAATAACCCTAAACCTCAACCTAACCCTCTCCTTAACCTTAACCCTAAAACTAACCCTAACCCTAACCCTCGACCTAACCCTCCAAATAACACTAAATCTAACCCTAAATCTCAGCCTCACCCTAACCCTAATCCTAACCCTAACCCTAAACCTCACCCTATCCTTATCCCTAACCCTCACCCTCACCCTCACCCTCATCCCAACTCTAACCCTAACCCTAACAATAACACTAATCCTAACCCTAAACCTAACACAAACCCCAACCCTAATCCTAACACTCACCTTCATGCTAACCCTAATCCTAACCCTAACCCTCACTCTAACCCTAATCCTCACCCTCACCGTAACCCTAACCCTCAACCTAACCCTCACCCTAACCCTAAAATTATACCTTAATCTAACACTAACCCTAACCCTCACCCTCACCCTAGCCCTAACCCTAACCCTAATCCTAACCCTAATCCTCATTCTTACCCTCACCCTAACCCTAAACTTAACCCTCACCCTAGCCCTAACCCGAAGCCTAATCCTCAAAGTAACCCTAAAACTCAAGCTCACAGTAACTCTAACCATAACCCTCACCCTATCTCTAAACATAATCGAACCCTAACTCTCACCCTAACCCTAACCCTCACCCTCAACCTCACCCTAATCCTAACTCTCACCCTAAACCTCACCCTAACCCTAACCCTCACCCTCACCCTCACCCTCACCATAACTCTAACCCTAACCCTAACAATAACACTACTCCTAACCCGAAACCTAACCCTAACCATAACCATAATCATAATCCTAACACTTACCCTCACACTAACCCTAATCCTAAAACAAACCCTCACCCTAACCCTAATCATCACCCTCACCGTAACCCTAACCCTCAACCTAACTCTCACCCTAACCCTAAACCTAACCCTAAACCTTAATCTAACACTAACCCTAACCCTCAACCTCAACCTAGGCCTCACCCTAACCCTAATCCTAACCCTAAACCTCATCCTTACCCTCACCCTAACCCTAACCCTAACCCTCACCCTAGCTCTAACCCTAACCCTAATCCTCAACGTAACCCTAAACCTCACGCTCACCTTAACCCTAAACATAAGCCTCACCCGAACAAACATAACCGAACCCTAACTCTCACCCTAACCCTAATCCTAACCATAAAACTTAATCTAACACTAAACCTAACCATAACCATCACCCTCAGCCTAACCCTAAGCCAAAACCTAACCCTAGCCCTACCTCGAACACTCACCCTAACCCTTACCCTAAACCTAACACTAACACTAAGCCTAACCCTCACCCTCAACCTAACCCTCACCCTAGCCCTAAATCTAACACTAACCCTAACCCTAACCCCCAACCTCAGCCTCATCCTACCCCTAACTCTAACCCTAAACTTCACCATCACCCTAACACTAACCCTACCCCTAACCCTAATCCTCATCCTAACCCTAACCCTAACCCTAAACCTCACCCTCACCCTAGCCTTCATCCTCACCCTAACACTAAACATAACCCTCACCCTAAACCTAATCCGAACCCTCACCCTCAACCTAACCCTAACCCGAACCCTCACGATAAGCCTTACCCTAACGCTCAACCTAACCCTAAACTTAACCCAAACACTAATTCTCACACTTACCATAATCCTAATGATCAAGGTAAACCTAACCCTAAACCTCATCCTCACTCTAGCCTCACCCAACCCTAATCCTAACCCTATCGCTTTTCCTAACTCTCCCCCTAACCCTTACTCTAACCCTCATCCTAACACTAACCCTAAGCCTCAAACTCACCCTCAGACTAACCCTAAGCCTAACACTAAAACTAATCCTAACACACAAACTCACCCTCACCCTAAACCTCACCCTAACCCAACCCTCATCTTAACCCTCCCCATAACCCTAACCCTAACCCTAACACTAACCCACACCCTCACCCTAGATCTAATTGTAAGCCTAACCCTAAATCTAACAATCACACTCACCGTAAACCTAACCCTAAACTGCAACCTAACACTAACCCTCACCCTCAACCTCAGCCTAACCGTAAGCCTATCCCTAACCCTAAGCCTAACCCTCCTCCTCCACCTCACACTAACCCTAATCCTAGTCCTCACCCTAACCCTAAACCTCACCCTCAACCTAACCCTCACCTTAAGCCTAAGCTTAACATTAATCCTAACCCTAAACCTCACCCTCAGCCTCACCCTAACACTAACTCTAACACTAAACCTCACCCTCACCCTAAACTTAAACCTCACCCTAGACCTCACCCTAACCTTAATCCTAACACTAACCCTCATCCTAACCCTCCCCCTATCCCTTACCCTAACGCTCACGCAAACCCTAATCCTCAACCTCACCCTCAGCCTAACATGAAGCCTAATCCTAAACCTAACACTAACATACACACTCAACCTCACCTTAACACTAATCCTAACCCTAACCCTCACCCTCACCCTCAGTGTACCCCTAAGCCTAACCCTAACCCTAACCCTAAACCTCACACTCACCCTAACCCTCACCCTAATCCTAATCCTAAACCTAAACCTAACCCTCACCCTCAGCTCACCTTAACCCTAACTCTAACCCTAAATCTCAGCCTCACCCTCACCCTAACCCTAAACCTAACCCTAAACCTCACCCAAACCTTAACCCTAAACTGCACCCTCACCCTAGCCCTCACCCTAACCCTAATCCTAATCCTAACCCTCATCCTAACCCTCCCCCAAACCTTAACCCTAACCCTCACCCTAAATTTAGCCCTCACACTTACCCTCACTCTAACCCTGACCCTTACACTAACCTAAAACCTTACACTAACTGGAAACCTAACACTCACCCTCAGCTTCAACCTAACCCTAACTCTATCCATAAACCTCACCCTCACCCTAACCCTAACCCTAACCCTAATCCTAACCCTAACCCTCACCCTAACCCTAACCCTCACCCTCACTGTAAACCTAACCCTCATCCTAACCCTCAGCCTAATCCTGTCCCAGCCCTAAACCTTAACCTAACACTAACCCTAGTTCTCACCCTCACACTATCCCTCACCCAAACACTAATCATAACCCTAATCCTCATCCTAACCCTCATCCTAACCCTCACCCTAATCCTATCCCAGTCCTAAACCTTAACCTAACACTAACCCTAGTTCTCACCCTCACCCTATCCCTCACCCTAACACTAATCAAAACCCTAATTCTCATCCTAAACCTCATCCTAACCCTAAAACTAACCCTCATCCTTAACCTAACCCAAACCCTCAACCTAACCCTATCCCTAATGTTCACCATAACCCTAACCCTAACCCTCACCCTAACCCTGAAATTAACTGAACCCTAACTCTTACCCTAATCCAAACCCTCAACCTAACCCTATCCCTAATGCTCACCATAACCCTAACCCTAATCCTAACACTCACCCTAACCCTCACCCTAACACTAAACCAAACCGTCGCCCTCACTCTCACACTAACGCTAATCCAAACCCTAAACTTCACCCTCAACCTCACCCGTAGCTTAACTCTTAGCCTAAACCTAAACCTAACCCTAACACACACACTCACCCTCACCCTAACCCAAATCCTAACCCTAACCCTCACCATCACCCTAACTCTAACCCCAAACCTCACCTTCATCCTAATCCTCATTCTAACCCTAACTCAAACCCTAAACCTCACCCTAACCCTAACCCTATACCTCACCCTCACCTTAATCAAAACCCTAAACCTAACCCTAACAATAACCCTAAACCTAATCCTAACACTCACCCTAACCATAACCCTCACCCTAACCCAAACCCTCACCCTAACACTTGCCCTCACCCTAACACTAACCCTAACCCTAACACTAACCCTCACACTAACCCTAACCATAAACCTAACCCTAAACCTCAACCTAACCCTCACCCTCACCGTAACTCTAACACTAACCCTATCCCTAAACCTAACCCTAACCTTACCCTTAACCCTATATCTAACCCTAAACCTCACCCTCACACTAACCCTAAACCTCACCCTCACACTAACCCTAAACCTAACCCTAAACCCCACCCTAACCCTAAGCCTAACCCTCACCCGCACCCTCACCCTCAGCCTAACCCTAAGCCTAAGCCTAGCCTTCACCCTAACCGTCACACTCACCCTCACCCTAAATCTAATACTAAATCTAACACTATCCTTAAACCTCAACCTAACACTCACCATCCCATAACCCTAACACTAACAATAACCATAAACCTCACCCTAACCCTAACCCTAAACGTAACCCTAAACCTCAACTTAACCCAAACCCTAAACCTCACACTCATGCTAGCCCTCACCATAACACTAATCCTAAAACTGAACCTCATCCTAACCCTCACCCTCACACTAACCCTAAACCTCATCCTCACTCTAAACCTCACACTAACCCTAACCCTAATCCTCAATCTAAACCTCACCCTAACCCTAATCCTAACCCTTACCCTAACCTGAAACCAAACCCTAACCCTCACCCTTATCTTAACCCTCACCCTCAGCCTAAACCTCACCTTTACCCTTACCATCATCCTCACCCTAACCCCCACCCTAAAACTAAACCTCATCCTAACCATCACCCTAACCCTAAACCTAAACATCACCCTAACCCTAACCCTCACCCTCAACCTCACGCTCAGCCTAACCCTAAGCCTAAGTTTAACTCTTACCCTAACCCTCACCCACACCCTAGACCTCACCCTAACCCTAATCCTAATCCTAACCCTCATCCTAACCCTCACCCTAGCCCCAACCCTAACCATCACTCTAAACCTAATATTCACCCCCACCCTCACCCTCAGCCTAACCCTAAGCCTAAGCCTAAGACTAAACCTAACCCTCACCCTCACACTCACACTCACCCTACTCCTAAAACTAACCCTAACCATAACCCTAAACCTCAACCTAACCCTCACCCTAACCTTAACCCTAAAACTAACCCTAACCCTAACCCTCGACCTAAACCTCCAACTAACCCTAAATCTAACCTAAACCTCAACCTCACCCTAACCCTAATCCTAACCCTAACCCTAAACCTCACCCTAAACCTAACCCTAACCCTCACACTCACCATAACTCTAACCCTAACCCTAAAAATAACACTAACCCTAACCAAAACCATCACCCTAAACCTAATCTTCACCCCCACTGTCACCCTCAGCCTAACCCTAAGCCTAAGCCTAGCCCTCACCCTAACGGTCACACTCACCCTCACCCTAACCCTAATACTAAACCTAACCCTATCCCTAAACCTCAACCTAATCCTCACCATCCCCTAACCCTAACACTAACAATAACCCTAACCCTCCCCCTAACCCTCCCCCAACACTAACTCTAACGTTAAACCTCACCCTCACCCTAACCCTAACCCTAAACCTCATGCTAAACCTCACCCTAACCCTAACCTTCACCCTCACCCTCAATCTCATCATAACTCTAAACCTAACCCTAAAAATAACACTAACCCTAACCCTAACCCTAACATTAACCATAATCCTCACTTTCAGCCTCACCCTCAGTGCAAACTTAACCCTAACCATAACACTAACAATAACCCTAATCCTAACCCTAACCCTAATCCTCAACCCCACCCTCACCCTCAGCCTAACCCTAAGCCTAACTCTAACCCTAACTGTAACCATAACCCTAACCCTAACACTAACACTAAAGCCAACCCTAAATCTATCCCTAATCCTCAGCATCACCCTCACCCTAACAAAAACCATAACCTTACCCTCACCCTAACCCTAAGCCTAACCCTAACACTGACCTTCAGACTTACCCTCAACGTAACTATAACCCTAAACCTAACCTTATCCCTAAACCTAATCCTCACCCTAACCCTCACCCTAGTCCTCACCCTAACACTAATCCTAACCCTAAACCTCATCCTAAACCTCACCCTAACCCTAACCCTAACCCTAACCCACACCCTAACCCTAACCCTAACCCTCACCCTCATGCTTGGACTAAGACTAAGCCTAAGCCTAAGTGTAACTCTAACCCAAACCCTCACCCTAACCCTAACCCTAACACTAATCCTAACTCTAACCGTAAAACTCACTCTCACCCTAACACTAACTCTAACCCATTCCCTAAACCTAAACCTCATACTAACTCTAACCCTAACTCTCACCATCACCCTCACCCTCATCCTCACCGTAACCGTAACCCTAACCCTAACAATAACCCTAACCCTAACCCTAACACTCAACCTAACCATAACCCTCACCCTGACCCTAACCCTCACCCTAACACTTACCCTCACCCTAACACTAACCCTAAATCTAACACTAACCCTCACACTAACCCTAATCATGACCCTAACCCCAAACCTCACCATAAACCTAAACCTAACCCTCACCCTCACCCTAGCCCTCACCCTAACCCTAACCCTCAACCTAATCCTAAACCTCACACTAACCCTAACACTAATCCTCAATCTAACCCTCACCCACACACTTCCCCTAACCCTAACCCTCAACCTAATCCTAAAGCTCACCCCACTATAACCCTCAACCTCAGCCTAAACCTCACATTTACCCTTACCATCACCCCCACGCTAACCCTTACCCTAACCCTAAACCTCACCCTATCACCCTAACCCTAATGACACCACAAAAACTCAACCTCACCCTAACCCTAAACCTGACCGTAACCATAACCCTCAACCTCACCTTAAACCTTACACTAACCCTAACCCTAAACCTCAATTGAAACCTCATCATAACCCTAATCCTAACCCTTACCTAACCCTAAACCTAACCCTAACACTCACCCTTATCTTAACCCTAACCCCTAGCCGAAACCTCACCTTTACCCTTACCATCATCCTCACCCTAAACCTCCTCCTAACACTAAACCTCATCCTAACCCTCACCCTAAAAGTAAACCTAACCGTCACCCTAACCCTAACCATCACCCTCACCCTAGCACTCACCCTAATCCTAATCCTAACCCTAACCCTCATCCTAACCTAAACCTAAACCTCACCCTCACCCTCACCCTCACCCTAACCCTAATCCTAACCCCACCCTAACCCTAAACCTAAACCTAACCCTCACACTTACCCTAACCCTAAACCTAACCATCACTCTCAACCTCACCCTCAGCCTAACCGTAAGCCTAACCCTAAACCAAACCCTAACACACACACTCACCCTCACCCTAACCCTAATCCTAACCCTAACACTAACCCTAAACCCCCTCCTAACTCTCACCCTAACCCTAAACCTAACACTAACCCTAAACCTAACCCTCAAGCTAACCCTCACCTTAAACCTAACTCTAACCCTAAACCTCACCCTGACTCTAAACCTCACCCTAACCCTAACACTAACCCTCACCCTCACCCGTACCATAACCATAACCTTAAACCCAACCCTAACAATAACCCTAACCCTAATCCTAACCCTCACACTAACCATAACCCTCACCCTGACCCAAACCCTCACCCTAAGACTTACCCTCACTGTAACATTAACCCTAATGCTAACACTAACCCTCACACTAACACTAACCCTAAATCTAACCCTAAACCTCAACCTCACCCTAACCCTAACACTAACACGAAACCTCACCCTAAACCTAACCCTCACCCTCACTGTAACCGTAACACTATCCCAAACCCTAACAATAAACATAAACCTAACCCTAACACTCACCCTAACCATTACCCTCACCCTAACCCTAATGCTCATCCAAACACTTACCCTCAACCTAACACTAACCCTAACCCTAACACTAACAAACACACTAACCCTAAACATCGCCCTAAACCTCAGCCTAACACTAACCCCAACCCTCACCCCAACCCTAGACTTCACCCTAATCCTAACCCTCATCCTCACACTAAACCTCACACTAAACCTAACACTAATCCTCAATCTAACCCTCAACCTTACCCTAAAGCTAACACTAACCCTCACCCTAACCCTAAACCTCACCCTTACCTTAACCCTCACCCTCAGCCTAACCCTCAACTTTACCCTCACTGTCACAACCACGCTACCCCACACCTAACCCTAACCCTCACCCTAACACTGACTGTACCCCTAAACCTCACCCTCACCATAACCCTAACTCTAACCCTAACACTAACACTAAACCTCACCCTAACCCTAACCCTAACCCTCACCATCACCGTAACCATAACCCTAACTCTAAAACTAACAATAACCCTAACCCTAACCCTCACACAAACCGTAACCCGCACCCTAACCCTAACCCTCACCATAACACATACCCTCACCCTAACACTAACGCTAATCCTAACACTAACCCTCACACTAACCCTAAACCTCACCCTAATCCTTAACCTCACCCTAACCCTAACCCTAACCTTAACCCTTACCCTAACCCTAAACTTAACCCTAACCCTCACCCTTATCTTAACCCTCACCCTCAGCCTAAACCTCATCTTTACCCTTAACATCATCCTCAACATATCCCTCACCCTAACCCTAACCCTCATCCTAACACTCACCCTATCCATAAACCTAAACATCACCCTAACCCTAACCCTCATTCTCAAACTCATGCTCATCCTAACCCAAAGCCTAAGCCAAAAACTTACCCTAACCCTCACCCTCACCCTAGCCCTCATCCTAACCCTAATCCTAATCCTAACACTCATCTTAACCCTCACCCTAGCCCTAATGCTAACCATCACCCTAAACCTAATCTTCACCCCCACCCTCACCCTCAGCCTAACCCTAAGCCTAAGGCGAAACCTAACCTTAACCCTAACACTCAACCTCACCCTCATCCTAATCCTAACACTAACACTAACCATAACCCTAAACCTCAATCTAACCCTCACCCTAACCTTACCCCTAAAAATAAACCTAACCCTAACCCTCGACCTAACCCTCCAACTAACCTTAAATCTAACCCTAAACCTCACCCTCACACTAACGCTAATCCTAACCTTAACCCTAAACTTCATCCTAACCCTAACCCTCACCCTCACCCTCACCCTCACCATAACTCTAACCCTAACCCTAACTATAACACTAATCCTAACCCTAAACCTAACCCTAACCCTCACCCTAACTGTAATCCTAACACTAAACCTCATGCTAACCCTAACCCTCACCCTAACCCTAATCCTCACCATCACTGTAACCCTAACCCTCAACCTAACCCTCACCCTAACCCTAAACCTAACCCTAAACCTTAATCTAACACTAATCCTAACCCTCAAGCTAACCCTAGCCCTCACCCTAACACTAATCCTAACCCTAAACCTCATCCTTACCCTCACCCTAACCCTAACCTTAACCCTCACCCTAGCCCTAACCGTAAGCCTAATCCTCAACGTAACCCTAAACCTCATGCTCACCTTAACCCTAACCCTAACCCTCACCCTAACCCTAAACATAACCGAACCCTAACTCTCACCCTAACCCAAACCCTAACACTCACCCTAAGCCTAACCCTCACCCTCACCCTAACCCTAATCCTAACCTTAATGCTAAACCTCACCCTAAACCTCACCCTCACCCTCACACTCACCCTCACCATAACTCGAACCCTAACCCTAACAATAAAACTAATCCTAAACCGAAACCTAACCCTAACCCTAACACTAACACTAATCCTAACACTCATCCTCAGGGTAAACCTAATCCAAAACCTAACCCTCACCCTAACCCTAATCATCACCCTGACCGTAACCCTATCCCTCAAACTTACACTCACCCTAACCCTAACCCTAACTCTAAAAGTTAATCTAACACTAACCCTAAAACTCACACTCACCCTAGCCCTAGCCCTCACCCTAACCCTAATCTTAACCCTAATCCTCATCCTAACCCTCACCCTAACCCTAACCTTAACCTTCTCCCTAGCCCTAACCCTAAGCCTCACCCTCAACATAACCCTAAACCTCATGCTCAACTTAACCCTCACCCTAACCCTAACCCTAACCCTAAACCTTAATCTAACACTAACCCTAACCTTCATCCTCACCCTCACCCTCAGCCTAACCCTAAGCCAAACCCTAACCCTATCCCTAATGCTCACACTCACCCTAACCCTTACCCTAAAACTAATCCTAACCCTAAGCCTAACCCTCACCCTCAACCTAATTCTCACCCTAACCCTAAATCTAACACTAAGCCTAACCCTAACCCTCAATCTCAGTCTCATCCTACCCCTAACTATAAATATAAACATCACCCTCACCCTAACACTAACCCTACCCCTAAACCCAAACCTCACCCTAACCCTAACCCTAACCCTAAACCTCATCCTCACCCTAGCCCTCACCCTAACACTAATCCTAACCCTAACCCTCATCCTAACCCTCACCCTAACACTAACCATAACCCTCATGCTCACCCTAACCCTAATCCGAGCCCTCACCCTCAACCTAACACTAACCCTCACCCTTACCTTAACCCATACCTTAACCCTCAACCTAACCCTAAACTTAACCCGAACACTAACTCTCACCCTTACCATAATCCTAACCCTCAAGCTAACCCTAACCCTAAACCTCATTCTCACCCTAGTCTCACCCAAACCTAATCCTAACCCTGTCCCTTTTCCTAACCCTCCACCTAACCCTTATACTAACTCTCACCCTAACACTAACCCTCAGCCTCACCCTCACTCTCAGCTTAACCCTAAGCCTCAGTCTAACCCTAACTCTAACCCTAAACCTCACCCTCACCCTAACCCTAACCCAAACCCTAACCCTAAATCTCACCCTAACCCTAACCCTAAACCTCACCCTCAACCTAGCCCTAAACCTCACCCTCACCCTAGCCCACTCCCTTATCCTCATCCTAACCCTAAACCTCACCCTAACCCTCCTCCTAACCTTAGCCCTAACCCTCACCCTAACCCTAACCCTCATCCTCACACTCACCATAAACCTGAACCTTACCCTAACCCTAAACCTAACACTAACTGTCACCCTAACACTCACCCTCAGCTTCACCCTAACCCTAACACTAACCCTAAACCTCACCCTCATCCTAACCCTTACCCTAAAACTAAACTTAACCCTCACTCTAACCCTAACCCTCACCCTCACCGAAACCCTAACCCTCATCCTAACCCTCACTCTAACCCTAACTATAACCCTAAAACTTACCCTAACACTAACCCTAGTTCTCACCCTCACTTTAGCCCTCACCCTAACACTAATGGTAACCCTAATCCTCATCCTAACCCTCACCCTAACTCTAAAACGAACCCTCATCCTTATCCTAACTAAATACATCAACCTAACCCTAAACATAACGCTCACCATAACCCTAACCCTAATCCTTACACTGATCCTAACCCTCACCCTAACACTAAACCAAACCCTCGCCCTCACGCTCACACTAACCCTAATCCTACCCCTAACCCTCACACTCAACCTCACACTTTGCCTAACCCTTAGCCTAAACCTAAACCTAACCCTAACACACACACTCACCCTGACCCTAAAGATAATCCTAATCCTAACCCTCACCCTCACCCTAACTAACCGTAAACCTCACCTTCATCCTAACCCTCACTCTAACCCTAACCCAAACCCTAAACCTCACTCTAACTCTAACCTTAAATCTCACCCTCACTGTAACCAAAACCCTAAACCTAACCCTAACAATAACCCTAACCCTAATCCTAACACTCACCTTAACCATAATATTCACCCTAACCCAAACCCTCAGCCTAACACTTACCCTCATCCTAAAACTAACCCTAACTCTAACAATAACCCTCACACTAACCCTAACCATAACGCTAAACCTAAACCTCAACCTAACCCTCACCCTCACCGTAACTCTAACACTAACCCTATCCCTAACCCTAACCCTAACCCTCCCCCTAACCCTATATCTAACCCTAAACCTCACCCTCACACTAACCCTAAACCTAACCCTAAATCACACCCTAACCCTAACCCTAACCCTCACCCGCACACTCACACTCACCGTAACTATAACCCTAACCCTAACAATAACACTAACCCTAACCCAAACCATCACCCTAACCCTAATCCTCATCCCCTCCCTCACCCTCAGCCTAACCATCAGCCTAAGCCTAGCCCTCACCCTAACCTTCACACTCACCCTCACCTTCACCCTAATACTAAACCTTACCCTATCCCTCAACCTCAACCTAACCCTCAACCTCCCTGTAACCCTAACACTAACAATAACGCTAAACCTCCTCCAACCCTCAACCTAACACTAACTCTAACCCTAAACCTCACCCTCACCCTAACCCTAACCCTAAACCTCACGCTA
Source organism: Dipodomys merriami (assembly GCF_024711535.1). NCBI lineage: Eukaryota > Metazoa > Chordata > Mammalia > Rodentia > Heteromyidae > Dipodomys > Dipodomys merriami. The sequence continues at coordinate 91,005 of NW_027206582.1, forward strand.
AACCTCACCCTAACCCTAACCCTCACCCTCACCCTCAATCTCACCGTAACTCTAAACCTAAACCTAAAAATAACACTAAGCCTAACCCTAAACCTAACCCTAACCCTCACCCTCATGATTGCCCTAAGCCTAAGCCTAAGCATAACTCTAACACAAACCCTCACCCTAACACTAACCCTAACACTACCCCTAACTCTAACCGTAAACCTCACTCTCACCCTAACCCTAACTCTAACCCTTACCATAAACCTAAACCTCATACTAAACCTAACCCTAACCCTCACCCTCACCCTGACCGTAACCGTAACCCTAACCCTAACCCTAACAATAACCAAACACTAACCCTAACCCTCAACCTAACCATAACCCTCACCCTAACAATAAGCCTCACCCTAACACTTACCCTCACCCTAACACTAACCCTAACCCTAACACTAACCCTTACAATAACCCTAATCATCACCCTAACCCTAAACCTCACCCTAAACCTAAACCTAAACCTCACCCTCACCCTAGCCCTCCCACTAACCCTAACCCTCATCCTCACCCTAAACCTCACACTAACGCTAAAACTAATCCTCAATCTAACCCTCACCCACACTCTTCCCCTAACCCTAACCCTCACCCTAACCCTCACCCTCACCCCAATGTAAGCCTCACCCTCAGCCTAACCCTCACGTTTAACCTTACCATCACCCCCACACTAACCCTTACCCTAACCCTAACCCTCAACCTAACCATCACCCTAACCCTAATGCCACCACAAAACCGCACCCTCACCATCACCCTAACCCTAACCCTCTTCCTCACCCTAAACCTTAAACTAATCCTAAACTTAAACCTAAATTTAACACTCATCCTAAACCTAATCCTAACCCTTACCCTAACCCTTAATCGAAACCTCACCCTAACACTCACCCTAACCATAACTGTTACACTAAGCTTAAACCTAACCCTCAACCTCAGCCTCACCCTTATCCTAACTCTAACCCTAAAACTCATCCTCACCCTAAACCTAACCCTAACCCTAAACCTTACCCTAACCCTAACCCTAAACCTCAACCTCACCCTAGCCCTCACCCTTATCCTAATACTAACCCTCATCCTATCCCTCACCCTAACACTAACCCTAACCCTCACCCTCACCCTCACCCTAACCCTAATCATAACCCTAACCCTCAACCTAAACCTAACCCTCACCCTCACAGTAACCTTTACCCTAACCGTCACCCTGACCCTAACTTAACCCGAACCCTATCTCTCACTGTAAACTTAACCCTCACCCTAACCCTCATCTTAGCCCTCACCCTAACCCTAATCCTAAACAAAAACCTCATCTTAACCCTCACACAAACCCTAACCCTAACCCTCACCCTATCCCGAACCCTAACCCTTCCCCTGATGCTCAGCCTAGGCCTAAGCCTGAGCCTAACCCTAACCCTAACACTGACCCTAACTCTAACCCTAAATCTCACCCTCACCCTCACCCTAACCCTAACCCTATCAATAACCCTAACCCTAACCCTAAGCCTCACCCTATCACTAATCCTCACCCTAACCCTAACCCTTACACTAACTCCAACCCTCACCCTAACACTTACCATCTCCCTAACACTAACATTAACCCTAACACTAACCCTCACACTAACCTTAAACATCACCCTAACGCTAAACATCAACCTAACACTAATCCTAACCCTCACCTTCATCCTAGCTCTCACCCTAGCCCTAACCCTCATCCTCACCCCAAACCTTACACTAACCCTAACACTAATCCTCACACTAACCCTCACCATCACCCTAAACCTAACACTAAACCTCACTGTAACTCTAACCCTCACCCTTACCATAACCCTAACCCTCACGTTTACCCCTAACGTCAGCCCCACCCTAACCCGCACCCTAAACCTAACCCTCACTCACCCTAACTCTCACGCTAACCCTAACTCTACCCCTAAAGCTCACCCTCACCCTAACCCTAACTCTAACCATAACCCTAACACTAAACCTCACCCTAACCCTAACACTAATCCTCACCCTCACCCTCACTGTAACCGTAAAACTTTCCCTAAACCTAACGTTAAACCTAACCCTAATGCTAAAACTCACCCTAACCATAACACTCACCCTACCCCTAACCCTCACCCTAACACTTACAATCACCCTATCAATAACCCTAACCCTAACACTAACCCTCACACTAACCATAACACCCTAATCCTAAACATCACCTTAACCCTAACCATGAACATAACACTCACCCTCACCCTAGCCCTCACCCTAACCCTAATTCTAACCGTCACTCTTACCCTAACCCTAACCCTCATCCTCACCCTAAACTTCACACTAACCCTAACCCTAATTCTCAATCTAACCCTCAACCTCACCCTAACCCTAACCGTTACCCTAAACCTAAACCTAACCCTAACACTCACCCTTATCTTAACCCTCACCCTCAGCCTAAACCTCACCTTTACCCTTACCATCATCCTCACCCTAACCCACACCCTAACCCTAAACCTAAACATCACCCTAACCCTAAACCTCACCCTCAACCACGCCCTCAGCCTAACCCTAAGCCTAAGCCTAACCCTTAACCTAACCTTCATCCTCACCCTAGACCTCACCCTAACACTAATCCTAAACCTAACCCTCATCCTAACCCTCACCCTAACCCTAAAGCTAACAATCACACTAACCCTAATCCACACCCCCATCCTCAACCTCAGCCTATCCCTAAGCCTAAGCCTAACCCTAACCCTCACACTCACCCTAACCCTAATCCTAACCCTAACCCTAAGCATAACCCTAAACCTCATCCTAACCCTCATCCTAACCTTAACCCTAACACTATCCCTAACCCTTACCCTTGACCTAACCCTCCAAGTAACCCTAAATATAACCATAAACCTCACCCTCAACTTAAACCTAATCCTTACCCTAACCCTAAACCTTAACTTTTCCCTAACCCTAACCCTCACCCTCATGCTCAGCCTAAGCCTCAGCCAAAGCCTAAAGCTAACCCTAACCCTAATGCTCACCCTAATCCTAACACTAATCCTAACCCTAAATCTCACACTAAATCTAAACCTAAACCTCACCCTCACCATAGCCCTCACCCTAATCCTAATCCTAACCCTTATCCTATCCCGCACCCTAACACTAACCCTAACCTTCACTCTCACACTCACTCTAAACCTAACCCTCAAACTAACCCTAACCCTCACCCTCACCGTAACCCTTACCCTAAATGTCACCCTGACACTAAACTTAAGCCAAACCCTAACTCTCACCCTAACCCTAACCCTAACCCTAACCCTCACACTCACCTCACCCTAACACTAATCCTAAACCTATCCACATCCCTAACCCTAACCCTCACACTAACCCACACCCTAGCCCTCACCCTAACCCTAATCCTAACCCTAAACCTCATCCTAACACTCACCCTAACGCTAACCCTAACCCTCACCCTATTCTGAACCCTAACCTTCACCCGGATGCTCGGCCTAAGTCTAAGCCTAAGCCTAACCCTAACCCTAACGCTTACCCTAACCCTAACCCTTACACTAACCCTAACTCTAACCCTAAATCTCACCCTCAACCTAACCCGAACCCTATCAATAACCCTAAACCTAACCCTAACCCTCACCCTCACCCTAACCCTCACCCTAAAAATAACCGTCAACCTAACCGTAACCCTCACCCTAACACTAACTGTCACCCTAACACTAACCCTCACACTAACCCTAAACATAACCCTAACCCTAAAACTCACCCTAACACTAACCCTAACGCTCAGCCTCACCCTAGCTCTCACCCTAACCCTAACCCTCATCCTCACACTAAACCTCACACTAACCCTAACACTAATCCTCAATCTAACCCTAACCCTAATCCTAACCCTAACCCTAACCCTAACCCTAAACCTCAACGTAACTCTCACCCTAACCTTAACCCTAACACTAACCCTAAACCTGACACTCACCCTAACCCTAACAATAACCCTAACCCTAAACCTCACCCTAATACTAACCCTAAACCTCACCCTCACCCTAGGCCTCACCCTAACCCTAATTCTAACCCAATACCTCTTCCTTACCCTCACCCTAACAGTAAACCTAAACCTCACTCTAACCCTAACCCTAATCCTAACCCTAACCCTCAACCTAACCCTAACCCTCATTCTCACTGTAAGCCTTAATCTAAACCTCACCTTAACCCTAAACTTAATGCGAACCCTAACTCTCACCCTAACCCTAACCCTAACCCTCAACTTAACCCTAACCGTCAACCTTACCGTAACACTCATCCTCAACCTAACCCTCACGTTTACCCTTACCCTCACCCCTACCCTAAACCTCACCCTAACCCTAACACTCACCCTAATCCTCAGCCTAAAACTAACCCTACCCCTAAACCTCAGCCTCACCCTAACAATAACTCTAACCCTATCCTTAACACTAAACCTCACCCTAAACCTAACCTTTACCTTCAAACTAACCCTAACCCTCACCCTCACCCAAACCCTCAGCCCAAAACTAAGGCTAACCCTAACCCTAATGGTAACCCTCACACTCAACCTAACCCTAACCCTAAATCTAACAATAACCTTAATCCTAACCCTAACCCGCACCCTAACCATAACCCTCACCCTAACCCTACCCCTCACCCTAACACTAAATCTCACCCTAAAACTAACCCTAACCCTAACACTAACGGTCACACTAACCCTAACCCTCACCCTAATCCTAAACCTCAACTTAAACCTAACCCTAATCCTAACCCTCACCCTCACCCTAGACCTCACCCTAACCCTAACAATAACCCTCACCCTCACACTAACCCTAACCCTCATCCTCACCCTAAACCTCACACTAACCCTAACCCTAATCCTCAATCTAAACCTCACCCTAACCCTAAAACTACCCTAACCCTCACTCTTAACTTAACCCTCACCCTCAGCCTAAACCTCACCTTTACCCTTACCATCATCCTCACCCTAAACCTCACCCTAACCCTAAACCTCATCCTAACCCTCACCCTAAAACTAAACCTAACCATCACCCTAAACCTAACCCTCACCCTCACCCTAAACTTCACCCTAACACTAATCCTAATTCGAACCCTCATCCTAACACTCACCCCAACCCTAACCCTAACCGTCACCCTAAACCTAATCTTCATCCCCACCCTCACCCTCAGCTTAACCCTAAGCCTAAGCCTAAGCCTAACCCTAACCCTCACACTCACCCTCATGCTCACCCTAATCCTAACCCTAAACATAACCACAACCCTAAACCTCAACCTAACCTTCACCCCATCCTTAACCCTAAAACTAACCCTAACACTAACCATCGACCTAACCCTAAAACTAACCCTAAATCTAACCCTAAACCTCAAGCTTACCATAACACTAATCCTAACCCTATCCCTAAACCTCACCCTAAACCTAACACTCACCCTCACCCTCATCTTCACCCTCACCATAACTCTAACCCTAAACCTAACAATAACACTAATCCTAACCCTAAACCTGACCCTCACTCTAACCCTAACCCTAATCCTAACACTCACCCTCATGCTAACCCTAATCCTAACCCTAACCCTCACCCTAACACTAATCCTCACACTCACCTTAACCCTAGCCCTCAAACTAACCCACAACCTAACCCTAAACCAAACCCTAAACCTTAATCTAACACTAACACTAACCCTCACCCTCACCCTAGCCCTCACCCTAAGCCTAATCCTAACCCTAACCCTCACTCTAACCCTAAACTTAACCCTCACCCATAACCTAACCCTAACCCTAACTCTCAACCTAACCCTAAACCTCAAGCTAATCGTAACCCTGACCCTAACACTCACCCTAACCCTAAACATAACCGAACCCTAACTCTCACCCTAAACCTAACCCTAACCCTCACCCTAACCCTAACCCTTACACTCACCCTCACCCTCAGCCTAACCCTAAGCCTAACCCTAAGCCTAACCCTAACGCACACACTCACCCTAATCCTTACCCTAAACCTAATGCTAACTCTAAGCCTAACCCTCAACCTCAACCTAACCCTAAATCTAACACTAATTCTAACCCTAAACCAAGACCTCAGCCTCACCCTACCCCTAACTCTAAACCTAAAACTCACCCTCACCCTAACATTAACCCTAACCCTAAACCTCACCCTAACCCTAAACCTAAACCTCACCCTCACTCTAGCCCTCACCCTAACCCTCACCCTAACACTAAACCTAACCCTCAGCCTCACCCTCACCTTAACCCTAATCTGAACCCTAACCCTCAAACTAACCCTCACCCTCAGCCTCACTGAAACCCTTACCCTAACACTCAACCTAACCCTAAACTTAAACCGAACTCTAACTCTCACCTTAACCTAACCCTAACTCTCACCCTAACCCTCACCCTAAAGCTCACCCTCACCCTAGCCCTCACCCAACCTTAATCCTAACCCTAACCCTCTTCTTCACCCTCCCCCTAACCCTTACCCAAACCCTCACCCTAACCCTAACCCTTACCATCAACCTCAACCTCAGCCTAACCCTAAGCCTAACCCTAAACTTAACCCTAAATTGAACCCTCACCCATACCCTAACCCTAACCCTAACTCTCAACCTAACCCTAAACCTCAAGCTCATTGTAACCCTGACCCTAACCCTCACCCTAACCCTAAACATAACCGAACCCTAACTCTCACGCTAACCCTAACCCTAACCCTCACACTCACCCTCACCCTCAGCCTAACCCTAAGCCTAACCCTAACCCTAACCTTAACACACACACTCAACCTAACCCTTACCCTAAACCTAATCCTAACTCTAAGCCTAACCCTCAACCTCAACCTAACCCTAAATCTAACACTAATTCTAACTCTAACACACACACACTCACTCTCACCCTAACCCTAATCCTAACCCTAACACTCCTCCTAACCCTCCAAATAACCCTAACCCTCACCTTAACCCTAACCCACACCCTCACCCTAAACCTAATCCTAAGCATAACCCTAATCCTAACCCTCACACTCACCCTAAACCTAACCCTAAAACTCACCCTAAAACTAACCCTCAACCTCAACCTCAACTTAACCCTAAGCCTATCCCTAACCCTAACCCTAACCCTTACACTCACCCTAACACTAAACTAATCCTACTCCTTACCCTAACTCTAACCATCAGCCTCATCCTAACACTCACCATAAGCCTAACCCTAACATTAATCCTAACGCTAACTCTCACCCTCAGCCACACCCTAACCCTAACTCTAACACTAAAACTCACCCTGACCCTAACCCTAACCCTAATCCTATAACTAAACTCATTCTTGCCCTAACATTAACCCTCACCCTCAACCTTACCACAACCTTAACCCTAACCCTAACACTAACAATAACCCTAACCTAACCCTAACCCTTACCCTAACCCTAACCTTCAACATAACGCTTACCCTCACCCTAACACTAACCCTAACCCTAACACTAAACCTCACACTAACCCTAAACATTACCCTAACCATAAACCTCACTCTAACATTAACCCTAAAACTCACCCTCTCCCTAGACATCGCCCTAACCCTAATCCTCATCCTCACCCTAAACTTCACACTAACCCTAAAACTAATCCTCAATCTAACCCTCACACTCACCCTATCCCTAACCGTAACCCTCAACCTAACCTTAAACCTCACCCTTCCTGTAACCCTCAACCTCAGCCTAACCCTCAACTTTACTCTTACCGTCACCTCCACCCTAACCCTCACTCTAACCCTAACCCTCCCCCTACCCCTAACTCTAGCCCTAAACCTCAACCTCACCCTAACCCTAACACTAACCCTGAGCCTAAAGCTAACCCTCACCCGAACCCTAAGTGTAACCATCACCCTAACCCTAATCCTCACGGCCACTCTCACCCTCAGCTTAACCCTAAGCCTAAGCCTAAGCCTAAACCTAAACCTCACACTCAGGCTCACCCTAACTTAATCCTAACCCCAACCCTAACCCTAACCGTAAGCCTCAACCTAAATCTCAACCTAACCTGAACCCTAACACTTACCCTAACACTAACCCTCGACCTAACCCTCCAAATAAACCTAAATCTAAACATAAACCTCACTCTCACCCTAACCCTAATCCTAACCCTAACCCTAAACCTCACCCTAATCCTAACACTCACCCTCACCCTCACCCTCAACATAACTCTAACCCTAACCATAACAATAACAGTAATCCTAACGCTAAACCTAACATTAACCCTAACCTAACCCTAATGCTAACACTCAACCTCACCCTAACCCTAACCCTAAACCTAAACTTAACCCTAACCCTAACTCTCACTGTAACCCTAACCCTCATCCTAACCCTCACCCTAACCCTAACCCTAACCCTAAACCTTACCCTAACACTAACCCTAATCCTCAGCTTCACCCTAGCCCTCACCCTAGTTGTAAACCTAATCCTTATCCTAACCCTCACCCTAACTCTAAGCCTAACCCTAATCCTAACCCCAAAAGTAAATGTAACCCTAACACTAACCCTAACACTAACCCTAACCCTAAACCTAACCTTAAATTTAACACTAAACCTAATCCTAATCCTCAGCCTCCACCTCACCCTAATCCAAACCCTAAACCCAACCCTCATCCTAACTCTAAGGTTAACCCTAACCCTAATCGTAACCCTCACACTCACCCTCAACCTAACCCTAATCCTAAACCTAACCCTATAAATAACCCTAAACCTCACCCTAACCTTCAAACTAGCCCTCACCCTTACACTTATCCTAACCCTTACCCTCACCCTAACCATAACCCTCACCCTAACCCTAACCCTCACCCTAACACTTACCCTCACCCTAACACTAAGCCTACCCCTAACACTAAACCTAAACATCTCCCTAAACCTAACACTCACCCTAACACTAACCCTAACCCTCACCTTCACCCTAGCCTTCATCCTAACCCTAACCCTCACCCTCACCCTCACCCTCAACCTCAGGCTAAACCTAAGCCTAACCCTAAACCTTACCCTAACCCTCACACTCACCCTAACCCTAATCCTAATCCTAATCCTCACCCTCACCCTAATGCTCACCCTAAACCAAACAATAACCCTAACGCTAACCCTCACCCTCAGCCTCACCCTAACCCTAACTCTAACAGTAAACCTCACCCTCACCCTAACCCTAAACCTAAGCCTAACCTTAAACTTCACCCTCACACTCACCCTAGCCCTTACCATAACCCTAACACTCACCCTAACACTTCCCCTAAACCTTACCCTCCCCCTCAACCTCACCCTCAGCCTAAAGCTCACACTAACCCTAAACCTAAACCTAACACACACACTCACCCTCACTCTAATCATAATCCTATCCCTAAACCTAACCCTAACCCTAACCCTCCCCCTAAGACTCACCCCAACCCTAACCCTAAAACTAACCCTTACCCTAACCCTCAACCTAAACCTCACCCTAACCCTAACTCTAACCCCAAACCTCACCCTCACCCTAACCCTAACACTAATCAAAAACCTAAACTTCACCCTAAAACTAACCCTAAACCTAACCCACACCTTCACGCTCAGCCTAATCCTAAGCCTAACCCTAAACCTACCCCTCAGACTCCCCCAATCCCTAACACTAAACCTCACCCTAACCCTAACCCTCACCCTCACCCTCAACCTCACCCTAACCCTAAGCCTATCATTAACCCTAACCCTCTCACTCACCCTTACACTAACCCTAATCCTACTCCTAACCCTAACCCTAACCCTCAACCTCACCCTAACCCTAACACTCACCCTCACCCTCACCCTCACCATAACTCTAACCCTAACCCTAACAATAACAGTAATCCTAACCCTAAACCTAACCCTAACCCTAACCCTAATGCTAACACTCAACCTCACCCTAACCCCAATCCTAACCCTAATGCTAACCCTAATCCTAACCATCACCCTCACTGTAACACTAACCCTCATCCTAACCTTCACCCTCACCCTAACCCTAACCCTAACCGTAAACCTTACCCTAACACTAACCCTAAACCTCACCTTCACGCTAGCCCTCACTGTAACCCTAATTTTAACCTAATAATCATCCTAACCCTCACCCAATCTCTAAGCCTAACCCTAACCCTAACCCTAAGCCCAACCCCCACTGTAACACTAACACTAACCAAAACACTAACACTAACCCTAAACCTAATCCTCAGCCTCACCCTCACCCTAACCCACAACCTAAACCTAACCCTCCTCTTAACTCTAAGCCTAAATCTAACCCTAATCCTAACCCTCACACTCACCCTCACCCTAAACCTAATCCTAAACTTAAGCCTATCCTTAACCCTAACACTCACCCTAACACTTAGCCTAGCCCTCACCCTTACACTTATCGTAACCCTAAACCTCACCCTAACCATAAACCTCAACCTAACACTAACCGTCATCCTAACGCTTACCCTCAAGCTAACACTAACCCTAACCCTAACACTAACACTCACACTAACCCTAAACATCACCCTAACCCTAAACCTCACCCTAACACTAAACCTATCCCTCACCCTCACCCTAGCCTTCACCCTAACCCTAATTCTCATCCTGACCATAAACCTCACACTAACGCTAACACTAATCCTCAATCTAAACCTCAACCTCACCCTAACACTAACCCTAACCCAAACCCAAACCCTCAACTTAACCCTCACCTTAACTAACCCTAAACCTCACCCTCACACTAAACCTGAACCTAACCCTAACCCTAAACCTCATCCTCACCCTCACTGTAACCGTAACCTTAAACCGAACCCTAACAATAACTCTAAACCTAATCCTAACCCTCACCTTAACCATAACCCTCACCCAAACCCAAATCCTCACCATTACCCTTACCCTCACCCTAAAACTAACCCTAACCCTAACACTAACTCTCACCCTAACACTAATCCTAAATCTAACCCTCACACTAACCCTAACGCTCATCCTAATCCTAACCCTCACCCTCACTCTCACCCTCATCATAACTCTAACCCTAACCCTAACAATAACACTAATCCTAAACCTAAACTTAACCCTAACCCTAACCCTAACTGTAATGCTAACACTCACGCTCATGCTAACCCTAATCCTAACCCAAACCCTCACCCTACCCCTAATCCTCACCCTCACTGTAACCCTAACCCTCAACGTAACCCTCACCCTAACCCTAACCCTAACCCTAAACCTTAATATAACACTAACCCTAACCCTCACCCTCAACCTTGCCCTCACCTTAACCCTAATCCTTACCCTAATCCTTATGCTTACCCTCACCCTATCCCTAACCTTAACCCGGACCCTAACCCTAACCCTAAACCTAACCCTCAACCTAACCCTAACCCTCACGCTCACCATAACCCTAAACCTCACCCTCACCCTCAGCCTAACCCTAAGCCTAACTGTAACCCTCACACTCACCCTAAACCTTACCCTAATCCTAATCCTAACCCTAACCCTAACTCTCACCCTTAGCTTCACCTTAACCCTAACTCTAACCCTAAACCTCACAATCTCCCTAACCCTAACCCTAACCATAACCTTAAACCTCACCCTCACATTCACCCTAGCCCTTACCCTAAGCCTAATCCTAACCCTAAACCCCATACTAACCCTCCTCATAACCCTAAGGCTCAGCTTCAACTTCAACCTCTGCCTAATCCTAAGCCTAACCCTAAACCTAAACCTAACACACACACTCCCCATCACTCTAGCCCTAATCCTATTCCTAAACCTAACCCTAATCCTAACCGTCCCCCTAACTCTTACCGTAACACTAACCCTAAAACTAACCCTTATCATAACCCTCAACCTAAACCTCACCCTAACACTAACTCTAACCCTAAACCTCACCCTCACCCTAACCCAAACTCTAACCCTAACCTAACACTAAACCTCACCATCACCCTAACCCTCCCCCTAACTGTAACCCTAACCTTAACCCTAACAATAATCCGAACCCTAACCCTAACCCTCAACCTAACCATAAACCTCACCGTAACCCTAACCCTAACCCTAACCCTCATCCTCACTTTAACCTCACACTAAACCTAACCCTAATCCTCAATCTAACCCTCACCGTAACCCTAACCCTAGCCCTTACTATAACCCTAAATCTAACTCTTACGCTCACCCTTACCTTAAACCTCACCCTCAGCCTAAAACTCACCATTACACTTAACATCATCCTCACCCTAAACCTCCCCCTAAACCTAAACCTCATTCTAACTCTAACACTAAACGTAAACCTAACCATCACCCTAACCCTAAACCTCACCCTCAACCTCACACTCAGCCTAACACTAAGACTAAGCCTTACACTTACTCTAACCCTCACCCTCACCCTAGCCCTCACCCTAACCCTAATCGTAACCCTAACCCTCATCCTAACCCTCACCCTAACCCTAACCCTAACCCTCACCCACACCCTCACACTAACCCTAATCCTAACACTAACACTCAAAATAACCCTAAACCTCACCCTCACTGTAACCCTTACCCTAACAATCACCCTGACCCTATACTTAACCCGAACCTTAACGCTCACCCTAAACAAAACCCTAACCCTAACCCTAAAACTTACCCTCACCCTAACCCTCACACTAACCCTAATCCTAACCTTAACCGTCATCCTAACCATACCCCTAACCCTAACCTTAACCCTCACCCTAACCCTAACCCTCACCCTCAACCTCACCCTCAGCCTAACCCTAAGCCTAAACCTAAACCTAACACTAATACACACACTCACCCTCATCCTAAACGTAATCCTAAACTTAACCCTAACCCTAACACTCCCCCTAACACTCACCCTAACCCTAACCCTAACACTAACCCTAACCCAAACCCTCAACCTAACCCTCACCTGAACTAAACCTAAACCTCACCCTCACACTAAACCTCACCCTAACCCTAAGCCTAAACCTCAACCTCACCCTCACTGTAACCGTAACCTTAAACCGAACCCTAACAATAACTCTAAACCTAATCCTAACCCTCAACTTAACCATAACCTTCACCCAAAACCAAATCCTCACCATAACCCTTACCCTCACCCTAAAACTAACCCTAACCCTAACACTAACCCTCACCCTAACACTAACGCTAAATCTAAACCTGAACCTCACCCTCAATCTAACACTAACCCTAACCCTAACCGTAAAACCCACAGTAACGCTAACCCTAACCCTCACCTGCACCCTCACCCTCACCGTAACTCTAAATCTAACCCTAACAGTAACACTAATCCTAACCAGAACCATCACCCCAACCCTAACCCTCACCCTCATGCTCGGTCAAAGCCTAAGCCTAAGCCTAAGCCTAAGCCTAACCCTCACCCTAACCCTAAATCTATCACAAACCCTAACTCTAACCATAACACTCACTGTCACCCTAACCATAATTCTAACCCTAACCCTAAACTGAAACCTCATCGTAACCCTAGCCGTAACCCTCACCCTCACCCTCACCTTAACCATAACCCTAACCCTATCCCTAAAAATAACCTTAACCATAACCCTAACCCCCACCCTAACCATAACCCTCAACCTAACCATAACCCTCACCCTAACACTTAGCCTAACCCTAACAATAACCCTAACACTAACACTAACCCTCAGACTAACCCAAACCATCACCCTAACCCTAAACCTCACGCTAACCCTTTCCCTAATCCTCACCCAACCCTAGCCCTCACCCTAAAACTAACCCTCATCCTCACCCTATCCCTCACCCTCACCCTCAACCTCAGCCTAACTCTAACCCTAACCCTAACCCTCACCCTAACACTAACCCTCACCCTAACCCTAACCCTAAACCTAACACTAAACCTAACCCTAACCCTCACCCTCAGCCTCACCCTAACCCTAACTCTAACCCTAAGCCTCACCCTCACCCTAATCCTAACCCTAACCATAAACCTCACCCTAACTCTAAGTCTAAACCTCACCCTCACCCTAGCCCTTGCCCTAACAGTAATCCTAACCCTATCCCTCATCCTAACCCCCCCCTAACCCTAACCCTAACCCTAACCCTAACCCTAACCCTAACCATCACCCTCACCCTCAGCCTAAATCTAAGCCTAACCCTAGACCTAACACTAACAAAAAAACTCACCCTCACCCTAATTAATCCTATCCCTAACCCTAACACTAACCCTTACTCTTACCCCAACTCTCACCCTAAACCTAACCCTAACCGTCACCCTAAACCTAACTCTAACCATAAACCTCACCCTCACCCTAACCCTAACTCTACACCTAAGCCAAACCCTAAACCTCAACCTAACCCTAACCCTCACCTTCACCCTCACTGTAAATGTAACCGTAACCCTAAACCTAAACCTAACAATAACCCAAACCCTAACCCTAACCCTCACCCTAACCATAACCGTCACCCTAACCCATAACCTCACCCTAACACTTACCCTCACCCTAACACTAACCCTAACATTAACACTAACCCTCACACTGACCCTAAACCAAACCCTAACCCTCAACCTCAACCTAACACTAATCCTCACCTTAACCCTCCCCCTAACCCTATATCAAAACCTCAACTTCACCCTCACCCTAACCCTAACCCTAACCCTAACACTAACACTAACCCTAAACCAAACCCTAAACCTAACCCTAAGCCTCAGCCTCAACCTCACCCTAACCCAAACCCTAACTCTCATCCTAACTCTAAGCCTAAGCCTAACCCTAATCCTAATCCTCACACTCACCCTCACCCTAACCCTAATCCTAAACCTAACCCTATCCCTAATCCTAACCCTCACCCTAACACTCAGCCTAGCCTTCACCCTTAAACTTATCCTAACCCTAAACCTCAACCTAACTCTCAACCTGACCCTAAACCTAACCCTAACCCTCGCCGGAACCCTCACCCTCACCCTCACCCTCATGCTCGGCCTAAGGCTAAGCCTAACTACCCTAACCCTAACCCTAACCCTAACCCTAACACTCACCCTAACCCTAACTCTAACCCTAACCCTAACCCTAATCCTCAAGCTCAACCTCACAGTAGCCGTAACCCTACCCCTAAACTTAACAATAAACCTAACCCTAACCCTAACCCTCACCCTAACACTTACCCTCACCCTAACACTAACCCTAACACTAACCCTCACACTAACCCTAACCATCACCCTAACCCTAAACCTCACACTCACCCTACCCTTCACCCTAACCCTAACCATCATCCTCACCATAAACCTCACACTTACCCTAACACTAATCCTCAATCTAACCCTCACCCTCACCCTAACGCTAACACTAACCCTCACCCTAACCCTAACCTTCACGCTTACCAGTACCCTCACCCTCAGCCTAACCCTCAACTTTACCCTTACTGTCAACCCCAGGCTAGTCAGCACCCTAAACCTAACCCTAACTGTACCCCTGAATCTCACCCTCATCATAACCCTAAGTCTAACCCTAACCCTAACACTAAACCTCACCCTAACAATCACCTTAACCCTAAACCTCATCTTAACCCTCACCCTACCTGTAAACGTAACCATCACCCTAACCCTAAACCACACTTTCAACCTCACGCTCAGCCTAAACCTAAGCCGAAGCCTAAGCCTTACACTAACCCTCACCCTCACCCTAGCCCTCACCCTAAAACTAATCATAATCCTAACCCTCATCCTAACCCTCACCCTAACCCTAACCCAAACCCCCACACTCACCCTCAGCCTAAACCTAACCTAATCCTAACCCTATCCCTAAACCTCACACTCACCCTCACCCTCACCCTAATCCTAACCCTAACCCTAACCGTAACACAAAACCTCAACCTAACCCTCACCCTAACCTTAAACCTGAAACTAAACCTAACCCTCACCCTAGACCTAACCCTCCAACTAACACTAAATCTAACCCTAAACCTCACCCTCACCATAACCCTAATCCTAACCCTAACCCTAAGCCTAAACCTCACCCTCAACTTCACCCTCACAATAACTCTAAACCTAACCCTAACAATAACACAAATCCTAACCCTAAACCTAACCCTAACCCTAACCTAAACCTAATGCTAACACTCACCCTCAAGCTAACCCTAATCCTAACCCTTACCCTCAAACTAACCGTAATCCTCACCCTAACCCTAACCCCAAATCTTAATCTAACACTAGCCCTAACCCTCAACCTCACCCTAGACCTCACCCTCACCACAATCCTAACCCAAAACCTCATTCTTAACCTCACCCTAAACCTAACTTTAACTCTCACCCTAACCCTAACTCTAACCCTAACTCTCAACCTAACCCTAACCCTCACACTCACCCTAAACCTAACCCTGACCCCCACCCTCACGCTCAGTCTAACCCTAAACCTAACCCTAACCCTAACCATATCGCTCACTCACCCTAACCCTTACCCTAAACCTAAACCTAACCCTAAGCCTAACCCTCACACTCAACCTAACCCTCCACCTAACCCTAAATCTAAAACTAACACTAATCCTAACCCCCAAACTGAGCCTCACCCTAAACCTAAATCTAATCCTAAACCTTAAACTTACCCTAACCCTAACACTAAACTTAAACCTAAACAGCACCTTAACCCTAACCCTAAACCTCACCCTAGTCCTCACTCAAACCCTAATCCTAACCATAACCCTCATCATAACCCTCACCCTAACTCTAAACATAACCATCACCGTCACCCTCACCTAACCCCTAACCCGACCCCTAAACCTCAACCTAACCCTAACCCTCACACTCACCGTAACCCTCAAACTAAGCCTAAACTTAACCCGAACCCTAATTCTCACCCTTACCCTTACCCTAACCCTCACTCCAAACCTAACCCTAAAACTCACCCTCACCCTAGACCTCACCCAACCCTAATCCTTACACTAACCCTCTTCCTAAGCCTCCCCCAAAACCTTACCCTAACCCTCACCCTAACCCTAACCCTAACACTCAAACTCACGCTCAGCCTAACCCTAAGCCTATCCCTAACCCTAACCCTAACACACACACTCACCCTCACCCTAACCCTAATCCTAACACTAACCCTCATCCTAACCCTCCCCATAACCTTTACCCTCATCCTAACCCTAACCCACACCCTCACCCTCAGCCTAAACCTAAGCCTAACCCTAACCCTAACCCTAACACTCAAACTCACGCTCAGCCTAACCCTAAGCCTATCCCTAACCCTAACCCTAACACACACACTCACCCTCACCCTAACCCTAATCCTAACACTAACCCTCATCCTAACCCTCCCCATAACCTTTACCCTCATCCTAACCCTAACCCACACCCTCACCCTCAGCCTAAACCTAAGCCTAACCCTAACCCTAACCCTCACACTCACCCTAACCCTAACCCTATACCTCACGCTAACCCTAACTCTAACTCTCAACCTCAGCCTAACCCTAAGCCTATACCTAACCCTAACCCTAACCCTCACACTCACCCTAATCCTAACCCTAATCCTACTCCGAACCCGAACCCTAACCCTCACCCTCAACCTAACCCTCACCATAAGCCTAACCCTAACATTAATCCTAACCCTAACCCTCACCCTCAGCCTAAACCTAACCCTAACTCTAAAGCTAAACCTTACCCTAACACTAACCCTAAATCTAACCCTAAACCTCACCTTCAAAATAACCATAACCCTAACCCTAAGCGTAAACCCCACACTAACCCTAAACCTAACCCTCACCTGCACCCTCACCCTACCTATAACTCTGACCCTAACACTAACAATAACACTAATCCTAATCAGAACCATCACCCGAATCCTAACCCTCACACTCATGCTGGGCATAAGCCTAAGCCTAAGCCTAAGGCTAACCCCAACCCTAACCCTAACCCTAACCCTATCACAAACCCTAACTCTAACCCTAAAACTCACTGTCACCCAAACCCTAATTCTATCCCTAACCCTAAACCTAAACCTCATCCTAACACTAACCGTAACCCGCACCCTCAACCACACCGTAACCATAACCCTAAGCCTAACCCTAACAACAAGCTTAACCATAACCCTAACGCTCACCCTAACCATAACCGTCACCATAACCCATAAACTCACCCTAACACTTACCCTCACCCTCACACTAACCCTAACACTAACACTAATCCTCACACTGACCCTAACCCTAACCCTAATCCTCAACGTCAACCTAACCCTCACCCTCAACCTAAACCTAACACTACCCCTAACCCTAACCCTCCCCCTAACCCTATATCCTAACCTCACCCTAACCCTAACCCTAACCCTAAACCTAACACTAACAGTACCCCTAAACCTAACCCTAAACCTAACCCTAATCCTCAGCCTCAACCTCTTCCTAACCCAAACCCTAACCCTAAACCTCATCCTAACTCTAAGCCTAACCCTAACCCTAAACCTAACCCTCACATTCACCCTAACCCTAATTCTAAACCTAAACCTATCCCTAACCCTAACCCTCACCCTAACTCTCAGCCTAGCCCTCACCCTTAAACTTATCCTAACCCTAAACCTCAACCTAACTCTCAACCTAACCCTAACCCTCACCCAAACCCTCACCCGAACCCGAACTATCATGTTCGGCCTAAGCCTAAGCCTAAGCCTAAGCCTAAGCCTAACCCTAACCCTCACCCTAACCCTAATCCTCACCTTCACTGTAACGCTAACCCTCAACCTAATCCTCACCCTAAACCTAACCCTAACCCTAAACCTTAATCTAACACTAACCCTAACCCTCAACATCACTGAAGCCCTCACCCTAAACCTAATCCTAACCCTAATCCTCATCCTTAACCTCAACCTAACCCTAACCCTAACCTTAACCCTCACCCTAACACTAAATCTAACCCTAACTCTCAACTTAACCCTAACCCTCACGCTCACTGTAACCCTAACCCTAACCCTCAACCTAGCCCTAACCCTCACACTCACCCTAAACCTAACCCTCACCCCCACCCTCACCCTCAATCTAACCCTAAGTCTAAACCTAACACTAACCATATCGCTCACACTCACCATAACCCTTACCCTAAACCTAATCCTAACCCTAAGCCTAACCCTCACACTCAACCTAACCCTCACCCTAACCCTAAATCTAACACTAACACTAACCCTAACCCTCAAACTCAGCCTCACCCTAACCCTAACTGTAACCCTAAACCTTACACTCACCCTAACCCTAACTCTAAACCTAATCCTAAACCTCACCCTAACCCTAAACCTAAACCTCACCCTCACCCTAGACCTCACCCTCACCCTAATCCTAAATGTAACCCTCATCCTAACCCTGACCCTAACACTAAACCGAACCCTCACCGTCACCCTCACTCAACCCCTAATCCGAACCCTAACCCTGAACCAAACCCTAACCCTCACCTTCACCATAACACTTACCCTAGCGCTCAACCTAACCCTAAACTTAACCTGAACCCTAAATCTCACCCATCACCTAACCCTAACCCTCAAACTCACCCTCAGCCTAACCCTAAGCCTAACCTTAAACCTAACCCTAACACACACACTCACACTCACCCTAACCCTAATCCTAACCCGAACCCTCATCCTCAACCTCCCCATAACCCTAACCCTCAACCTAAGCCTAACCCTCACCCTGACCCTCACACTCACCCTAACACTAACCCTAATCCTAATCCTAACCCTAACCCTAACCCTAACCCTCAACCTAACCCTCAATTTAAGCCTAACCCTAACATTAATACTAAACCTATCCCTCACCCTCAGCCTCACCCTAACCCTAACCCTAACCCTACCCATAAACCCCAGTCTAACCCTAACCCTAAACCTCACCTGCACCCTCACCTTCACCGGAACTCTAACCCTAACACTCACAATAACACTAATCCTAACCAGAACCATCACCCTAACCCTAACCCTCACCCTCATGCTGGGCCTAAGCCTAAGCCTAAGCCTAAGCCTAACCCTATCCCTCACCCTAACCCTAACCCTATCACAAACCCTAACTCTAACCCTAAACCTCACTGTCACCCTAACCCTAATTGTATCCCTAACCCTAAACCTAAACCTCATCCTAACCCTAAATGTAACCCTCACCCTCACCCTAACCATAACCCTAACCCTAACCCTAACAATAACCTTAACCATAACCCTAATCCTCACCCTAAACATAACCCTCAACTTATCCCTAACCCTCACCCTAACACTTACCCTAACCCTAAAAATAACCCTAACCCTAACACTAACACAAACCATCACCCTAACCCTAAACCTCACCCGATCCCTAACCTTAAACCAACCCTAGCCCTCACCCTAACCCTAACACTCATCCTCACCCTAACCCTCACCCTCACGCTCACCCTCAGCCTAACCCTAATTCTAAACCTAACCATAACCCTCACCCTAACCCTCACCCTAATCCTAACCCTAATCCTAACACTAACCCTAACCCTAATCCTCACCCTCAGCTTAAACCTAACCCTAACTCTAACCCTAAACCTCACCCTCACCCTAAACATAAACCTCACCCTAACTCTAACCCTAAATCTCACCCTCACCCTAGCCCTTGCCCTAAAACTAATCCTAACCCTAAACCTAATCCTAACCCTCCCCCTATCCCTAACCCTAACCCTAAACCTAACCATCACCATCACCCTCAGCCTAAACCTAAGCGTAACCCTAGACCTAACCCTATCAAACACACTGACCCTCACCCTAACCCTAACCTTAATCCTATCCCTAACACTAACACTAACCCTTACCCTCCCCCTAACTCTCAAAGTAACCCTAAACCTAAGCGTCACCCTAACCCTAACTCTAACCCTAAACCTCACCCTCAACCTAACCCTAACCCTAACCCTAACTCAAACCCTAAACCTAAATCTAACCTTCATCCTCACCCTCACCGTAACAGTATCCCTAAACCTAAACCTAACAATAACCCTAACCGTAACCCTAACCCTCACCCTAACCATAACCGTCACCATAACCCATAACCTCACCCTAACACTTACCCTCACCCTAACACTAACCCTAACACTAACACTAACCCTCACACTGACCCTAACCCTAACCCTAACCCTAAACGTCAACCTAACCATCACCCTCAACCTAAACCTAACAATACCCCTAACCCTAACCCTCCCCCTAACCCTATATCCTAACCTCACCCTAACCCTAACCCTAACCCTAAACCTAACACTAACAGTACCCCTAAACCTAACACTAAACCTAACCCTAATCCTCAGCCTCAACCTCATCCTAACCCAAACCCTAACCCTAAACCTCATCCTAACTCTAAGCCTAACCCTAACCCTAATCCTAACCCTCACACTCACCCTAACCCTAATCCTAAACCTAACCCTATCCCTAACCCTAACCCACACCCTAACCCTCAGCCTAGCCCTCATCCTTAAACTTATCCTAACCCTAAACCTCAACCTAACTCTCACCCTAACCTTAACCCGAACCCGAACTCAAACCCGAACCCTCACCCTCATGCTCGGCCTAAGCCTAAGCCTAAGCCTAAGCCTAACCCTAACCCTAACCCTCACCCTAACCCTAATCCTCACCTTCACTGTAACCCTAACCCTCAACCTAATCTTCACCCTAACCCTAACCCTAACCCTAAACCTTAATCTAACATTAACCCTAAACCTAACCCTCACCCTAACCCTCCCCCTAACCATATATCTAAACGTCACCCTAACCCTAACCCTAACCCTAACCCTAACACTAACAGTACCCCTAAAACTAACCCTAAACCTATCCCTAATCCTCAGCCTCAACCTCTACCTAACCCAAACCCTAACCCTAAACCTCATCCTAACTCTAAGCCTAACCCTAACCCTAATCCTAACCCTCACACTCACCCTCACCCTAACCCTAATTCTAAACCTGAACCTATCCCTAACCCTAACCCTCACCCTAACCCTCAGCCTAGCACTCACCCTTAAACTTATCCTAACCCTAAACCTCAACCTAACCCTAACCCTAACCCGAACCCGAACCCTCATGCTCGGCCTAAGCCTAAGCCTAAGCCTAAGCCTAACCCTAACCCTCACCCTAACCCTAATCGTCACCTTCACTGTAACCCTAGCCCTCAACCTAATCCTCACCATAACCCTAACACTAACCCTAAACCTTAATCTAACACTAACCCTAACCCTCAACCTCACTCAAGCCCTCACCCTACCCCTAATCCTCATCCTTACCCTCACCCTAACCCTAACCTTAACCCTCACCCTAACCCTAACTCTAACCCTAACTCTCAACCTAACCCTAACCCTCACGCTCACTGTAACCCTAACTCTAACCCTCAACCTAACCCTAACCCTCACACTCACCCTAAACCTAACCCTCACCCCCACCCTCACCCTCAATCTAACCCTAAGTCTAAACCTAACCCTAACCATATTGCTCACACTCACCCTAACCCTTATCCTAAACCTAATCCTAACCCTAAGCCTAACCCTCACACTCAACCTAAACTTCACCCTAACCCTAAACCTAACACTAACCCTAACCCTAACCCTCAAACTGAGCCTCACCCTAACCCTAACTGTAACCCTAAACCTTACACTCACCCTAACCCTAAACCTAATCCTAAACCTCACCCAAACCCTACCCCTAAACCTCACCCTCACCCTAGCGTTCACCCTCACCCTAATCCTAAACGTAACCCTCAACCTAACCCTGACCCTAACACTAAACCGAACCCTCACCGTCACCCTCACTCAACCCCTAATCCGAACCCTAACCCTCAACCCAACCCTAACCCTCACCTTCACCATAACCCTTACCCTAACGCTCAACCTAACACTAAACTTAACCCGAACCTTAAATCTCACCCATCACCTAACCCTAACCCTCAAACTCACCCTCAGCCTAACCCTAAGCCTAACCCTAAACCTAACCCTAACACACACACTCACCCTCACCCTAACCCTAATCCTAACCCGAACCCTCATCCTCAACCTCCCCATAACCCTAACCCTCAACCTAAGCCTAACCCTCACCCTGATCCTTAGCCTAATCCTAACCCTAACCCTAACCCTCACCCTCACCCTAACCCTAACCCTAATCCTAATCCTAACCCTAACCCTATCCCTAACCCTCAACCTAACCCTCACCTTAAGCCTAACCCTAACATTAATCCTAACCCTATCCCTCACCCTCAGCCTCACCCTAACCCTAACCCTAACCCTAACCGTAAACCCCAGCCTAACCCTAACCCTAACCCTCACCTGCACCCTCACCCTCACCGGAACTCTAACCTAACACTCACAATAACACTAATCCTAACCAGAACCATCACCCTAACCCTAACCCTCACCCTGATGCTCGGCCTAAGCCTAAGCCTAAGCCTAAGCCTAACCCTAACCCTCACCCTAAACCTATCCCTATCACAAACCCTAACTCTAACCTTAAACCTCACTGTCACCCTAACCTTAATTCTATCCCTAACCCTAAACCTAAACCTCATCCTAACCCTAAATGTAACCCTCACCCTCAACCTAACCATAACCCTAAACCTAACCCTAACAATAACCTTAACCATAACCCTAATACTCACCCAAAACATAACCCTCACCCTAACCCTAACCCTCACCGTAACACTTACCCTAACCCTCAAAATAACCCTAACCCTAACACTAACCCTCACATTAACACTAACCATCACCCTAACCCTAAACCTCACGCTAACCCGATCCCTAGCCCTCAACCTAACCGTAATTCTAACCCTCACCCTCAACCTAAACCTAAAGCTCATCCTCACTCTAAACCTCACACTAACCTTAACCCTAATCCTCAATCTTACAATCACCCTGACCCTAACCTGACCCCTTACTCTAACCCTAAACCTAAACCTAACCCTCACCCTTATCTTAACCCTCACCCTCACCCTAACCCTCACCTTTACCCTTACCATCATCCTCACCCAAACCCTCACCCTAACCCTAAACCTTATTCTAATCCTCAACCTCACCATAGCCCTCACCCTAACCCTAATACTAAACCTAACCCTCATCCTAAATTTAAACCTCACCCTAACCCTAACCATCACCCTAACCCTAATCCTCACCTCTACCCTCACCCTAAGCCTAACCTTAAACCTAAGTCAAACCCTAACCCTAACCCTCACACTCACTGTAAACCTAATCCTCACCCTAAAGCTAACCCTAACCCTAAACCTTAAGCTAACACTAACCCTAACCCTCACCCTCACCTAGCACTCACCATAATGCTAATCCTAACCCTAATCATCATCTTTACCCTCACCCTAACCCTAAATTCAACCCTCACCCTAACCCTAATACTAACCCTAACCCTCAACCTAACCCTAACCCTCAAACTCATCCTCACCCTCATCCTAACCCTAATCCTAACGCTAAGCCTAACCCTCACGAACAACCTAACACTCACTCTAACCCTAACTCTAACATTAATCCTAACACTAAACCTCACCCTAACCCTAACCCTCAACCTCAGCCTCACTCTAACCCTAACTCTAACCCTAAACCTCAACCTCACCCTAACCCTAACCCTAAACCTAACAGTAAACCTCACCCTAACCCTAACGCTAAACATCACCTGCCACTAGCCCTCACCCTAACCATAATCCTAACCCTAACCCTCATCCTAACCCTCACCCTAACACTAACCCTAACACTAAACTTCACCCTAACCCTAATCCTAACCCTAACTCTCAAAATGACACTAACACTCACCCTCACCGAAACCCTTACCCTAACCCTAACCCTAACCCTAAACTTTACCCGAACCCTAACTCTCACACTAACCCTAACCCTAACCCTCACCCTAACCCTAATCCCCACCCTTGCCATAACCCTCACACTCAGCGTAACCATCGTTTACCCTTACCTTCACCCCCACCATATCCCTCACCCTAACCCTCAACCTAAAACTCACCCTAACTCTAACTCTACCCCTAAACCTCACCCTCCATCTAACCCTAACTCTAACACTAACCCTAAGACTAAACCTCACCCTAACCCTAACCCTAACCCTCAAACTGACCCTGACCCTGACCCTCACCCTCACCCTCAGCCTAAACCTCAGGCTAACCCTAACCTTAACCTAACCCTAACCTCACACTCACCCTAACCCAAGCCTGAATTCTAATCCTAACCCTAATCCTAACCCTCACCCTCACCCTCAGCCTCAGCCTAACCCTAATTCTAACCCTAAACCTCACCCTCACCTAACCCTAAGGCTAACCCTAACCATAAACCTAACCCTAACTGTAATCCTAACCCTCCCCCTAACTCTCACCCTAACCCTAAACCTAACACTAACCTTAACCCTAAACCTCAACCTAACATTCACCCTAACCCTAGCTCTAACCCTAATCCTCACACTTACCCTAACCCTCACTCTAACCCTAAACCAAACCCTAAACCTCACCCTAACCCTAACCCTAACCCTCACACTCACCTTAACCGAAACATTAAACCTAACCCTAACAATAACCCTAATCCTTATCCTAAACCTCACCTTGACCATAACCCTCACAATAACCCAAACCCTCAACCTAACACCAACCCTCACCCTAAAACTAACTTTAACCCTAACATTAACCCTCACACTAACCCTAATCCTAACCCTAACCCTAAACCTCACGCAAACCCTAACAATAACCCTATCCCTGATCCTCACCCTTTCCCTCCCCTAACACTATATCTAACCCTAAACTAACCATAATCCTAACCCAACCCTAAACCCCACCCTAACCCTATCCCTAACCCTCACCCCCACCTTCACCCTCACAGTAATTCTAATCCTAACCCTAACAATAACACTACCCCTAACCCTAACCATCACCCTAACCTTAATCCTCACTCCCACCCTCACCCTTAGCCTAACTGTAAGCCTAAGCCTAATCCTCACCCTAAATCTCAGACTCAGCCTCACCCTAACCCTAACCCTCACCCTTACCTTAAGCCTCACCCTCATCTTAACAGTCACCCTCAGCGTAAACCTCACCTTTACCCTTACCATCATCATCACCCTAACCTCCCCCGAACCCTAAACCTCATCCTAAACCTCACCCTAACAGTAAACCTAACCATCACGCTAAACCTAACCCTCACCCTCAAACTCACCCTCAGCCTAACCCGAAGCCTAAGCCGAAGCCTTACCCTAACCATCACCCTCACCCGAGCCCTCACCCTTACCCTAATCCTAACCATCACCATAACCCTAATCCTCACCTCCACCCTCACCCTCAGCCTAACCCTAAGCCTAAGCCTAGCCCTAACCCTAATCCTCACCCCCACCCTCACCCTTAGCCTAACCATAAGCCGAAGCCTAATCCTCACCCTAAACCTCACACTCAGTCTCACCCTAACCCTAATCCTAAACCTAACCATATCCCTAAACCTCAACCTAACCCTCACCCTCACACTTACCCTAACACTAACCCTAACCCTAAACCTCACCCTATCCCTCCCCCTAACCCTAACCATAAGCATAACCATAACCATAACCCTCACCTTCAGCCTCATGCTCACCGCAAACTTAACCCTAAGCATAACACTAATAATAAACCTAACCCTAACCCTAACCCAAACCCTAACTCTAATCCTCAACCCCAGCCTGACCCTCATCCTAAGCCTAAGCCTAATAATAACTCTAATCCTAAACCTAACGCTAAAACTAAACCTAATACTCAGCCTCACCCTCACACTAACCCAAACCCTAACCCTAACCCTCACCCTAACTCTAAGGTTAACTCTAACCCTAAACCTCACACTCACACTCACCCTAACCCTAATCCTAAACCTAACACTTTCCCTAACCCTAGCCCATACCCTAACCCTAATCCTATCCCTCACCCTTACCCTAATCCGAACCCTAAACTTCAATCTAACCTTCACACTAACCTGAACCATAACCCAAACCCTAACCCTCACCCTCATGCTCGGCCTAAGCCCAAGCCTAAGCTTAAGCCTATACCTAAACCTAACCCTCACCCTAACCCTAACACTAACACTAACCCTAACTCTAACCCTAAATCTCACCCTCACCCTAACCTTAACTCTAACCCTAACAGTAAAACTAAACCTCATCCTAACCCTAAACCTAACCCTAACCCTAAAACTAACACTAACCATAACCATAACCCTAACCCTAACTATAACCCTAACCCTAACCCTCACACTCACCCAAACCATAAATCTCACCCTAACCCTAACCCTCACCCTAACATAAACCCTAACGCTAACACTAATGCTCACAATAACCCTAAGCATCACCCTAACCGTAAACCTCACCCTAACACTAACCCTAACCCTCATCCTCACCCTAAACCTCACACTAACCCTAACACTAATCCTCAATCTAACCCTCACCCTCACCCTAACCCTAACACTAACCCTCACCCTAACCTTAACCCTCACCCTTACTGTAACCCTCACCCTCAGCCTAACCCTCAAATTTACCCTTACCTTCAACCCCACCCTAACCCTCACCCTAACCCTTACTCTACCCCTAAACCTCACCCTCACCTTAACACTAACTCTAACCCTAACCCTAACACTAAACTTCACCCTAACCCTAACCCTAACTCTCACCCTCACACTCACCGTAAACGTAACCCTAACCCTAACCCTAACAATAACCCTAACCCTAACACTCACCCTAAACATAACCCTCACCCTAAATCTAACCTTCACCCTAACACTTACCCTCACCCTAACACTAACCGTAACCCGAATACTAACCCACAACCTAGCCCTCACCCTAACGCTAATTCTAACCCTCACCCTCAACCTCACCATAATTCTAACCCTAACCCTTACAATAAAACTTCCCCTAACCTTAATCCTAACCCTAACCATAACCATAACCCTCACCCTCAGCCTCAACCTCAGCCTAACCATAAGCATAAGCCTAACCCTAACTCTAACCCTAACCCTAACCATAATCCTAACCCTAACCCTAAATCTAACCATAACCATAACCCTAAACCTAACCCTAATACTCAGCCTCACCCTCATCCTAACCCAAACCCTTACCCTAACCCTCACCCTAATCCTAAGCCTAACCTTAACCTAACCCTCACACTCACCCTCACCCTAACCCTAATCCTAAACCTAACATTTTCCCTAACCCTAACCCTCACCCTAACAATCAACCTAACATTCACCCTCACCCTCAACCTAACCCTCACCCTAACCATAACCCTCACCCTAACCCTAACCCTCACCCTACCACTTACCGGAAACCTAACACTAACCCTAACGCTAACACTAACCGTCACACTAAACCTAACCCTCACCCTAGCCCTCACCCTAACCCTAATTCTAACCCTCACCCTCACCCTAAACCTGACCCTCATCCTCACCCTAAACCTCACACTAACCCTAACATTAATCCTCATTCTAACCCTCATCCTATCCCTAACCCTAACACTTACACTAACCCTAAACCTAACCCTAATCCTCACCCTTATCTTAACCCTCAACCTCAGCATAAACCTCACCTTTATGCTTACCATCATCCTCACCCTAACCTCACCTTAACCCTAAACCTCATCCTAACCCTCACCCTTACCGTAAACTTAACCATCACCCTAACCGTAACGCTCACCCTCAAACTCACACTTAGCCTAACCCTAAGCCTAAGCCTAAGCCTTACCCTAACCCTCACCCTCACCCGAGCCCTCACCCTTACCCTAATCCTAACCATCACCCTAACCCTAACCCTAAGCCCATCCTCACCCTCAGCCTAACCCTAAGCCTAAGCCTAAGCCTAAACCTAACCCTCACACTCACCCTCACCTTCACCCTAATCCTAACACTAACCATAACCCTAACCCTAAACCTCAAACTAACCCTCACCCTAACCTTAACACTAACATTAACCCTAACCCTAACCCTCGACCTAACACTCCCCCTAACCCTAAATCTAAACCTAAACCTCACCCTCACACTAACCCTAATCCTAACCCTAAACCTAAACCTCACCCGAACACTCTCCCTAACCCTCACCCTCATTCTCACCCTCACCCTCACTGTTACTTTGACCTTAACCCTAACAATAACACTAATCCTAACCCTAAACCTAACTCTAACCCTAACCTTAATCCTAACACTCACCCTCACCCTAAGCCTAATACTAACCCTAAACCTCACCCTAACCCTAACCCTCACATCACCGTAACCCTAAATCTCATCCTAACCCTCACACTAACCCTAACCCTAACCGTAAACCTCACCCTCACCCTAACCCTAAACCTCACCCGCCCCTAGTCTTCACCCTAACCCTAATCCTAACCCTAACCCTCATCCTAACCCTCACCCTAACACTAACCCTAACCCAAACCCTCAAGCTAACCCTAATCCTAACCCTAACTCTGAAACTGACACTAACCCTCACCCTCACCGTAACCCTTACACTAACCCTAACCCTAACCCTAAAATTGACCCGAACCCTAACTCTCACACTAACCCTAACCCTCACCCTCACCCTAAACCTAACCCTCACCCTTGCAATGACCTTGACACTCAGCCTAACCCTCACGTTTTCCCTTACCTTCATCAACATTCCTAACCCTCACCCTAACCCTAACACTCAACCTAACCCTCACCCTAACCCTAACTCTACCCCAAAACGTCACCCTCACCCTAACCCTAACTCTAACACTAACCCTAACACTAAACCTCACCCAAACCCTAACCCTAACCCTCAAACTAATCCTAACCCTCACCCTCACCCTCACCCTCAGCCTAAACCTGAGGCTAACCCTAACCCTAACCCTAACCCTCAAACTCACCCTAAACCTAACCCTAATCCTAATCCTAACCCTAATCCTAACCCTCACCCTCACCCTCAGCCTCACCCTAACCCTAACTCTAACCCTAAACCTCACCCTCACCTAACCCTGAGGCTAACCCTAACCATAAACCTAACCCTAACTGTAATCCTAACACCTCCCCCTAACTCTCAACCTAACCCTAACACTAACGCTAACCCTAACCCTAAACCTCAACCTAAATTTCACCCTAACCCTAACTCTAACCCTAAACCTGACATTCACGCTAACCCTGACTCTAACAATAACCCAAACCCTAAACCTCGCCCTAAACCTAACCCTAACTCTCACCTTCACCCTCACTGTAACTGAAACACTAAACATAACCCTAACAATAACCCTAATCCTTATCCTAAACCTCACCCTAACCATAACCCTGACAATAATCCAGACCCTCACCCTGACACCAACCCTCACCCTAAAACTAACCCTAACCTTAACACTAAGCTTCACACTAACCCTAATCTTAACCCTAACCCTAAACCTCAACCTGACCCTCACCCTCACCATTACCCTAACAATAATCCTATCCCTGACCCTCCCCCTAACCCTATATCTAACCCTAAACCTCAGCCTCACTCTAACCATAGCCCTAAACCTAACCCTAATCCTCAGCCTCACCCTCACACTAACCCAAACCCTAACCCTAACCCTCACCCTAATTCTAAGCCTAACCCTAACCATAAACCTCACACTCACCCTCACCCTAACCCTAATCCTAAACCTAACCCTAGCCCTAACCCTAGCCCTCACGCTAACCCTAAACCTAGCCCTCACCCTTACCCTAATCCTAACCCTAAACCTCAATCTAACCTTCACCCTAACCCGAACCCTAACCTGAACCCTAACCCTCACCCTCACCCACACCCTCACCCTCACAGCAAACTTAACCCTAAACATATCACTAACAATTACCCAAACACTAACCCTAACCCTAACCCTAATCCTCACACGCACCCTCACACTCAGCCTAACCCTAAGCCTAACCCTAACACTAACCCTCACTTTAACCCTAACCCTAACCCTAACCTAAAAACCTAACCCTAACCCTAACACTAAACCTAACCCTAATCCTCACCCCCACCCTCACCCTAACCCAAACCCTAACCCTAACCCTCCCGCTAACAATAACTCTAATTCTAAACCTCACCCTCACCCTAACCCTTACCATAAACCTATCCCTAAACCGCACCCTAACCCTAACCCTCACCCTCAAACTCATCCTCACCGTATCTCTAACCGTAACCCTAAGAATAACACTAACCCTAACCCTAACCATAACCCTCACCTTCAGCCTCATGCTCACCTCATGCTCACTTAACCCTAAGCATAACACTAACAATAAGCCTAAACCTAGGCCTAACCCTAAACCTAACTCTAATCCTCAAACCCACCCTCACCCTCATCCTAAACCTAAGCCTTAGCCTAACTTTAACCCTAACTCTCACCATAACCCTAACCCTAACCCTAACCCTAACACCAACCCTAACAATAAAACTAACCCTAAAAATAAGCCTAATCCTCAGCCTCACCCTCACACTAACCCAAACTCTAACCCTAACCCTCACCCTAATTCTAAGCCTAACCCTAACCCGAAACCTCACACTCACCCTCACCCTAAACCTAATCCTAAACCTAACCCTATCCCTAACCCTAGCCCTCACCCTAACCCTAAACCTAGCCCTCACCCTTACCCTAATCCTAACCCTAAACCTCAATCTAACCTTCATCATAACCCGAACCCTAACCCGAAACCAACCCCTCACCCTCATGCTCGGCATAAGCCTAAGCCTAAGCCTAAGCCTAACCCTAACCCTCACACTAACTGTAACACTGACACTAACCCTAACTATAACCCTAAATCTCACCCTCAACCAAACCTTAACTCTAACACAAACCCTAAAACTAAACTTCATTCTAACCCTAACACTAAACATAACCATAACCATAACCCTAACTCTAACCATAACCATAACAATAACCCTAACCCTCACACTCACCCTAACCATAACCCTCACCCTAACCCTAACCCTCAACCTATCCCTTAAACTCATGCTAACCCAACCCTCACACTAAGCCTAAACCTCAACCTAACCCTAACTCTCTCCCTCATCATCACCCTAAACTTCACCCTCACCCTAACCCTCACCCTCACCTTCATCCTCACCCTAACCTAAAACCTAACCCTAACCCTCACCCTAACCCTAATCCTCACACTAACCCTAACCCTTACCCTTATCCACACACTAACCCTCACCCTAACCCTAACCCTAAATCTAAGTCTCACCCTCACCCTAACCTTCACCTTCACCCTAACCCTCACCCAAACCTAAACCCTCACACTCACCCTAAACCTCACCCTCACCCTAAAGCTAACACTAAACCTAAACCTCACCCTAACACTCACACTAAACCTAACCCTCACTCTCACCATAACCCCAACACTAAACCTTACCCTAACCCTTACCCTAACACTTACCCTCACCATAACCCTAACCCTAATCCTCACAATAACCCTAACACTAACCCACACACTAAAACTCACCCTAAACCTCACCCTCACACTAAACGTAACCCTCACCCACACCCTCACCTTCAGCCTAACCCTAACCCTAACCCTAATCCTAACCCTGAACCTCACCCTCACCCTGAACTTAACCCTAATCCTCAACCTCACCCTCACCCTAAACCTAACCGTAAACCTATCACTAACCCTCACCCTAAACCTAACCCTGAACCTAACCCTCAATCTAACACATACCCTCACCCTCACCCAAACCCTCAACCTAACCCATTCCCTAAACCTCACCCTCACCCTAAACCTCACACTAAACCTTACACTGACCCTCACCCTAACCCTAACGCTAATCCTAACCCTAAACCTCACCATCACCCTAAACCTAACCCTAAATTTATCCCTAACCCTAACCCTAAACCTAACCCTAACATTAAACCTAACACTCACTCACACCATCAATCTAACCATAACCCTAACCGTATCCCTAAAACTAACCCTCACCCTAACACGCACCCTAAAACATACCCTCACCCTAATCCTAATGCTAACCCTAACCCTAACACTAACACTAACCCTAACCCTAAGCCTAACCCTATCCCTAAACCTAATCCTCAGCCTCACCCTCACACTAACCCAAATCCTAACCCTAACCCTCACCCTAACTCTAAGCCTAACCCTAACCCTAAATCTCACACTCACACTCACCCTAACCCTAATACTAAACCTAACGCTATCCCTAACCCTAGCCCTCACCCTAACCTTAACCCTAGCCCTCACCCTTACCCTAATCCTAACCCCAAACCTCAATCTAAACTTTGCCCTAACCTGAACCCTAACCCGAACCCTAACCCTCACCCTCATGCTCGGCCTAAGCCTAAGCCTAAGCCTAAGCCTAACCCTCACCCTAACCCTAACAGTAACACTAACCCTAACTCTAACCCTAAATCTCACTCTCACCCTAACTTTAACTCTAAACCTAACCCGAAAACAACAATTCATCCTAACCCTAACGCTAACCCTAACCATAAACATAACCCTAACCTAACCCTAAACCTAACATTAACCCTAACCCTAACCCTCACACTCACCCTAACTATAAACCTCACCCTAACCTAACCCTCAGCCTTACACTTACCCTCATCCTAACATAAACCCTAATGCTAAAACTAATGCTCACACTAACCCTAAGCATCACCCTAACCGTAAACCTCACCCTAAAACTAACCCTAACCCTCATCCTCACCCTAAACCTCACACTAACCTTAACACTAATCCTCAAACTAAACCTCACCCTCACCCTAATCCTAACACTAACCCTCACCCTAACCCTAACCCTCACCATTACTGTAACCCTCACCCTCAGCCTAGCCCTCAACTTTACCCTTACCTTCAACCCCACCCTAACCCACACCCTAACCCTAACCCTCACCCTAACCCTCACCCTAATCTTAACTCTACCCCTAAACCTCACCCTCACCTTAACCCTAACTCTAACCTTAACCCTAACACTAAACTTCACCCTAACCCTAACCCTAACTCTCACCCTCACATTCACTGTAACTGTAACCCTAAACCTAACCCTAACAATAACCCTAACCCAAACCCTCACCCTAACCATAACCCTCAGCCTAATCCTAACCCTC
Organism: Dipodomys merriami; assembly: GCF_024711535.1. Taxonomy (NCBI): domain Eukaryota; kingdom Metazoa; phylum Chordata; class Mammalia; order Rodentia; family Heteromyidae; genus Dipodomys; species Dipodomys merriami. The sequence continues at coordinate 125,009 of NW_027206582.1, forward strand.
AACCTAACACTTACCCTCACCCTAACCCTAATCCTCACACTAACCCTAACCCTAACCCTCACACGAACCCTCACCCAAACACTAACGCTAACCCTCTCACCCTCACCTTAACCCTTACCCTATCCCTTAACATCATGCTCACCCAAAACTCACACTAAGCCTAAACCTCAACCTAACCCTAACCCTAACCCTCACCATAACCCTCAACTTCACCCTCACCCTAAACCTCACCCTCACCCTCACCCTGAACCTAACCCTAAACCAAAACCTAACCTTACCCCTCACACAACCTTAAACTTAACCCTCACCCTCACCATAACTCTAACCCTCATCCTAACCCTAATCCGTACACTAACCCTAAACCTAACCCTAACCATTATCCTCACACTAACCCTCACCCTAAACCTAACCCTAACTCTAAGTCCCACCCTCCCCCTAACCTTCATCTTCACCCTAACCCTCAGCCAAACCCTAACCCTCACACTCACCCTAACCCTCACCCTCACCCTAAAGCTAACACTAAACCTAACCCTCAACCTAACACTCACACTAAACCTAACCCACACTCTCACCCCAACCCTCACACTAAACCTTACCTTAACCCTAACCCTAACCCTTACCCTCACCCTACCCCTAACACTAACCCTAATCCTCACACTAACCCTAACACTAACCCACACACTAAAACTCACCCTAATCCTCACCCTCAACCAAACCCTAACCCTCACCCACACCCTCACCTTCAGCCTAAGCCTAACCCTAACCTTAACCCTAATCCTAACCCTGAACCTCACCCTCACCCTGAACCTAACCCTAACCCTAAACCTCACCCTCACCCTCACCCTAACCCTAACCGTAAACCTAACACTAACCCTCACCCTAAACCGAACCCTAAACCTAACCCTCAATCTAACACATACACTCACTCTCACCTTAACCCTCACCTTAACACTCACCCTAAACCTCACCTCACCCTAAACTTCACCCTAAACCTTACCCACACCCTAACCCTAACCCTAACCCTAACCCTCACCGTCACCCTAACCCTAACCGTATCCCTAACCCTAACCCTAACCTAAAAAGTAACCTTCACTCTCACTGTCACTCTAACCATAACCCTAACCGTATCCCTAACCTTCACCCTAAAGCTAACCCTCACCCTAACCCTCACCCTAAAGCATACCCTCACCTAATCCTAACCCTAACCCTCAACCTAACCCTAATCCTCTCCCTAAACCTCATCCTCACCCTAAAACTCATCCTAACCGTTACACTCACCCTAAATCTAACCCTAAACGTACCCCTCACCCGATCCCTCACCCTAACCCTAATCCGCAACCTAACGCTAACCCTAACACTAACCCTCACCCTCACCATAGCCCTCATCTTAACCCTAATCCTAACCCTAAACTCACCCTAACCCTAACCCTCACCCTCAAACTAACCCTCACCCTCATCTTAACCCTCACTCTCACCCTAACCCTCATCCTAAACATAACCCTAACCCTAACCCGAAACCTCACCCTAACCCCCATCATAACCCTAAACCTAACCCTAACCCTGACCCTAACCATTACCCTCAACTTCACCCTACCCCTCACACTAACCCTAACCCTACCCCTAACCCTAATCCTAACCCTCATCCTCACATTAACCCTAAAACAAACCCTAAACCTTACCCTCACACTAAACCTTACCCTAACATTAACCCTAACATTAAGTCTCACCCTCACCCTAACCCTCACCCTAACCCTTACCCTCATGCTCACCCAACCCTCACACTAACCCTAAACCTGAACCTAACCTTTAACCTAACCCTCAACCTCACTCTAACCCTAACCCTAATCCTAACCCTAAACCTCATCTTCACCCTCTCCCTTACCCTAAACCTAACCCACACCATAAACCTCACCCTCACCCGAACCCTCACACTTACCCTCACCCTAACACTCACCCTAACCCTAACCCTAACCCTAATGCTAACCCTAAAGCTCAACCATACCCTAACTCTCACCCTAACCCTTACCCTCACCCTAAACCTAACCGTAAACCTAAACCTAACCCTAACACTCACCCTCACCCTCATCGTAACCCTAACCCTAACCCTATCCCTAACCCTCACCCTAATTTTAATCCTCACCCTAACCCTCACCCTAACACATACCCTCACCCTAACCCTAACCCTAAACCTCACCCTAACCATCACCTCTCAACCTAAACCTCATCCTACAACTTACCCTCACACTAAACATAACCATAACCTTAACCCTAATCCTCAAACTAACACTAACCCTAACCCTAACCCGAACCCGAACCCTAACTCTCACCCGCAACATAACCCGAACCCTTACCTTCACCCTAATGTTCACCTTAACCCTAAACCTCACCTCACCCTAACCCTCCCCGTCACCCTAACCCTCACCCAAACCCTAACGTCACACTCACCCTAACCCTCACCAACCTCCTAACCCTCACCCTTTCCCTAAATATCACCCTTACACTAACCCTCACTTAACCCTAACCCTAACGCTGACCCTAAGCCTCAACCACACCATCACCCTCACCCTATGCCTAACCCCAAACCTAATCCTAATCCTAAACCTAACCCTCTCACTCACCCTCACGCTAACCCTAATGCTAACCCTAACCCTAACCCTCACCCTAACCCTCACCCTCAACATAACCCTAACCCTAAACCTCACCCTCAACATAACCCTAACCCTAACCGTCACCCTAATGCTAACCCTAACCCTCACCCTCACCCTAAAGCTAACCCTAACCCTCGTCCTCACCCTAAACCTCACCATCACCCTAACCCTCACCCAAACCCTAACCCTCACAATCACCCTAACCCTCACCCTCACCTTAACCCCCACCCTTTCCCTAAATATCACCCTAACACTAACCCTCACCCTAACCCTAATCCTGACCTGAAGCCTCACCCTAACCATCACCCTAACCCTAACTCTAACCGTAAACCTAACCCTAATCCTAAACTTAACTCTCTCCTTCACCCTCATGCTTACCCTAATGCTATCCCTAACCCTAACCCTTACCCTAACCCTAAACCTAACCATAACCCTAACAATAACCCTAATACTAACATTAAACATATCCCTAACCCTCACCCTCACCCTAACACTCACCCTCACCCTCAACCTAAACCTAACACTAAACCTAACCCTCACCCTAACACACTAAACCTAACACACACTCTCACCCTAACGCTCACACTAAACCTTACCTTAACCCTAACCCTAACTCTTACCCTCACCCTAACCCTAACCCTAACCCTAATCCTCACACTAATCCTAACCCTAACCATAACCCTAATACTAACCCTCACCCCAACCCTCACCCTCACCCAAACCCTCACTGTCACCCTAACCCTAACCCACACACTAACCCTCACACTCACCCTAACTGTCACCCTCACCATAAGTATCACTCTAAACCTAACCCTCACCCTAACCCTCACCCTAAGCCTCACCCTCACCATGACCCTCACCCTAAGCCTAACCGTAAACCTAACCATAATTCTAAATCTAAACCTCTCCCTCACCCTCATGCTAACCCTGATGCTAACCTTAACCCTAAACCTCACCATAACCCTTACTCTCACCCTAACCCAAACCCTAATACTCACACTAACACTAACCCTCACCCCAAACCTAACCCTAACCCTCACCCTCACTCTAACCCTAACCCTCAGTCTTACCCTCACCCTCAGCCTAACCCTGACCCTAACACTAATCCCAGCAGTGAACCTCACCGTCACCCTTCACCTAACCCTAAAACTAACCCTCACCATCATCGTCACCCCAACCATAACCCTAAGCCTATCCCTAACCCTCATCCTAACCCTAACCCTAACCCTCACTCTAACACATAACCTCACCCTAATCCTAACGCTATCCCTCACCCTAATCCTCACGCTCTCCCTAAACCTCAGCCTCACCCTAAACCTCACCCGAAACTTTACCCTCACCATAACCCTAACCCTAAACCTATCCCTCACCCGAGCCCTCAACATAACCCTAATCCTCACCCTCACCCTAGCCATCATCATATCCCTAAACCTATCCCTAACCCTATCCCTAACCCTCACCCTAACCTTCACCCTCACCCTAACCCTAAACCTCATCCTAACCATAAACCTAACCCTAAACCCATCCCTCATCCTAACCCCCACCATAAACCTAAACCTAACCCTAACCCTGACCCTAACACTAACAATAACCTAACCCTCAGCCTCACACTAACCCTTACAGTCACAGTCACCCTACCCCTCACACTAAACCTAACCAACACCCTAACCCTAACCCTAATCCTCACACTAACCCTAAACCTAACACTAACCCTCACATGAACCCTCACCCTAACCCTAACCCTAAACCAAACTCTCACCCTCACCTTATCCCTCACCCTATTCCTTAACCTCACACTCACCCAACCCTCATACTAAGCCTAAACCTCAACCTAACACTAAACCTAACCCTCACCCTCACCCTCAACTTCACCCTCACCCTAACCCTCACTCTCACACTCAACCTCAACCTAACCCAAAACCGAACCCTGACCCTAACACTAACAATAACCTAACCCTCAGCCTCACACTAACCCTTACCCTCACAGTCACCCTACCACTCACACTAAAACTAACCATCACCCTAACCCTAACCCTAATCCTCACACTAACCCTAAACCTAACACTAACCCTCACATGAACCCTCACCCTAACCCTAACCCTAAACCAAACTCTCACCCTCACCTTAACCCTCACCCTATCCCTTGACCTCACACTCACCCAACCCTCATACTAAGCCTAAACCTCAACCTAACACTAAACCTAACCCTCACCCTCAGCCTCAACTTCACCCTCACCCTAACCCTCACTCTCACACTCAACCTCAACCTAACCCAAAACCGAACCCTGACCCTAACACTAACAATAACCTAACCCTCAGCCTCACACTAACCCTTACCCTCACAGTCACCCTACCACTCACACTAAACCTAACCATCACCCTAACCCTAACCCTAATCCTCACACTAACCCTAAACCTAACACTAACCCTCACATGAACCCTCACCCTAACCCTAACCCTAAACCAAACTCTCACCCTCACCTTAACCCTCACCCTATCCCTTAACCTCACACTCACCCAACCCTCATACTAAGCCTAAACCTCAACCTAACACTAAACCTAACCCTCACCCTCACCCTCAACTTCACCCTCACCCTAACCCTCACTCTCACCCTCAACCTCAACCTAACCCAAAACCGAACCCTAACCCTCACCCTAACCTTAACCCTCACACAACCTTAAACCTAACCCTCACCCTCACCCTCACCCTAACCCTAACAATAACCCTATCCCTAACCCAAATCCTCACCCTCACCCTCACCCTAAACTTGACCCTAACCCTAACCCTAACAATAACTCTAAACCTAACCCTAACCCTCACCTTAAACCTAAAACTAACCCCACCCCTCAGCCTAATCCTCATCCTAAACCTAAACCTAAACCTAAACCTCACCCTATCCCTAAACATCACCCTAACCCTAAACCTTAATCTAACACTAACCCTAAAACTCACCCTCTACCTAGCCCTCAACCTATCCCTAGTCCTCATCCTTACCCTCACCCTAACTCTAACCTTAACCCTTACCCTAACCCTAATCCTAAGCGTAACCCTCACCCTAACCCTAACATTCAAGCTCACCATAAACCTAACCCCAACCCTAACCCTAACCCTAAACTTAACCAAACCAAAACTCTCAATGTAAACTTAACTCTAACCCGCACTCTCAACCTTATCCTCAGCCTAACCCTAAGCCTAACCCTAACCCTAAACCTCACACTCACCCTAACCCTTTTGCTAACCCTAATCCTAACCTTAAGCTTAACCCTCACCATCAACCTAACCCTCAGCCTAACCCTTACTCTAACACTAACCCTAACACTAACCCTCAATCTCAGCCTCACCCTAACACTAACTCTAACCGTAAACCTCACCCTCACCCTAACCCTAAACCTAACCCTAAACCTCACCCTAATGCTACCTCTAAAGCTCAACCTCAAACTAGCCCTCACCCTAACCCTAATCCTAACACTAACCCTCAACCTAACCCTAACCCTCACCCTCACCATAACCCTTACCCTAATCCTCAACCTAACCCTAAACTTAAACCCAACCCTAACTATCAACCCACCCTAACACCAGCCCACACCCTAACCCTAACCCTCACCCTTACCGTAACCCTCACCCTAACCCAAACCCTAAGCTTACCGACACCCTCACCCTAACACTAACCCTAACCCTAACCCTAAACCTCACCCTAACGCTAACCCTAAACCTCAACCTCAAACTCGCACTCACCCTAACCCTAACCCTCATCCTAACCCTCACCCTAACACTAACCCTAAACTTCACCCTCATCCTAACCCTAATACAACATTAACCCTCAACCTAACCCTAACCCTCACCCTCACCTTAACCCTTACCCTAACCCTCAACGTAACACTAAACTTAACCCTAATCCTAACCCTCGCCCTAATCCTAAAACTCACCCTTACCGTAACCCTCACCCTCAGGCTAACCCTCAACTTTAACCTTACCGACACCTTCACCCTAACCTTACCGACACCCTCACCCTAACACTAACCCTAACCCTAACCCTAAACCTCACCCTAACGCTAACCCTAAACCTCAACCTCAAACTCGCCCTCACCCTAACCCTAACCCTCATCCTAACCCTCACCCTAACACTAACCCTAAACTTCACCCTCATCCTAACCCTAATACAACATTAACCCTCAACCTAACCCTAACCCTCACCGTCACCTTAAACCTTACCCTAACCCTCAACGTAACACTAAACTTAACCCTAATCCTAACCCTCGCCCTAACCCTAAAACTCACCCTTACCGTAACCCTCACCCTCAGGCTAACCCTCAACTTTAACCTTACCGACACCCTCACACTAACCCTAACCCTAACCCTAATCCTAAACCTCACCCTAAACCTAACCCTCACCCTCACTCTCAACTTCACCATAAATCTAACCCTAACCCTAACAATAACACTTACCCTAACCCTAACCATAACGCTCACCCTCAGCCTCAACCACACCCTAAATGTAAGCATAAGCCTAACCCTAATATTAACCCTCACCAAAATCCTAACCCTAACCCTAACCCTAACCCTAACCCTCACTCTAACCATAAACCTCAACCTAACCCTAACCCTCACCCAACCACTTACGGTCAACCTAACCCTAACTCTAACGCTAACACTAACCGTCACACTAAACCTAACCCTCATCCTAGCACTCACCCTAACCCTAATTCTAACCCTCACCATCACCCTAAACCTGACCCTCATCCTCACCCTAAACCTGTCAATAACCCTAACACTAATCATCAATCTAACCCTCATCCTATCCTTAACCCTAACCCTTACACTAACCCTAAACCTAACCCTAACACTCACCCTTATCTTAACCCTCACCCTCAGCGTAAACCTCACCTTTACGCTTACCATCATCCTCACCCTAACCTCACCCTAACCCTAAACCTCATCCTAACACTCACCCTAACCGTAAACCTAACCATCACCCTAAGCCTAAACCTCACCCTCAACCTCACCCTCAGCCTAAACCTAAGCCTAAGCCTAAGCCTTACCCTAACCCTTACCCTGACCTGAGCCCTCACCCTTACCCTAATCCTAACCATCACCCTATCCCTAATCCTCACCCCCACATTCACACTCAGCCTAACCCTAAGCCAAAGCCTAAACCTTACCCTAAACCTCACACTCACCCTCACCCTCACCCTAATCCTAACACTAACCATAACCCTAACTCTAAACCTCAAACTAACCCTCGCCTTAACCTTAACCCTAACTCTAACCCTAACCCTCGACCTAACACTCCCCCTACCCCTAAATCTAACCCTAAACCTCACACTCACCCTAACCCTAATCCTAACCCTAACCCTAAACCTCACCCTAACCCTCACGCTAAACATCACCCTCACCCTCACCCTCACTCTCTCTGTTACTCTAAAAATAACCTTAACAATAACACTAATCCTAACCCTAAACCTAACCCTAACCTTAATCCTACCACTCATCCTCACCCTAACCCTAATAATAACCCTAAACCTTACCCTAATACTAACCCTCACATCACCGTAACCCTAACTGTCATCCTAACCCTCAACCTCACCCTAACCCTAAACCTAATCCTCATCCTAACACTAACCTTCACCCTCATCCTCAACCTAGCCCTCGCCCTAACCCTAATCCTAACCCTAATCCTCATCCTAACCCTCACCCTAAGCCTAACCCTAACCCTCACCCTAACCCTAATGTTAACCCTAACACTCACCCAAACCCTCAACATAACCCGAACCCTAAGTCTCAAAATAACCCTGAACCTAACCTTCACCCTAACCCTAACCCTCACCCTCACCCTCACCCTCAGTCTAAACCTAGCCTAACCCTAATCCTAAAGCTAACCCTCACACTCACCCTGACCCTTACCCTAAGACTAATCCTAACCCTAAGCCTAACCCTAACCCTCACCCTAACTCTCAACCTAACCCAAAATCTAACACTAACCCTAACCCTAAACCTCACCCTCAGCCTCACCCTAAGCCTAATTCTAACCATAAACCTCACCCTCACCCTAACCCTAATACAAACCCTAAACCTCAACCTAACCCTAATCCTCACCTTAAAACTCACCCTCAACCTAAACCTAAGCCGAACCCTAAACCTAACCTTAACACACACACTCACCCACACCCTAAACCTAATCCTAAACCTAACCCTAACCCTAACCCTAACCCTCCCCCTAACTCTCAACATAACCCTAACGTGAACACTAACCCTAACCCTCAACCTAACCATCACCCTAACCCTAACGCTAACCCTAAACCTCCTGCTCACCCTGAACCTAACTCTAACCCTAACCCAAACCCTAAAACTCAACCTAACCTTAAACCTAACCCTAACCCTAAACCTAAACCTAAACCTCATCCTAAACCTAACCCTAACTCTCAACCTCACCCTCACCATAACCATAACCCTAACCCTAACTCTAACAATAACCCTCACCGTAAACCTAACCCTCACCTTAACACTTACCCTCACACTAACACTAACTCTAACTCTAACACCAACCCTAAACATTATTCTAACCCTCACCCTCACTCTAACCCTCACAATCACCCTAGCCCTCACCCTAACACTAACACTCATCCTCACCCTAACCCTCACACTCACCCTCACCCTCAGCCTAACCCTAAACCTAATCCTAATCCTAAACCTATCCCTCACCCTCACCCTTACCCTAAACCTAACCCTAAAACTAACACTAACCCTAACTCTAAACTTCACCCTCAGCCTCACCCTAACCCTAAGGCTAATCCTAAACCTCACCGTCACCCTAACCCTAACCCTAACCCTAACCATAAACTTCACCCTAACCTTAACCCTAAACTCACCCTCACCCTAGACCTTACCCTAACCCTAATCCTAACCCTAACCCTCATACTAACCCTCCCCCTAACCCTAACCATAACCCTCACCCTAACCCTCAACCTCACCCTCAACCTCAGCCTAAACCTAAGCCTAACCATAGACCTAATCCTAACACACATACTCACCCTCAACCTAATCCTAATCCTATCCCTAACCCTAACTGTAACCCTCCCCCTAACTATCACCCTAACCCTAACCCTAACCCACGCCCTAAGTCTAACTATAACCCTAAACCTCACCCTCACCCAAACCCTAACTCTAACTCTAACCCTAACCCCAACCTAAACCTCAACCTAATCCTAACCCTAACCCTCACCCTCACAGTAACCGTAACCCTAAACCTAACCCTAACAATAACCCTAACCCTAATCCTAACCTTCACCCTTACCATAACACACACCCTAACCCATATCCTAAACCTAACACTTACCCTCATCCTAACACTAACCCTAACCCTAACACTAACCCTCACACTAACCCTAACCTTAATCCTAACCCTAAACCTCAACCTAACCCTCACCCTCAACCTAACCCTAACACTAACCCTAGTCCTAACACTCACCCTAACCCTCCCCCTATCTGTATATCTAAACCTCACCCTCAAACTAAGCGTGAGCCTCACCTTTACCCTTACCATCATCCTCACCCTAACCTCATCCTTACCCTAAACCTCATTCTAGCACTCACCCTAACCGTAAACCTAACCCTCACACTAACTCTCACACTCACCCTCAACCTAACCCTAATACTAAAGGTAACCCTATCCCTCAATCTCAACCTAACCTTCACCCTCACACTAACAAAACACTAACCTTAACACTAAACCTCCCCCTAACCCTCCCCCTAACCCTAACTCTATCCCTAAACCTCACCCTCACCCTAACCCTAACCCTTATCCTAAACCTCACCATAACCCTAACCCTCAAACTCACCCTCAACCTAACCGTAACTCTAACCCTAACGGTAACAATAACACTAACCCTAACCCTAACCCTAAGGATAACGGTCACACTCAGCCTCACCCTCACTGCAAACTTAAACCTAAACATAACCCTAACAATAAACCTAACCCTAACCCTCACCATAACCCTAACACTAGCACTAACCCTAACACTAAACCTAACCCTAAACCTAACCCTAATCGAGAGCCTCACCCTCACCCTAACCCAAACCCTAACCCTAACCCTCACCCTAACTCTAAGCCTAACACTAACGCTAAAACTATCTCTCACACTCGCCCTAACCCTAAATCTAATCCTAAACCTAACCCTATCCCTATCCCTAGCCCAAACCCAAAACCTCACCCTACCCTCACCCATACCCTAATCCTAACCCTAAACCTCATCCTAACCCTCGCCCTAACACTAACACTAACACTCACCCTAATCCGAAGCCTAACCCTAACACTAACCCAAACTCTAACCCTAAATCTCACCCTCATCCTAAACCTAAATCTAAACCTACCCTAAACCTAACCGTCATCCTAACCCTAACCCTAACCCTCACCCTCACTGTAACTGTAACCCTAACCCTAACCCTAACCCTAACAATAACCCTAAACCTAACCCTAAACCTCACCCTCACCCTAACTCTAAACTTAAACCAAACCCTAATTCTCACCATAACCCTAACCTAACCCTCACACTTATCATAACCCTCAACCTCACCCTCAGCCTCAGCCTAAACCTAAGCCTAACCCTAACCCCAACCCTAACCCTCACACTCACCCTAACCCTTACCCTAATCCTTATACTAAACCTAAGCCTAACTCTCACCCACAACCTAACCCTCACCCTAACCCTAACTCTAACACTAACCCTAATCATAGCCTCAACCTCAGTCTCAACCTAACCCTAAATCTAACCCTAAACCTCAACCTCACCCTAACACTAACCGTCACCCTAAATCTAAACCTCACCCAAACCCTAATCCTAAACCTCACCCTCAGCCTAACCCTCACCCTAACCCTAATCCCAACCCTAACCCACATCCTAACCCTCACCCTAACACTAACCCTAACCCTCACCCTCACCCTAACCCTAATCCTAACCCTAACCCTCAACCTAACCCTAACTCTCACCCTCACCATAACCCTTACCCTAACCCTCACCCTAACCCAAAACTTAACCTGAACCCTAACTCTCACCCTAACCCTAAACCTAACACTCACCCTAACCCTCACCCTTACAGTAACCATCACCCTTAGCCTAACCCTCACGTTTACCCTTAACATCACCCCCACCCTAACACTCACCCTAAGCCTAACTCGCAACCTAACCCTCAACCTAACCCTAACTCTACCCATAAACCTCACCCTCACCCTAACCTTAACTCTAACACTAACCCTAACACTAACCTGAACTCTTACCCTCACCCTCACACTCAGCCTAAACCTAAGGCTAACCCTAACCCTCACACTCACCCTAACCCTAACCCTAATCCTAATCCTAACCCTAAACCTAACCCTCACCCTCTCGCTCAACCTCAACCTAACACTAATTCTAACCCTAAACCTCAACCTCACCCTAACCCAAAGGCTAACCCTAAACCTAACCGTAACCCTAACCCTCCCCCTAACTTTCACCCTAACTCTCACCCTAACACTAACACTAACCCTCAAACTCAACCTAACCCTCACTCTAACCCTAACCCAAAGCCTAAACCTCACCCTAACGCTAACCCTAAACCTCAACCTCAAACTAGCCCTCACCCTAACCCTAAACCTAACCCTAACCCTCATCCTAACCCTCACCCTAACACTAACCCTAACCTTCACCCTCACCCTAACCCTAATCCTAACACTAACCCTCAACCTAACCCTATCCCTCACCCTCACCGTAACCCTTACCTAACCCTCAACCTAACCCTAACCTTAAATCTAACCCAAAACTTCACCCTCACCCTAAATCTAAACCTCACTCTAACCTTAACACTAAACCTCACCCTCACCCTAGCCCTCACCCTAAACCTAATCCTAACCCTAACTCTCATCCTAACCCTCACCCTAACACTAACCCTAACCTTCAACATCACCCTAAATCTAACCCTAACCCTAACCCTAACCCTAAACCTAAAACTAACCCTAACCCTAAACCTCATCCTAACCCTCACCTGAACCCTAACTCTAACCCTAAAGCTCACACTCACCCTAACCCTAACTCTAACCCTAATCCTAACACTAAACCTCCCCTAAATCTAACCCTCATCCTCACCCTCACCGTACACCTAACCCTAAACCTAACAATAACCCTAAAACTAACCCTAAACCTCATCCTAACCATAACCCTCAACCTAACACTAACCCTCACGCTAACACTTACCCTCACCCTAACACTAACCCTAACTCTAACACTAACCCTCACAGTAACCCTAACTCTCACCCTAACCCTAAAACTCACCCTAACCCTAACCCTAACATTCAGCCTCACCCTAGCCCCCACCCTAAACTTAATTCTAACCCTAACTCTCATCCTAACCCTAACCCTCATCCTCACCCTAAACCTCAAACTAACCCTAACCCAAATCCTCAATCTATCCCTCATGCTGACCCTAACACTCACCCTAACCTTAACCCTCATCCAAACACTCACCCTAACCAAAACCCTTTCCATAACCCTAACCCTAACCCTAACCCTCACCCTCAAACCTCAGCCTAAACCTAAGCCTAAGCCGAACCCTAACCCTAACCCTAAAACTAACCCTCAACCTAACCCTAACACAAACCCTAACCCTAACACTAACACTAAACCTAAACCTAACCCTAAACTTAACCCTAAATCTAAACCTAATCCGCAGTCTCACCCTCACCCAAATCCAAACCCTAACCCTAACCCTCACCCTAACTCTAAGCCTAAACCTAACCCTAACCCTAACTCTCACACTCACACTCACCCTAACCCTATTCGTAAACCTAACCCTATCCCTATCCCTAGCCCTCACCCTAACCCTCACCCTAGCCCTCATGATTACTCTAATCCTAACCCTAAACCTCATCCCAAACCTCACCCTAACCCTAACTCTAACCCTCACCCTAACCCGAAGCCTAATCCTCACCCTTATGCTCGGCCTAAGCCTAAGCCTAACATTAACCCTCACCCTAAACCTAACACTAACACTAACCCTAACTCTAACCCTAAATCTCACCCTCATCCTAAACCTCACTCTAAACCTAACCCTAAACCTAAACCTCATCCTAAACCTAACCCTAACCCTCACCCTCACTGTAACTGTAAACCTAACCCTAACCCTAACCCTAACAATACCCTAACCCTAACCTCACTCTAACACTAAACCTAACCGAAACCTAACTCTCACCCTAACCCTAACCATAACGTTCACCCTTACCCTAACCCTCACCCTCGCCCTCACCCTCAGCCTAAACCTAAGCCTAACCCTAACCCTAACCCTCACAGTCACCCTAATACTTACCCTTATCCTATTCCTAAACGTAAGCATAACCCTCACCCTTAACTTAACCCTAATCCTCACTGTAACCCTAAACCTAACCCTAACCCTAACCCTAAACCTAACCCTAATCCTCAGCCACACCCTCACCCTAACCCAAACCCTAACCCTAACCCTCACCCTAACCCTAAGCCTAACCCGAACCCTAAACCTAACGCTCACACTCACCCTCACCCTAAACCTAATCCTAAACCTGAACCTATCCCTAACCCTAACCCTCACCCTAAGCCTCACAATAGCCCTCACCCCAACCCTAATCCTAAACCTAAACCTCATCCTAACCCTAACCCTAAACCTCACCCTAACCCTAAACTTAACCGAACCCTAACTCTCACCCTAACCCTAAACCTAACCCTCACACTTACCCTAACCCTCAACCCCACCCTCACCCTCAGCCTAAATCTAAGCCTAACCCTAAACCTAACCCTAACCCTCACACTCACCCTAAACCTTACAGTAATCCTAATCCTAAACCTAAGCCTAACCCTCAACCTCTACCTAACCCTCACCCTAACCCTAACTCTAACACTAACACAAACCCTAACCCTCAACCTCAGTCTCAACCTAACCCTAAATCTAACCCTAAAACTCATCCTCATCCTACCCCTAATCCTAACCCTAACCCTAAACCTCACCCTAACCCTAACCCTAAATCTCACTCTCACCCTAGCCCTCGCCCTAAAACTAATACTAATCCTAACCCTCAATCTAACCCTCACCCCAACATTAACCACAAACCTCACCCTTACACTTATCCTAATCCTAACCCTAACCCTCAACCTAACCCTAACTCTCACCCTCACTCTAACCCTTACCCTAACCCTCACCCTAACCCTAAACTTAACCTGAACCCTAAATCTCATCCTAACGCTAACCCTAACCCTAACCCTCACCCTTAGACTAACCCTCACGTTTATCCTAACCGTCACCCCCACCCTAAACCTCTCCCTAACCCTAACACTCATCCTAATACTCAACCTAACCCTAACTCTACCCTAAACCTCACCCTCACCCTAACCCTAACTGAAACACTAACCCTAACACTAAAAAACACCATAACCCTAACCGTCAAACTAACCCTAACACTCACCCTCACCCTCACCCTCAGCCTAAACCTGAGGCTATCTCTAACCTTCACACTCCCCCTCTCCCTAACCCTAATCCTAATCCTAACCCTAACCCTAACACACACTCTCACCCTAACGCTCACCCTAACCCTCACCCTAACCCTAACTCTAACACTAACACTTAGCCATACCCTCACCCTAACACTCACCCTAACCCTATCTCTAACCCTAAAACTCAAACTCATACTGACCCTAACCCTAACTCTAAACCTCACCCTAACCCTAACCCTAAAACTCACCTTTACCCTAGCCCTCACCCTAACCCTAATCCTAAACCTAACCTTCATCCTAACCCTCGCACTAACCCTAACCCCAACCCTCACCTGAACCCTAACCCTAAACCTAAAACTAACCCTAACCCTAACCCTCATCATAACCCTCACCTGAACCCTAACTCTAACCCTAAACCTCACACTCACCCTAACCCAAACGCTAACACTAATCCTAACCCTAAACCTCCCCTAATTCTAACCCTCACAGTACCCCTAACCCTAAACCTAATAATAACCCTAAAACTAACCCTAAACCTCACCCTAAACTGAACCCTCAACGTAACACTAACCCTCAGGCTAACACTTACCTTCACACTTACACTAAACCTAACTCTAACAATAACCCTCAGAGTAACCCTAACTCTCACCCTAACATTAACCCTAACCCTCAGCCTCACCCTAGCCCCCACCCTAAACTTAATTCTAACCCTAACCCTCACACTAACCCTAACCCTCATGCTCACCCTAAACCTCACACTAACCCTAACCCTAATCCTCAATCTATCCCTCACCCTCACCCTAACACTCACTGAAAACCTAACCCTACTCTTACTCCTAACCCTAACACTCACTCTCAGATAAACCCTCACCCTAACCCTAACCCTAACACTCACCCTAACCCTAATCCTGAGCCTCAGCCTCATGCTAACCCTAAATATAACCCAAAACCTCACCTTCTCCCTAACCCTAAACCTAACCCTAAACTTCAACCTAACTCTAACCCTAAACCTCACCCTCACCCTAACCCAAACCCTAACACTAACCCTAAACCTCAACCTAAACCTCACCCTAACGAAAACCCTCAGCCACACCCTCACCACAAACTTAACCCTAACCATAACATTAACAATAACCCAAAACCTAACCGTAACACTAATCCTCAACCCCACCCTCACCCTTAACCTAACCCTAAGCCTAACCCTAAACCTAACCCTCACAATGAAAGCCTAACCCTAAACCTAAACCTAAACCTCACCCTAACCCTAACCCTAAACCTTATCCTAATACTCATCCTCAACCTCACCCTAACCCAAACCCTAAACTTAACCCTCACCCTAAACCTAAGCCTAATCCTAACCCTAACACTAACCCTCACCCTCACCCTCACCCTAATCCTAATCCTTACCCTAACCCTATCCCTAAGCCTAACCCTCACCATAACCCTCACCCTAGCCCTAAGCCTAACCCTAATGCTAACCTTAAACCTCATCCTAACCCTCACCCTAACCCTAACACTAACCCTCAACAAAACCCTAACCTTAACCCTCAACTTCATGCTCGGCCTAAGCCTAAGACTAATCCTAACCCTAAACCTCACTGTAACCCTAAATGTAACACTAAGGCTAACTCTAACCCTAAACCTCACTCTCACCCTAACCCTAACTCTAACCCTAACCCTAAACCTAAACTTCATCCTAACCCTAACCATAACCCTCACTCTCACCCTCACATTAACTGTAACTCTAACCCTAACCCTAACAATAACCCTAATCCTAACCCCAACCCTCACCCTAACCATAACCTTCACCCTAACCCAAACCCTCACCCAAAAAATACGCTCACCCTAACACTAACCCTAACACTAACACTAACCCTCACACCAACGCTAACCCTAACCCTAAACCTCAAAATAACCCTCACTCTCACACTAACATAACACTAAACCTAAACTTAACCTTCACCATCAACCTATATGTAACCCTAAACCTCACCTCACCTTAACCCTAAACCTAACCCTAGCCCTAAACCACACCATAAAACTAACCCAAACCCTCACCTGCACCCTCACCCTCACCATAACTCTAACAATAACAGTAATCCTAATCCTAAACCTAACCCTAACCCTAAGCCCAACCCTAATCCTAACACTCACCCTCACCCTAACCATAATCCTAACCCTAAACCTCACCCTAACACTAACCCTAACCCTCACCCAAACCCTAGCACTCACCCTAACCCTAATCCTAACCCTAATCCTCATCCTAACCCTCACCCTAACCTTAAACCTAACCTTCACCCGCACCCTCATCCTCACCCTAACCCTAACCCTAACCCTAACAATAACACTAACCCAAACCCGAACCATCACCCTAACCATAATCCTCACACCCACCCTCACCCTCAGCCTAACCCTAAGCCTAAGACTAACCCTCACCCTAACCCTCATACTCACCCTCACCCTAACCCTAATCCTAAACCTAACCGTATCCCTAAACCTCAACCTAACCCTCCCCTCCCCCTAACCCTAACACTAACCCTCACCCTAACCCTCCCCCTCACCCTAAATCTAACCCTAAATTTCACCCTCACCCTAACACTAACACTAACACTAACCATAAAACCTCACCCTAAGCCTCCCCCTCACCAAAAACCTCACCCTCACCCTCAACCTTACCATAACTCTAACCCTAACCCTAACAATAACACTAACCCTAACCCTAACCCTGACCCTAAACCTAACCATAACCCTCACCCTCTGCCTCACCCTCACCACAAACTTAACCCTAACCATAACACTAACAATAAACCTAACCCTAACCCTAAACCTAAACCTAATCCGCAACCCCACCCTCACCCTCACCCACAGCCTAACCCTAAGCCTAAGCCTAACCCTAATCCTCAGCCTCACCCCCAACCTAACCCAAACCCTAACCCTAAGCCTCACCCTAAGCCTAAGCCTAAACCTAACCCTAACCCTCACCCTAACACTTACCCTCACCCTAACACTAAACCTAACTCTCACACTAACCCTCACAGTAAACCTAACTCTCACCCTAAACCTAAACCTCACCCTAAACCTAACCCTTTCCCTCAGCCTCACCCTAGCCCCCACCCTAACTTTAATTCTAACCCTAACCCTTACGCTAACCCTAACCCTCATCTTCACCCTAAACCTCACACTAATCCTAGCACTAATCCTCAATCTATCCCTCACCCTCACCATAACCCTCACTCTAACCCTTACCCTAACAATCACCCTAATCCTAACCCTCACCCTTAGTGGAACTCTCACCCTCAGCGTAACCCTCACCATTACTCTGACTGTCATGCTCACCCTAACACTCACCCTAACCCGAACCCTCATCCTAACCCGAACCCTAACCCAAACCCTAACCATAACCCAAAACCTATTCCTCACCCCAACCTCACCCTCATCCTAACCTTAAGCCTAAGCCAAACCCTAGCCATAACCCTCACCCTCAGCCTCACTCTCACTGCAAACATAACCCAAAACATAACACTAACAATAACCCTAATTTTAACCCTAAACCTAACCCTAATCCTCACCCCCACCCTCACCCTCAGCCTAACCCTAGGACTAACCCTAACCCTCACTGTATCCCTAAACCTAACCCTAACCCTAACCCTAAACCTAACCCTAAACCTAACCCTAACCCTAAACCCAACGATCACACTCACCCTCACCCTAAACATAATCCTAAACCTAACTTTATCCCAAACCCTAACCCTCACCCTAAGCCACACCCTAGCCCTCACCCTAACCCTAATCCTAAAACTAAACCTCATCCTAACCCTAAACCTAACCTTCACCCTAACCCTAACCCTCACCCTCATGCTCTGCCTAAGCCTAAGCTTAACCCTAAGCTTAACCCTAACCCTAACCCTCACCCTAACCCTAGCTCTAACCCTAATCCTAAACATAAACCTTATTCTAACCCCAAACCTAACCCACACCCTTACAATCACCGTAAACATAACCCTAAACCTTACACTAACAATAACCCTAACCCTAACCCTAACACTCACCCTAACCATAACCGTAACACTCACGCTAAACCTAACCATTATTGTAAAACTACCCCTAAACCTAACACTAACCCTCACCCTACCTCTAACTCTCATCCTCACCCTAAACCTCACACTAACCCTGACACTAATCTTCAATCTAACCCTCAACCTCACCCTAACCCTAACACTAAACCTCACCCTAACCCTAACCCTAACACTAACACTAACTCTAACCCTAAACCTCACTCTCACCCTGACACTAACTCTAACCCTAACCATAAACCAAAACCTCATCCTTACCCTAACCCTAAGCCTCACTCTCACCCTCACCTTAACAGTAACCCTAACACTAACCCTAACAATAACTCTAACCCTAACCCTAACCCTCACCCTATCCATAACCCTCACCCTAACCCAAAGCCTCACCTTAACACTTACCCTCACCCTAACACTAACCCTAACCTTAAAACTAACGCTCCCCCAACCCTATATCTAACCCTAAACCTCACCATCACCCTAACCCTAACCCTAACCCTAACCCTAAACTCCACCGTAACCCTAACCCTAACCCTCACCCACAACCTCACCCTCACCATTACTCTAACCCTAACCCTAAAATTAAACTAACCCTAAAAATAACCATCAACCTAACCCTAATCCTCACCCCCACCCTCACACTCAGCCTAAGCCTAAGCCTAAGGCTAACCCTAACCCTAACCCTAACACTCACCCTCACCCTAACCCTAATCCTAACCCTAATCCTAACCCTAACCCTAAACCTCAAACTAACAGTCACGCTAACCTTAACCCTAACACTAACCCTAACCCTAACCATCGAACTAACCCTCCCCCTAACCCTAAACCTAACCCTAAACCTCACCCTCACCCTAACCTAAACCTAAACCTAACCCTATCCAAAACCTCAAGCTAACCTTCACCCTCACCCTAACCCTAACGCTAATCCTAACCCTAAACCTCACCCCAACCCTCCCTCTAACCCTAACTCTAACCCTAAACCTCACCCTCACCCTCACCCTAATCCTCAAACTAACCATAAACCTCACCCTAACCCTAACCCTAAACCTCACCCTCACCCTCACCCTAACCCTAAACCTAAAGCTTAAACCTCACCCTAAACCTCACCCTAACCCTAACCCTCACCCTCACCCTCAAATTCACAGTAACTCTAACCCTAACCCTAACAATAACACTAACTCTAACCCTAACCCTAACCCTAACCTAACATAACCCTCACCCTCAGCCTCAACCTCACCGTAACTCTAACCCTAACCATAACACTAACAATAACCCTATCCCTAATCCTCACCCCACCCTCACCCTCAGCCTAACCCTAAACCTAAACCTAACCTTAAACCTAACCCTAATCCTCAGCCTCACCCTCACCCTAACCAAACCCTAACGCTGACCCTCACCCTAACCCTAACCCTCACACTCACTCTCACCCTAACACTAATCCTAAACCTAACCCTACCCCTAACCCTAACCCTCACACTAAGCCTCACCCTAGCCCTCAACATAACCCTAATCCTAACTCTAAACCTCATCCTAACACTCACCCTAACCCTAACCCTAACCCTCACCCTCATGATAGGCCTAAGCATAAGCCTAAGCCTAAGCCTAACCCTAACACTAACCCTAACACTAACATTAATTCTAACCCTAAACCTCACTCTCACCCTAACCCTAACTATAACCCAAACCTTAAACATAAACCTCATCCTAATCGTAACCCTTACACTCACCCTAACACTTACCCTAATCCTAATCCTAACCCTAAGCCTAACCCTCACCCTCACCCTAAACCTCACCCTAACCCTAACTCTAACACTAACCCTATCAATAACCCTAATCCTCAGCCTCACCCTAACAATAACTATAACCCTAAACCTCACACTAACCCTAACCCTAAACCTAAACCTCAACCTAAACCTCACCCTAACCCTAACCCTAACCCTCACCCTCAACCTGAAAGTAACTTTAACCCTAAACCTAACTCTAACCCTAACCCTAACCATAACCCTCAACCTCAGCCTCATCCTCACTGCAAACATAACCCTAAACATAACACTAACAATAACCCTAACCCTAACCCTAACCCTAATCCTCACCCCCACTCTCAACCTCAGCCTAACCCTAAGCCAAAACCTAACCCTAACATTAACCCTAACCCTCAGCATAATACTAACTTTAACCCTAATGCTAAACCTAACCCTAACCCTAACCCTAAACCTAACCCTAATCCTCAGCCTCACCCTCAGCCTCACCCTAACCCAAACCCTAACCCGAACCCTCACCCTAACCCTAAGCCTAATCCTAACCCTAACCTAAACCTCACAGTCACCCACACCCTAACCCTAATCCTAAATGTAACCCTATCCCTACCCCTAACCCTCAACCTAAGCCTCACCCTAGCCCTCACCCTAACCCTAACCCTAACCCTAAATCTCATCCTAAACTTCACCCTAACCCAAACCCTAACCCTCACCCTAACCATAACCATAACCCGCAAGCTCATGTTCTGCCTAAGCCTAAGCCTAAGCCTAAGCCTAGCCCTAACCCTAACCCTCACCCTAACCCTAACCCTAACACTAACCCTAACCCTAAACCTAATCCTCAATCTAACCCTCACCCTAACAATAACCCTAACCCTAAATCTAAACATAAACCTCACCCTCAGTCTAAACGTCACCTTTACCCTTACCATCATCCTCACCCTAACACTAAACCTCATCCTAACCCTAACCCTAACCGTAAACCTAACCATCACCCTAACCCTAACCCTCACCCTCAACCTCATGCTCAGCCTAACCCGAAGCCTAAGCCTAAACCTTACTCTAAACCTAACCCTAATCCTCAGCCTCACCCTCACCCTAACCAAACCCTAACCCTGACCCTCATCCTAACCCTAAGTCTAACACTAAACCTCACCCTGACCCTAACCCTAAACTTAGCCCTATGCCTCAACCTCAACCGAACCCTAAACCTAACCCTGACCCTCACCCTATCCCTCACACTAACCCTAAACCTCATTCTAACCATAACCCTCACCCTGAACCTAACCCTCACCCTAACACTTACCCTCAGGCTAACACTAACCCTAACCCTAACACTAACCATCACACTAACCCTAACCATCACCCTAACCCTAAACCTCACTCTAACATTAACCCTAACCCTCACCCTCACCCTAGCCCTCACCCTAACCCTAACCCTCATCCTCACTCTAAACCTAACACTAATCCTCAATCTAACCCTCACCCTCACCCTCACCCTAAACCTAACACTCACCCTAACCCTAACCCTCACCCTTAACGTAACCCTCACCCTCAACTTAATCCTCAACTTTACCCTTACCGTCACCCCCACCTTAACCCTGACCCTAACCCTAACCATCACCGTAACACAAACTCCACCCTTAAACCTCAACCTCACCCTAACCCTAACTCTAACCCTAACCCTAACACTAAACCTCAACCTAACCCTAAACCTAACCCTGACCCTCAACCTCACGCTCAGCCTAACCCTAACCCTAAGCCTACCTAAACCTAACCATAACCCTAACCCTCACACTCATCGTAATCCTTACCCGAATCCTAATCCTAACCCAAACCCAACCCTAACCCTCACCCTAACATTAAGCCTAACCCTAACCCTAACCCTAATCCTCAAACTCACCCTCACTCTTACCCTTATCCTAAACCTACCCCTACCCCTAACCCTAACCCTCATCCTAACCCTCAGCCTAGCCCTCACCCTAATCCTAATTCTAATCCTAAACCTCATCCTAACACTCACCTTAACAATAACCCTAACCCTCACCCAAACCCGAACCCTAACCCTCACCCTCATGCTTGGCCTAAGCCTAAGCCTCAGCCTAAGCCTAAACCCAACCCTAACCCTCATCCAAAACTAAGCCGAACACTAACTCTAACCCTAAATCTCACCCACACCCTAACCCTAATCCTAACCCTAAACCTAAACCTCATCCTAACCCTTACTTTAAACCTCAACCTCACCCTACACCTCACCCTAACCCTAATCCTAATCCTCATCCTAACACTCACCCTAACACTAACCCTAACCCTAAACCTCACCCTCACCCTAATACTAACCCTAACCCTCAACCTAACCCTAACCCTCACCTTCAAGGTAATCCTTACATTAACCCTCACCCTAAACCTAAACTTAATCTGAAACCTATCTCTCACCCAAACCCTAAATCTAAACCTAACCCTAACAATAATCCTAAATCTAAATCTCACCCACACCCTTCTCCTAACCCTAACCCTCACCGTAACCCTAACCCTCACCCCACGGTCAACCTCACCCTCACCTTAACTCTCACGTTAACCCTTACCATCACCCCAAACCTAACAATTACTCTAACGATAACTCTACCCCTAAACCTCACCTCACCCTAACCCTAACTCTAACCCTAACCCTAACCCTGAAGCTAACACTAAACTTAACATTAACACGAACCCTAACCCTAACCCTCAACCTAACCATAACCCTCACCCTAACCCCAACCCTCACACTAACACTTACCCTCAACCTAACCCTATCCTTAACCCTAACACGAACCCTAAACCTAAACCACGAACTAACCCTCCCCCTAACCCAAATCTAACGCTAAACCTCACCCTCACCCTAACCCTCATCCTACTTCTAACCCTATACCTCCCCCTAATTGTAATCTTAACCATCACCCTCAACCTCACCCTCACCCTCACCTTAACTCTAACCCTAACCCTACCAATAACACTATTTCTAACCCTAAACCTAACCCTAACCCTAACCATAACTCTAATCCTCACACTCACCCTCACCCTAACCCTAACACTAACCCTAACCCTCACCCAAACCCTAAGCCTCACCTTCACCATAACCTTAACCCTCATCCTAACCCTCACCCTAACCCTAAACCGAACCCTAAACCTCACACTAACACTAACCCTCATCCTCACCCTCACCCTAGCCCTCACCCTAACCCTAATCCTAACCCTAATTTTCCTCCTAAGCCTCAGCCTAATCCTAAACCGAACCCTCACCCTAACCCTAACCCTAAACATCAACCTAACCCTAACCCTGAAGCTCACCGTAACCCTAACCATAACACTCAACCTAACCCTAACCCTCATTCTAACACTTACCCTCACCCTAACACTAACCCTCACCCTAACAATAACCCTCACATTAACCTTAACCCTCAACCTCACCCTAGCCCTCACCCTAAACCTAATGCTCAATCTAACCCTCAACCACACCCATCCCCTAACCCTATCCCTCACCCTAACCCTAACCCTCACCCTTACCGTAACCCTCGACCTCAGCCTAACCCTCAGGTTTACCCTTACCGTCACCCCCAACCTAACCCTCAACCTAACACTAACCCTCAACCTAACCCTCACCCTAACCTTAACTCTACCCTAAACCTTACTCTCACCATAGCCCTAACTCTAACCCTAACCCTAACACTAAACCTCACCCTAACCCCAACCCTAACCCTCACCCTAAAGCTAACCCTCATTCTCAACCTCACCCTCAGCCTAAACTTGAGGCTAACACTAATCCTAACCCTAACACTCACAATCACTCTAACACTAACCCTAATCCTAATCCTAAACCTAACCATAAACCTCACCCTCAGGCTAACCCTCAACCTAAACCTAACCCTAACACTAACCCTAAACGTAACCCTCAACCTCAGCCTCAACTTAACCCTAAATCTAACACTAAACCTCACCCACATCCTAACCCTAACTCTAAACCTAACCCTAACCCTAACCCTCCCCAAACTCTCAACCTAACCCTAGCACTAATACTAATCCTAACCGTAAACCTCAACCTAACACTCACCCTAACGCTAACTCTAACCCTAAACTTCAGCCTAAACCTAACTCTAACCCTAAACGAAACCTTAAACCTCAACCTGACCCTAACCCAAACCCTAAACATCACCCTAACCCTAACCCTCACCCTCACACTCATAGTAACTGTAACCCTAACCCAAACCCAAACCCTAACCCTCACACTAACCATAACCCTCACCCTAACGCTAAACCTCACCCTAACACTTACCCTCAACCTAACACTTACCCTCACCCTAAAACTAACCTTAACCCTAACACGAACACTAATCCAACCCACGAAATAACCCTCTCCCTAACCCAAATCTAACCCTAAAAGTCACCCTCACCCTAACCCTAATCCTACCCCTAACCCTAAACATCACGCTAACCCTAACCCTAACCCTCACCCTCACCCTCACCTTAACTCTAACCCAAACCCTAACAATAAAACTAATTCTAAACCTAACCTAAACCTAACCCTAACCCTAATCCTAACTCTCACCCAAACCCTAACCCTCACCCGCAGCATAACCTTAACCGGCATCCAAACCCTCACCCTAACCATAAACCTAAGCCTAAACCTCACTCTAACACTAACCCTAACCCTAACCCTCACCCTAGCCCTCACCCTAACCCTAATCCAAACCCTAATTCTCCTCATAACCCTCAGCCTATACGTAAACCTAACCCTCACCCTAACCCTAACCCTAAACATCAACCTAACCCTAACACTCACGCTCACCGTAACCCTAATCATAACCCTCACCCTAAACCTAACCCTCACACTAACACTTACACTCACCCTAACACTAACACTAACACTAACACTAACCCTCACACTAACCCTAACCATCACCCTAACCCTAAAACTCAGCCTAACTTTAACCCTAAACCTCACCCTCACCCTAGCCCTCACCCTAATCCTAATCCTCAATCAAACCCTCACCCACAACCTTCGCCTAATCCTAACACTCACCCTAACCCTAACCCTCACCCTTACTGTAACCCTCACCATCATCCTAACCCTCAGGTTAACCCTTACCATCACCCCCAACATAACCCTCACACTAACTCTAGCTCTGAACCTAACCCTCACCCTAACCCTAACTCTATCCCTAAACCTTACCCTCAACCTAACCCTAACTCTAACCCAAACCCTAAAACTAAACCTCAACCTAACCCTAACACTTACCCTCACTCTAAACCTAACCCGCACCCTCACCCTAGACCTCACCCTAACCCTAACCCTAAACACACGACTCACCCTAAACATAACCCTCACTGTAACCCTAACACTCACACTAACAAAACCCTAACCCTCACCCTCACCCTCACCCTCACCCTCACCCTAACCCTAAACCTCACCATCACCCTAAACCAAACCCTAATCCTAACCCTCATACTAACCCTAAGCCTAACCCTAACCCTAACCCTAACCCTCACACTCACCCTCAACCTAAACCTAACCCTAATCCTAAACCTAACCCTCACCCTTACCCTCACCTTCACCCTCAATGTAACTCTAACCTTAACCCTAACAATAACACTAATCCTAACCCTAAACCTAACCTTAACCCTAATCCCATCCCTAACTCTCACCCTCAGCCTCCCCCTCACTGCAAATATCAACATAATCATAACAATAACAATAATCCTAAACCTAACCCTAATCCTAAACCTCACCCTCACCCTAACACTAATCCTAACCCTAAACCTCACCCTAACCCTAACCCTAACCCTCACCGTAAACCTAACCCTCATCCTAACAGTCACCCTAACCCTCACACAAACGCTAAACCTCACCCTAACACTAACCTTAACACTCACCCTCACCCTAGCTCTCACCCTAACCATAATCCTAACCCTAATCCTCATCCTAACTCTTATTCTAACCCTAACCCTAATCCTCACCCTAACCCTAATCCAAACCCTAACCCTCACCCTCAACATAACCCTAACCCTAACCCTCACCCTAACCCTAAACTTAACCAGAACCCTAACTCTCACCCAAATGCTAACCCTAACCCGAACCCTAACCCTAAACCTCACCCTCATCCTCACTCTCACCAAAACACTAATCCTAAACCTAAACCTTTCCCTAACCTTAACCCTCACCCTAACCCTCACTCTAACCCTACCCCTAACCCTAACCCAAACACTAACCATCACACTAACCCTCACTTTAACACTAACTCTAACCCTAAACTTCAGGCTCACCCTAACCCTCACTCTCACCTTCATGCTCAGCCTTTCCCTAAGCCTAACACTAACCCTAACCCTAACCCTCAAACTCATCCTCACCCTAACCCTAATCCTAATCCTAACCCTAAACCTAACCTTCACCCTAACCCTAACCCTCACCCTAACCGTAACCCTAACACTAACCCTAAACCTAAACCTCACGCTATCCCTCACCCTAACACTAACTCTAACCCTAAAACTCACCCTCACCCTCACCCTAACCCTAACCTTAAACATAACCCTCACTCTAGCCCTCACCCTAAGCCTAACCGTAACCTGAACCCTAACCATCACCCTAAACCTACCCCTAACCCTAAACCTAAACCTCACCCTAACCCTAACACTTACCCTCACACTCACCCTAGCCCTCACCTTAACCCTCATTTTATCCCTAACCCTCATACTAACCCTCACCCTCTCCCTAACCTAAACCTCACCATAACCCTAAACCTAATTCTATCCCTCAACCTAACCCTAAACATGACCCTCACCGTAACTCTAACCCTAACACTCACCCTAACCCTAAACCTAACCCGAAAACTAAACCTCACCGTAACCCTCACCCTAACCCTCACCATAACCCTAGACATCATCCAAACCATAATCCAAACCCTAACCCTCATCCTAACCCTAAGCCTCATCCTAACCCTCACCCTAACCCTAAACCTAACCCTCACCTAACCCTAAACCTCACACTCAACCTCACCCTTAGCCTAACCCTAAACCTAACCCTAAACCTAACCGTAAACCTAACCCTAACCCACACATTCACCCTCACCCTCACCCTAATCCTAACCCTAACCCTAATCCTAACCCTCACCCTCAACCTAGCCTTCACCCTAACCCTAATCCAAGCCCTAACCCAAACTCTAACCTTAACCCTAACCCTAAACCTCACCCTAAACCTCCCCTCCCCCTCCCCCTCACTGTAACTCTAATACTAACCCTAACAATAACACTAAAACTTATCCTAACCCTATCCCTATCCCTCACCGTAACCCTAACCCTTACCCAAACTCTCACCCTAACCCTAACCCTCAACCTAAACCTCACCCTAACCCTAACTCTAACCCTAAAGCTCAACCTCACCCTAACCCTACTTCTAACCCTAACCCTAACACTAAAACTCACCCTAACCAAAACGCTAACCCTCACTCTAACCCTACCGCTCACCCTCACCATAACCCTAACCCTAACACTCACCCTAACTCTAAAATTAACCCTAACCATAAACCTCACCCTCATGCTAAACCTAACCCTCAGGCTCACCCTAGACCTCACCCTAGCCCTAATTACAAACCTAAACCTAAACCTCACCTTAACCCTCACCCCAACCCTAAAACCCTAACAATCACCCTAACCCTAACACTCAACCTCACGTTAACCCTAACCCTAACCCTAAACCTCACCCTCCCCTAACCCTAACCCTAACCCTCACCCCCATCCTAACCCTCACCCTAACCCTAACTGTAACCCTAACACTAACCCTAAACCTAACCCTCAAACTCAGCCTCACGCTAACCCTAACTCTAACCCTAAACCTCAACCTCACCCTGTCCCTAAAGCTAAAACTCACCCTAAACCTCACCGTCACCCTAGTCCTTACCTTAACCCTAATCCTAATCCTAACCCTCATCCTAAACCGCCCCTTAACCAGAACCTTAAACCTCAACCTAACCTTAACCCTCACCCTCAATCTCACCCTCACCCTACCCTAAGCCTAACCCTAAAAAACACACTCACCCTTACCTTAACAATAATCCTATCCCTAACCCTAACCCTAACCCAAACCCTCTCCTTAACACTCACTCTAAACCTAACCCAAACACTAACACTAACCCTAACCCTCAACCTAACCCTTACCCTAAACCTAACTCTAACCCTAAACCTCACCCTCACCCTAACACTAACTCTAACTCTAAACCTCAACCTAACCCTAACCCTAACCCTAAACCTAAACCTAAACCTAAACCTAAACCTCACCCTAACCCTAACCATAAACATAACCCTCACCCTAGCCCTCACATTAACACTATTCCTAACCCTAACCCTCATCCTAACCCTCCCCATAACCCTATCCCTAACCCTCACCCTAACCCTAAACCTCACACTCACCCTCATTCTCTGGCTAACCCTAAGCATAAACCTAAGCCTAACCATAAACTTAACCCTAAACCTCAGACTCACCCGCACCCTCACCCTCACCGAAATTCTAACCCTAATCCTAACCCTAACCCTAAACCTCACCCTAACCCTAACCCTCACCATCACCCGAACTCTAACACTAACACTAACCCTAACCCTCACCCTAACCCTCCCCCTAACCCTATATATAAGCCTCAACCTCACCCTCATTCTAAAACTAACCCTATTCCTAAACCCCACCTTAACCCTAAGCCTAACCCTCACCCCCACCCTCACCATCACAGTAACTCAAACCCAAAATCTAACAATAACACTAAACCTAACCCTAACCATCACCCTAACCCTAATCCTCACCACCACTCTCACCCTCAGCCTAACCCTAAGCCTAAGCCTAACCCTCACCCTAACCCTCATACTCACCCTCACCCTAACCCTAATCGTAAACCTAACCCTATCCCTAAACCTCAAACTAACCCTCACCCTCACCCTAACCCTAACACTAACCCTAAGCTTAAACCTCACCCAAACCCTCCCAAACAACCTAACTATAACCCTAAAACTCACCCTCACCCTCACAGTAACCTTAACCCTAATCCTCACCCCCACCCTCACCCTCATCTTAACCCTCACCCTAGCACTCACCATAAGCCTAAATCTAAACCTCAACCTCACCCTAACCCTAACCTCAACCTCACCCTAACCCTAACCCTAACCCGAACCCTAATGCTCAATCGAACCTTCACTCTAACACTAACCTTAACCCTAAACCTAAACCTAAATCTCACCCTAACCGTAATCCTAAACCTCACCATCACCCTAGCCCTCACCCTAACCCTAATCCAAACCCTAACCATAAGCCTAACACTTACCCTAACACTAACATTAACCCTAACCCTCAACCTAACCCTAAACCTCACCCTCACTGTAACCCTTACCCTAACCGTCACCCTAACCCTAAACTTAACCCGAAACCCCAACTCTCACCCTAACCTTAACCCTAACACTCACCATAACACTAACCCTCACCCTAACCCTCACCACCCAAACACTAAGCCTAAACCTAACCCTAACTCTAACCCTCACACTCACCCTAACCCTAAACATAATCCTAATCCGAACACTAACCCTGAACCTCACCCTCACCCTAACCTTCACCTTAAGCCTATCCCTAATATTAATCATAACCCTAAACCTAACCCTAAAACTCATCCTCAACCTAAACCTCACACTAACCCTAAAACTAATCCTCAATCTAACCATCACCCTCACCCTCACCCTAGCCCTCACCCTAACCCTAACCCTCATATTCACCCTAAACCTCACACTAACCCTAATACTAATCCTCAATCTAACCCTCACCCTCATGCTAACCGTAAACCTAATCCTCACCCTAAACCTAACCCTCACCCTTACCATAACCCTCACCTTCAGCCTAAACCTCACCTTTACCCTAACCGTCACCCCCACCCTAACCCTCAACCTAACCCTAACCCTCACCCTGACCCTAACCATACCCCTAAACCTCACCCTCAACCTAACCTTAACTCTAACCATGACCCTAACACTAAACCTCACCCTATCCCTAACCCTAATCCTCACCCCCACACTCACCCTCAGCCTAACCCTAAGCCTAAGCCTAAGCCTCACCCTAACCCTCATACTCAAATTCATCCTAACCCTAATCCTAACCCTAACCCTATCCCTAAACTTCAACCTAACCCTCACCCTAACCCTAACACTAACCCTAACCCTAAACCTCACCCTAACCCTCACCCTAACACTAACTCTAACACTAAACCTCCCCCTCCCCCTAACCCTAACCCTAACGCTAAACCTCACCCTAAATCTTACCCTCATCCTCAATCTCAACCTCACTGTAACTCTAACCCTAACCCTAACAATAACACTAACACTAACCTTAATCCTAACCCTAACCATTACCCTCAGCCTCACCCTCACCCTCACTGCAAACTCAAACCTAACCACAACACTAACAATAACCCTAAACCTAACCATAACGCTAATCCTCACAACCACCCTCACCCTCAGCCTAACCATAACCCTAACCCTAACCCTCAAGGTAACCCTAACCCTAACACTAACATTAAACCTAAACCCAACCCTAAACCTAACCCTAAACCTAACCCTAATCCTCAGCCTCACCCTCACGGTAACACAAACCCTAACACAAATCCTCACCCTAATCCTAAGCCTCACCCTAAACCTCACACTCACCCTGACCTTAACCCAAATCCTAAACCTAAACCTATCCCTAAACCTCACCCTAACCCTCACTATAGTCCTCACCCTAAACCTAATCCTAACCCTAAACCTCATCCTAAACCTCTCCATAACCCTAACCCTAACCCTCACCCTAACCCTAACCCTAACCTTCACCCTCATGCTCTGCATAAGCCTAAGCCTAAGCCTAAGCCTAACCCTAACTCTATCCCTAACCCTAACACTATCCCTAACTCTAACCCTAAACCTCACACTCACCCTAACCCTAATTCTAACCCTAACCCTAAACCTAAACCTCATTCTAATCCTAAACCTAACCCTAACCCTCACCCTCAGCGTAACAGTAACCCTAACCCTAACCCTAACAATAACCCTAACCCTAACCCTAACCCTCACCCTAACCATAACACTCACCCTAACTCTCACCTTCACCCTAACATTTAACCTCACCCTAACATAAACCCTAACGCTAACACTAATGCTCACACTAACTCTAACCATCACCCTAACCCAAAAACTCACCCTAAAATTAACCCTATACCTCACTCTCACCCTAGCCCTCACCTTAACCCTAATCATCATCCTCAGACTAAACCTCACATTAACCCTAAAACTAATCCTCAATCTAACCCTCACCCTAACCCTGACACTAACAATAACCCTAACCCTAACCCTAAACCTCACCCTAACCAGAACCCTCACCATAACATTAACCGTCACCCTAACACTTAACCTCATCCTAACACTAACCCTAAACCTAACACTAACCCTCACACTAACCCTAGCCCTCACCCTAATCCTAAACCTCAACTTAACCCTTACCCGAGCTCTAAACCTCACCAACACCCTAGCCCTCACCATAACCCTTATTCTAACCCTCATCCGCACCCTAAGCCTAAACCTCACCCTCACCCTAAACCTAACGCTAACCCTAAACCTAACCCTAACCCTCACCCTTATCTTAACCCTCACCCTCAGCCTAAACCTCACCTTTACCCTTACCATCATCCTCACCCTAACCCTAAACCTAATCTTAACCTTCATCCTAAACATAAAGCTAACCATCACCCTAACCCTAACCCTCACCCTCAACCTCATGCTCAGCCTAAAGCTAAGCCAAACCCTAACCCTTACTCTAACCCTCACCCTCACCCTAGCCCTCACCCTAACCCTAATCCTAACCATATCCCTCATCCTAACCCTCACCCTAACCCTAACCCTAACTATCACCCTAAACCTAATCCTCACCCCCACCCTCAGCCTCACCCTAACCCCACGCCTCAGCCTAACCCTAACCCTAACCCCCACATACCCTCACCTAACCCTAATCCTAACCCTAACCCTCCCCCTAACCCTAAATTTAATCCTAAAACTCACCCTCACCCTAACCCAAATCCTAACCCTAACTCTCACCCTAACACTAACCCTCACCCTCCCTGTGATCCTAACACATATCCTAACCCTCACCCTAACCTTAACCCTAAACCTCACCCAAACACTAATCCTAACCCTCACACTCAGCCTAGCCCTCACCCAAACCCTAATCTTAACCCTAATCCTCATCCTAAACCTCACCCTAAACCTAACCCTAACCCTCACCCTAATCCTAAGCCTAACCCTAAACCTCAACCTAACAATAACCCTCACCCTCATTGTAACCCTAACCCAAAACCTCACCCTAACCCTAAACTTAACCCGAACCCTAACTCTCACCCTAACCCTACCCCTAACTCTCACCCTAACCATAATCCTCACCCTTACCCTAAGCCTAAACCTAACCCTAAACCTAACCCTAACACTAAGCCTCCCACTCACCCTAACACCCTAATCCTAATCCTAACACTAAGCCTAACCCTCACCCACACACTAAACCTCAATGTAACCCTAACTCTAACACTAACCATAACCCTAACCCTCACCCTCAGCCTCACCCTAACCCTAACTCTAACCCTAAAGCTCACCCTCACCCTAACCCTAACCCTAAACCTAACCCTAAACCTCATCCTAAGCCTAACCCTAAAGCTTACCCTCACTCTAGACCTCATCCTAACCCTAATCCTAACCCTAAACCTCATCATAAGCCTCACCCTAACACTAACCCTAACCCTCACCCTCAACCTCACCCTAACGCTATCCCTAGCCCTAACCCTCAACCTAACCCGATTCCTCACCCTCACAGTCACCCTTACCTTCACCCTCACAATAACCCTAAACTTAACCGAACCCTAACTCTCACCCTAACCCTAACTCTAACCCTCACCCTAACCCTAAACCTCAACCTCACCTTCACTCTCAGCCTAACCCGAAGCCTATGCCGAAGCCTAACCCTAACCTTCGCACTCACCCTAACCCTTACCCTAATCCTAATCTTCACCCTAAGCCTAACGCTCAACCTCACCCTCACCCTCACCCAAACCCTCAACCTAACCCTAACTCTAACACTAACCCTACACCTAACCCTACACCTAACCCTCAACCTCAGCCTCAATCTTACCCTAACTCTAACCCTAATCCTCACCCTCAACCTAACCCTAACTCTAACCCTAAACCTAACAGTGAACCTCACCCTAATCCTAACCCTAACCCTCACCCTCACTTTAACCGTAACCCTAACCCTAACCCTTACAATAACCCTACCCCTACCCTCACCCTAACCATAACCGTCACCATAACATTAACCCTCACCTTAACACTTACCCTCACTTTAACCCGAACCCTAACCCTAACGCTCATCCTCACCCTAACCTTCACACTAACCCTAACCCTAACCCTAATTCTCAATCTAACCCTCACCCTAACCCTAACCCTAACCCTCAACCTAACCCTAACCCTCACTCTCACCATAACCCTTAACCTAAGGCTCACCATAATCCTAGACTTAACCCGAACCCTAACTGTAACCCTAACCCTACCCCTAACTCTCACCCTAACCCTAACCCTCATCCTCAACCTTAACCTAAGCCTAACCCTAACCCTAAACTTAACCCTAACCATAACCCTCACACTTACCCTAACACACTAATCCTAATCCTAACCTTAAGCCTAACCCTCAACCTCACCCTAACCCTCACTGTAACCCTAACTCTAACACTCACCCTAACCCAAACCGTCAACCTCAGCCTCACCCTAAGCCTAATTCTAACCCTAAACCTCACCCTCACCCTAACCCTAACCCTAAACCTAACCCTAAACCTCACCCTAACCCTAGCCCTAACCTTCAACCTAACCCTATCCCAAACCCTCACAGTAACCCTTAACCTAACCCTCACCCTAAACCTAAACTTAACACGAACCCTAACTCTCACCCTAACCCTAACCCTCACCATAACACTAACCTTCACCCTAACCCTCACCCTCAGCCTAACCCTAAGCCTAACCCTATCCTTAACCCTAACTCTCATCCTATCCCTCACCCTAACGCTAACCCTCATCCTAAAACTAAACCTCACCCATTCCCTCATCCTCACCCTCACCGTAACGCTAACTCTAACCCTAACTATAACACTATACCTAACCCTAAACCTCAACCTAAACCTTACCCTCACCCTAAACCTAACCCTAACCCTAACCCTAACCCTCAGCATAACCCTCCCACTAACCGAAACTCTAATCCTATACCTCACACTCACCCTAACCCTAATCCTAACACTAACCCTAAACCTCCCCCTAAACCTAACCCTAACCCTCACCCTTACCCTCACCCTCACCCTAATCCTTACCCGAATCCTAATCCTAAAACTAAGCCTAACACTAACCCTCACCATAACCCTCACTGTAACCCTAACTCTAACACTAACCCTAACCCTAAACCTCACCCTCAGCCTCACCCTAACCCTAACTCTAACCCTAAACCTCACACTCACCATAACCCTACCCCAAAACCTAACCCTAAACCTCACCCTAACCCAAACCCTAAACCTCACCCTCACCCTAGCCCTCACCCTAACCCTAATCCTAAAACTAAACCTCATCCTAAACCAAACCCTAACACTAACCCTAACCCTCACCCTCACTCTCACCCTCCCCCTAACCCTAACCCTAATCATCAACCTAACCCTAACCATCACCCTCACTGTAACCGTTACCCTAACACTCACCCTAACCCTAAACTTAACCTGAAACCTAACTCTCACCCTAACCCTAACCCTAATCTTCACCCTAACCTTAACCCTCAACCTAACCCTCACCCTCAGCCTAACCCTAAGCCTAACACTATCCCTAACCCTAACTCTCATCCTATCACTCACCCTAACCCTAACCCTCATCCTATCCCTAACCCTCACCATTACCCTCACTCTCACCCTCACCGTAACTCTAACTCTAACCCTAACAATAACACCTAACCTAACCCTAAACCTAAACCTCAACCTAAACCTCACCCTCACCCTAACCCTAAAACTAACCATAACCCTAACCCTCACCATAACCCTCCCCCTAAACTTAACTCTAAACCTATACCTCACACTCACCCTAATGCTAATCCTAACCCTAACCCTAAACCTCACCCTAAACTTAACCCTACCCCTCACCCTCACCCTCAGCCTCAACCTCACTGCAAATGTAACCACAACCATAACACTAACAATAATCCTAAACCTAACCCTAATCCTAACCCTCACCCTTACCCTAACCCTCATCCTATCACTAACCCTCACCCTAAACTTAACCCTCAAACTCACCATAATCCTAAGCCTAACCCTAATCCTCACCCTCAACCTCACGCTCAGCCTAAACCTAAGCCTAAGCCAAACCCTTACTCTAACTCTCACTCTCACCCTAGCCCTCACCCTAACCCTAATCCTAACCCTATCCCTCATCCTAAACCTAACCCTAACCCTAACCATCACCCTAACCCTAATCCTCACCCCCACCCTCACCCTCAGCCTAAACATAACCCTAAGCCTAACCCTAACCCTAACCTTCACTTACCCTCACCCTTACTCTAACCCTAACCCTAAACCTCAACCTAACCCTCACCATAACTTTATCCATAATGCTAACCCTAACCCTCGACCTAACCTTCCCCCTAACAATAAATCTAACCCTAAAACTCACCCTCAGCCTAAACATCACCTTTACCCTAACCCTCACCCTCACTGTAACCCTAATCCTCATCATAACCCTCACCCTAACCCTAAACCTAAACCTCACCCAAACACTAACCCTAACCCTCACCCTCACCCTAGCCCTCACCGTAAACTTAATCCTAACCCTAATCCTCAACCTAACCCTCACCCTAAGCCTAACACTAATCCTCACCCTAATCCTAAGCCTAACCATAACCCTCAACCTAACCCTAACCCTCATGCTCACAGTACCTCTAACCCTAACCCTCATCCTAAACTTAAACTTAAACCGAACCCTAGCTCTCACCCTAAACATACCCCTAACTCTCACCCTAAACCTAACCCTTACCCTCACCCTCACCCTCAGCCTAACCCTAAGCCTAAACCTAACCCTAACCCTAACCCTCACACTCACACTAACCCTTATCCTAATCCTATTGCTAACACTAAACCTAATCCTCACACTCACCCTAACCCTTATTGTAACCCTAACTCTAACACTAACCGTAACCCTAACACTCACCCTCATCCTAACCCTAACCCTAAACCTAATGCTAAACCTCACCCTAAACCTAACCCTAAACCTCACCCTCACCCTAGCCCTCAAACTAACCCTAATCCTAACCCTAACCCTCATCCTAACCCTTACCCTATCACTAACCCTAACCTTCACCCTCACCCTAACCCTAACCCTAGCCCTAACCCTCAACCTAACAATAACCCTCACCCTCACTGTAACTGTTAACCTAACCCTCACCCTAACCCTCAACTTCAGCCTAAACCTAACATTAATCCTAACCCTAACCTTAACCCTAAACCTCATCTTAAACACTAAACCTCACACTAACCCTCACACTAATCCTCAACCTAACCCTCACCCTAACCTTAACCCTAACACTAACCCTAATATTAACGCACGACCTAACACTAAAACTAACCCTAAATCTAACCCTAAACCTCCCCGTCACCCTAACCCTAATCCTAACCCTCACCCTAAACCTCACGATAAACCTAACCCTCACCCTCACCCTCACTCTCACCCTCTCCATATCTCTAACCCTAACCCTAACAATAACACTAATCCTAACCATAAACCTAACCCTAACCCTAACACTAATCCTAATCCTAATTCTAACACTATCCCTAAGCCTCACCCCCACCCTAACCCTCCCCTTAAGCCTAACCCTAACATTAATCCTAAACCTAACCCTAACCCTAAAACTCATCCTCACCCTAAACCTCACACTAACCTTCAAGGTAACTCTAACTCTAACACTGACCTTAACACTAACCCTCACCATCAGCCTCACCCTAACCTTAACTCTAACCATAAACCTCACCCTCACCCTATCCCTAACGCTAAACCTAACCGTAAACCACACCCTAACCCTAACCCTAAACCTCACCCTCACCCTAACCCTAACCCTAATCCTAACCCTAACCCTCATCCTAAGCCTCACCCTGAACCTAACCCTAAGACTCACCCTCACGCTAACCCTAACCCTAACGCTCAACCTAACACTATCCCTCAACATCACTGTAACCCTTACCCTAACCTTCACCGTAACCCTAAAATTAACCAAACCCTAAGTCTCACCTTAACCCTATCCCTCAACCTCACCCTTACTCTCAGCCTAACCCTAAGCCTAAGCCTAACACTAACCCTAACCCTCACACTCACCCTAACCCTTACCCTAATCCTAATCCTAACCCTAGCCTAACCCCCACCCTCACCCTCACCCTCAATCAAACCCTCAACCTAACCCTAACTCTAACACTAACCCTGCACCTAACCCTCAACCTCAGCCTCACCCTTACCCTAAATCTAACCCTAAACCTCACCCTCACCCTAACCCTAACTCTAACAATAACATTAACACTGAACCTCACCCTAACCCTTAACCTAACACTCACCCTCATCATAACCGTAACCCTAACCCTAAGCCTAACAATAACCCTAACCCTAACCCTCACCATAAACATAACCCTCACCCTAACATTAACCCTCACCCTAATACATACCCTCACTCTAACCCTAACCCTAACACTAACCCTCACACTAACCCTAAACTTCAAACTAATCCTAAACTTCACCCTAACCCTAACCCTAACTCTAACAATCACACTCACCCTAGCCCTCACCCTAACCCTAATTCTAACCCTCACCCTCACCCTAATCCTCATCCTCAACCTAAACCTCACACTAACCCTAACCGTAACCCTAATCCTCAATCTAACCCTCACCCTAACCCTAACCCTAACCCTAAACCTAACCCTAACCCTCACCCTGATCTTAACCCTCACCCTCAGCCTAAACCTCAACTTAACCCTTACCAACATCCTCAACCTAACCCTCACCCTAACCCTAAACTTCATCCTAACCCTCACCCTAACCATAATCAAAACCATCACCCTAACGCTCACCCTCAACCTCTCACTCAGCCTAACCCTAAGCCTAAGCCAAGCTCTAACCCTAACTCTCAAACTCACCCTAACCCTTACCTGAATCCTAACCCTAAACCCAACCCTCCCCCTCACAGTAACCCTCACCGTAACCCTAAATCTAACACTAAGCCTAACCCTAACCCTCACCCTCAGCCTCACCCTTACCCTAACTCTAACCCTAAACCTAACCCTCACCCTAACCCTAAGCCTAAACCTAACCCTAAACCTCAGCCTAACCCAAACCATAAACCTCACCCTCACCCTAGCCCTCACCCTAACCCTAATCCTAAAACTCACCCTCATCCTAACCCTCACCCTAACCCTCACACTCACACTCACCGTAAGCCTAAACCTAAACCTAATCCTCAACCTAACCCTAACCCTCACCCTCACTGTAACCATTACCTTAACCCCCAACCTAACCCTAAACTTAACCCAAACACTAACTCTCACCCTAAACCTAACTATAACCCTCACCCTAACCCTAACCCTCAACCTCACCCTCACTCTCAGCCTAACCCTAAGCCTAAGCCTAACCTTAACCCTAACCCTAACACTCACCCGAACATTTACACTAATCCTAATCCCAATCCTAAGCTTAACCCTCACCCTCACCCTCACCTTCACCCTAAACCTCACCCTAACCCTAACTCTAACAATAACCCGAAACCTAACTCTCAACCTCAGCCTCAACCTTACCCTAACTCTAACCCTAAACCTCACTCTCACGCTAACCCTAACTCTAACCCTAACCCTAACACTACACCTCACTCTAAACCTAACCCGAACCCTCACCCTAACCATAATCCTCACCCTAACATTAACCCTTACCCTAACACTTAACCTCACCCTAACACTAACCCTAACCCTAACACTAACACTCACAATAACCCTAACCCTCACCCTAATCCTGAACCTCACCCTAACCCTAACTCTAACCCTCACCATCACCCTAGCCCTCACCCTAACCCTAAATCTAACCCTCACCCTCACCCTAACCCTAACCCTCATCCTCAACATAAACCTCACACTAACCCTAACACTAACACTAATCCTAATCAAAAGCTTACCATAACCCTAACCCTAACCCGAAAACTAACCCTAACCCTCACCCTTATCTTATCCCTCACCCTCAGCCTGAACCTCACCTTTACCCTTACCATCATCCTCACCCTATCCCTAAACCTCATCCTAACCCTCAACCTAACCTTAAACCTAACCATCACCATAACCCTAACCCTCACCCTCAACCTCATACTCAGCCTAACCCTAAGCCTAAGCCTAAACCTAACCAATAACCCTCACACTCACCTGAACCCTTACACTAATCCTAATCCCAATCCTAAACCTAACCCTCACCCTCACCTTCACCCTTAACCTCACCCTAACACTTACTCTAACACTAACCCTCAACCTAACTCTCAACCTCAGCCTCAACCTTACCCTAAATCTAACCCTAAACCTCACTCTCATGCTAACCCTAACTCGAACCCTAACCCTAACATTAAACCTCACCCTAAACCTAACCCAAAGCCTCACCCTAACCATAATCATCACCCTAACATTAACCCTTACCCTAACACTTAACCTCACCCTAACACTAACCCTAACCCTAACACTAACCCTCACAATAACCCTAACCATCACCCTAATCCTAAACCTCACCCTAACCCTAACTCTAACCCTCACCATCACCCTAGCCCTCACCCTAACCCTAATTCTAACCTTCACCCTCACCCTAACCCTAACCCTCATCCTCACCATAAACCTCACACTAACCCTAACCCTAACCCTAATCCTCAATCTGAAGCTCACCATAACCCTAACCCTAAACCTAAACCTAACCCTAACCCTCATCCTTATCCCTCACCCTCAGCCTAAACCTCACCATTACCCTTACCATCATCCTCACCCTATCCCTAAACCTCATCCTAACACTCAACCAAACCTTAAACCTAACCATCACCATAACCCTAAACCTCACCCTCAACCTCATGCTCAGCCTAACCCTTAGTCTAAGCCTAACACTTACTCTAAACCTCACCCTCACCCTAGAATCCACACTAACCCTAATCCTAACCCTATCCCTCATCCTAACCCTGACCCTAACACGAACCCTAACCCTCACCCTAACCCTAATCCTCAACCCCACCCTCAACCTCAGCATAACCCTAACCTTAAGCCTAACCCTAACCCTAACCCTCACATACCCTCATCCTAATCCTAACCCTAACCCTAACCCTAACCCTAAACCTCAACATAACCCTCACCCTAACCTTAACCCAAAGACTGACCCTAACCCTAACCCTCTACCTAACCCTCCCCCTAACCCTAAATCTAACCCTAAAACTCACCCTCACCCTAACCGAAATCCTAACACTAAACCTCACCCTAACCCTAATACTCACCTTCATTGTAACACTCACCCTCATCCTAACCCTCACCCTAACCCAAATCCTAAACCTCACCCAAACACTAACCCTAAACCTCACCCTCAACCTAGCCCTCAGCCTAACCCTAATCTTAACCCTAATCCTAACCCTAATCCTCATCCTAATCCTCACCCTACCACTACCACTAACCCTCACCCTAACCCTAAGCCGAACCCTAACCCTCACCCTAACGCTAACCCTAACCCTCACCCTAACCCTAACCCTCACGCTCACCATAACCCTAACCCTCACCCTAAACTTAAACGGAACCCTAACTCTCACCCTAACCCTACCCCTAACTATCACCCTAATCCTATCCATCACCCTCACCCTCACCCTCAGCCTAACCATAAGACTAACCCTAACCCTAACCCTCACACTCACCATAACCTGTATCCTAATCCTAATCCTAAAACTAAGCCTAAACCTCACCATCACCCTAACCCTCACTGTAACCCCAACTCTAACACTAACCCTAACCCTAACCCTCACCCTCAGACTCACCCTAATCTTAACTCTAACCTAAACCTGACCCTCACCCTAACCCTAACCCTAACCCTCACCCTAACTGTACCCCTAAACCTCACCCTCACCATAACCTTAAGTCTAACCCTAACCCTAACACTAAACCATACCCTAACCCTCACTCTAACCCTAAACCTCATCCTAACCCTCACCCTAACTGTAAACCTAACCATCACCCTAACCCTAACCCTCAACCTCAACTTCACGCTCAGCCTAATCCTAAGCCTAAGCCTAACCCTTACCCTAACCCTCAACCTCACCCTAGCCCTCACCCAATCCTAATCCTAATCCTAAACCTCATGCTAACCCTCACCCTAACCCTAGCCCTAACTATCACCCTGAACCTAATCCTCACCCCCACCATCACCCTCAGCCTAACCCTAAGCCTAAGCCTAAGCCTAACCCTACCCCTCACACTCACACTCACCCTCACACTAATCCTAACCCTAACCCTAACAGTAACCCTAAACCTCAACGTGACACTCACCCTAACCTTAACCCTAAAACTAACCCTAACCCTCACCCTACACCAAAACCTCCAGCTGACCCTAAATCTAACCCTAAACCTCACCCTCACCCTAACCCTAATCCTAACCCAA
The DNA here is from genome assembly GCF_024711535.1 of Dipodomys merriami. NCBI lineage: Eukaryota > Metazoa > Chordata > Mammalia > Rodentia > Heteromyidae > Dipodomys > Dipodomys merriami. The sequence goes on from NW_027206582.1 coordinate 167,741, forward strand.
ACCCTAAACCTCACCCTAACCCTAACCCTCACCCTCACCCTCAGCCATACCCTCACCATAACTCTAACCATAACCCTAAAAATAACAGTAATCCTAACCCTAAACCTAACCCTAACCCTAAACCTAATCCTAACACTCACCCTCACCCTAACCATAATCTTAACCTTAACCCTCAACCTAACCCTAACCTTCACCATCACTATAACCCTAAACCTTACCCTCACCCTCACCCTAACCCTCAACCTCACCCTCACCTTCAGCCTAACATTAAGCCTAACCCTATCCCTAACCTTAACCCTCACACTCACCCGAAACCTAACCCTAATCCTAATCCTAACACTAACCCTAAACCTCACCCGAACCCTAACCCTTACCTTAAGCCTAACCCTAACATTAATCCTAACCCTCACCCTTAACTTAACCCTCAACCTCAGCCTAAACCTCATCTTTACCCTTACTATCATCCTCACCCTAACCCTCAACCTAACCCTAAAGCTCATCCTAACCCTCAACCTAACCATCACCCTAACCCTAACCGTCAACCTCAACCTTATGCTCAGCCTAACCCTAAGCCTAAGCCTAACCCTTACTCTAACCCTCACCCTCACCCTAGCCCCCACCCAACACTAATCCTTACCCTATCCCTCAAGCTGAGCCTCACCCTAACCCTAACCCTCAACCTAACCCTAATCCTCACCCCCACCCTCACTTTCAGCATAACCCTAATCCTAAGCCTAACCCCAACCCTAACAGTCACATACCCTAACACTAACCCAAATCCTAACCCTAACCCTAACCCAAAGCCTAAACATCAACCTAAACCTCACCCTAACCTTAACCCTAACACTAATCCTAACCTTAACCCTCGACCTAACCCTCCCCCTAACCTTAAAACTAACCCTACAACTCACCATCACCCTAATCCTAATCCTACCCCTAACCCTCACCCTAACCCTAAACCTCACCCTCACTGTAACACTAACCCTCATCCTAATCCTCACACTAACCCAAACCCTAACCCTAATTCTCACCCAAACACTAACCCTAACCCTGACCCTCACCCTAGACCTCACCCTAATCCTAATCCTAACCCTAATCTTCATCCTAACCATCACCCTAACCGTAACATTCACCCTAATCGTAAGCCTAACCCTAACCCTCAACCTAACCCTAACCCTCATGCTCACCGTAACCCTAACCCTAACACTCACCGTAACCCTAAACTTAACCTGAACCCTAACTCTCACCCTAACTCTACCCCTAACTCTCACCCTAACCCTAACCTTCACGCTCAACATAACCCTAACCCTCACCCTAACTCTAAACTTAACCTGAACCCTAACACTCACCCTAATCCTACCCCTAACTCTCACCCTAACCCTATCCCTCACCCTCACCCTCACTCTCAGCCTAATCATAAGGCTAACCCTAACCCTAACCCTAACCTCACACTCACCCTAACCTCTACCCTAAACCTAAACTTATCACTAAGCCTAAACATCACACTCACCCTCACCCTCACTGTAACCCTAACTCTAACACTAACCCTAACCCTAACCCTCACCCTCAGCCTCACACTAACCTTAACTCTAACCCAAAACTTGACCCTCACCCTAACCCTAACCCTAAACTTAACCCTAAACCTCACCCTAAACCTAACCCTAAACCTCACCCTCACCTTAGCCCTCACCCTAACCCTAATCCTAACCCTAACCCTCATCCTAAACCTCACCCTAACACTAACCCTCACCCTCACCCTCACCTTCACCCTAACCCTAACCCTAACCCTAACCCTAACTCTCACCCTAACCCTAAAAGTAACCCTCACCCTCACCGTAACCCTCAACTTCACCCTCACATTCAGCCTAAAACTAAGCCTAACCCTAACCCTAACACTAACCCTCACACTCACCCTAACACTAACCCTAATCTTAATCCTAACACTAACCATAACCCTCACACTAACCCTAAACCTCACCCTAATCCTAAACCTCACCCAAACCCTAAACCTAACCCTGACCCTCACCCTCACCCTAATCCTGACCCTCATAATCACCCTAAACCTCACACTAACCCTAACACTAAACCTCAATCTAACCCTCAACCTCACCCTAACCCTAACCCTAACTCTCATCCTAAACCTAACCCTCACCCTTACCTAACTCTCACCTTTACCCTTACCGTCACCCCCACCGTAGCCCTCACCCGAACCCTAATCCTCACGCTGACCCTAAACCTACTCCTAAACCTCACTCTCGTCCTAACTCTAACTCTAACACTAACCCTAAAACTAAATCTCACCCTATCCTTAACCCTAACATTCACCCTCAACCTCATGCTCAGCCTAACCCTAAGCCTAAGCCTAACACTTACCCTAACCCTCACCATCACCCTAGCCCTCACCCTAACCTTAAGCCTACACCTAACCCTAATCCTAGCCCTCATCTTAACCCGAACCCTAACATCACGCTAACCCTAATCCTCACCCACTCCCTCACCCTCAGCCTAACCCACAACCTAAGCCTAACCCTAACTCTAACCCTCACACTCACCTCACCCTAACCCTAATCCTAACCCTAACCCTAACCCTAAACCTCAACCTAAACCTCACCCTAACCTTAACCCTAACAATAACCCTAACATTAACGCTCGAACTAACCCTCCAACTAAGTCTAAATCTAACCCTAAACTTCACCCTCACCCTAACCCCAATCCTAAACCTAACCCTAAACCTCACCCTAACCCTAACCCTAACCCTCACCCTGACCCTCACCGTAACTCTAAACCTAAAACTAACAATAACACTAACCCTAACCCTAACCCTAACTCTAACTATAACCCTCACCCAAAGCCTCACCCTCACTGCAAACTTAACCCTAACCATAGCACTAACAATAACCCTAAAATTAAGCCTAACCTAACCCTAAATCTAATCCTAACCACCACCCTCACCCTCAGCTTAACCCTAAGCGTAACCCTAACCCTAAACCTAACCCTAATCCTCAGCCTCTACCTCACCCTAACCCAACTCTACCCCTAATCCTCAGCCTAACTCTAAGCCTAACCCTAACCCTAACTCTAACCCTCACACTCACCCTCAACTTAACACTAATCCGAAACCTAACTCTATCCCTAACCCTAACCCTCACCCTAGCGCTCACCCTAACTCTAACCCTAACCCTCACCCTCAACCTAGCCCTCAACCTAAACCTAACACTCACCCTCACTGTAACCCTTACCCTAACCCTCACCCTAACCCTACACTTAAAGTGTACCCTAACTCGCACACTAAACCTAACCCTAAATGTCACCCTAACCCTAATCCTCAACCTTACCATAACCGTCACCCTCAGCCTAACCCTCACGTTTACCCTTAACTTCACCCCTAACCTAACCCTCACCATAATCCTCACACTCACCATAACCCTCACCCTAAAACTAACTCTAGCCCTAAACCTCACCATCACCATAACCATCACTCTAACCATAACCCTAACACTAAAACTCACCCTAACCCTAACCCTACCCCTCAAACTAACCATAACCCTCACCCTCAGGCAAACCCTCAGCCTAAACCTAAGGCTAACACTAACCCTAACCATAACCTTCACACTCACCCTAATCCTAGCCCTAATCCTAATCCTAACCCTAACCCTAACCCTCACCCTCACATTCAGCCTCACCCTAAACCTAATTCTCACCCTAAACCTCACACTCACCCTAACCCTAATACTGAAACTCACCCTCACCGTAACCGAAACCCTAAACCTAACTCTAACCTTAAGTCTAACCCTAACCCTAACTGTACTGCTAACTCTCGCCCTAACCCTAACCCTAACCCTAACCCTAAACCTCACCCTAACCCTTACCCTAAAACTGACCCTCACCCTCACTGAAACCAAAAGCCTAAACCTAACCCTAACAATAATCCTAACACTAATCCTAACCCTCACCCTAACCATAACCCTCAGCCTAACCCAAACCCTCACCCTAAAACATACCCTCACCCTAACACTAACCCTAACCCTAACACTAACCCTCACACTAAACCTAACCATAAACATAACCCTAAACCTCAACCTAACCCTCACCCTCACCTTAACTCTAACACTAACCCTATCCCTAACCCTCATCCTAACCCTAACCATAACCCTAATTCTAACCCTAAACCTCACCCTCACACTAACCCAAACCCTAATCCGAAACCCCACCCTAACCCTAAGCCTAACCCTCACCCGCACCCTCACCCTCACCGTAACTCTATGCTTAACCCTAACAATAACACTAACCCTAACCCAAACCATCACCGTAACCCTAATCCTCACCCCCACCCTCACCTTCAGCCTAACCCTAAGCCTATGCCTAACCCTCACCCTAACTGTCACACTCACCCTCACCCTACCCCTAATACTAAATCTACCCTATCCCTAAACTTCAACCTAACCCTCAACCTCCCCGTAACCCTAACAATAACCCTAACCCTAAACCTCAACCTAACCATCCCCCTAACGCTAACTCTAACCCTAAACCTCACCCTCACCCTAACCCTAACCCTAAACCTCACCCTAAACCTCACTCTAACCCTAACATTCACCCTAACCCTCAATCTCACCGTAAATCTAACCCTAACCCTAAAAATAACACTAACCCTAACCCTAACCTTAACCATAAGCCTCAAATTCAGCCTCACCCTCAGTGCAAACTTAACCCTAACCATAACACTAACAATAACCCTAATCCTAACCCTTACCCTAATTCTCAACCCCACCCTCACACTCAGCCTAATCCTAAGACTAACCCTAACCCTAACCCTAACTCTAAGACTAAGCCTAAACCTAACAAAAACCTAACCCTAAACCTAACCCCAATCCTCAGCCTCACTCTCACCCTAACCAAAACCCTAACCCTAACTCTCACCCTAAACCTAAGCCTAACCATAACCCTGACTCTCACACTGACCCTCAACCCAACCCTAATTCTAAACCTAAACCTATCCCTAAACCTAACCCTCACACTAACCCTCACCCTAGTCCTTACCCTAAAACTAATCCTAAACCTAAAGCTCATCCTAACTCTCATCTTAACCCTAACCCTAACCCTCACCCTCATGCTTGGCCTAAGCCTAAGCCTAAGCCTAACTCTAACCCAAACCCTCACCTTAACGTTAACCCTAACCATAACACTAAACATAACACTAACCCTAACTCTATCCCTAAACCTCACTCTCACACTAACCCTAACTCTAACCCTTACTCTAAACCTAAACCTCATACTAATCCTAAACCTAACCCTCACCCTCACCCTCACCGTAATGGTAACCCTAACCCTAACCCTAACAATAACCATAACCCTAACTCTACCCCTCAAACTAAACATAACCCTCAACCTAACCCTAACCCTCAACTTAACACTTACCCTCACCCTAACTCTAACACTAACCCTCACCCTCACACTAACCCTAATCCTAACCCTAACCCTCAACCTAACCCTAACCCTCACCCTCACCATAACCATTACTCTAACCCTCACCCTAACCCTAAACTTGACCCGAACCCTAACTCTCACCCTAACCCTAACCCTAACCCTCACCATAACCCTAACCCTCTACCTTAGCGTAACCATCACGCTCAGCCTAACCCTCACATTTACCCTTACCATCACCCCTACCCTAACCCTCACCCTAACCCTCACACTCACCCTAACCCTCACCCTAAAACTAACTCTACCTCTAAATCTCACCCTCACCCTAACCATAACTCTAACCCTAAGCCTAACACTAAACCTCACCCTAAACCTAACCCTAACCCTCAAACTAACCCTAAACCTCACCCTCAGCCAAACCCTCAAGCTAAACTTACGGCTAACCCTAACCCCAACCATAACCCTCACACTCAACCTAAACCTAACCCTAAACCTCATCCTAACCCTAACCCTAAACCTCACCCTCACCCTCAGCCTCACCCTATCCCTAAGTCTAACCCTAAACGTCACCCTCACCCCAACCCTAATCCTAACCCTCACACTCACTGAAAATGAAACCCTAAACCTAACCCTAACCTTAACCTTAACCCTAATCCTACAACTAACTTTCACCCTAACCCTAACCCTAACAGTAACCCTAACCCTAAACCTCACCCTAACCCTCACCCTAACCCTAAATCCAACCGTAAACCTCACCCTCATCCTAACCCTCACTCTAACCCTAACCCAAACCCTAAACCTCAACCTCACCCTCACCGTAACCAAAACCCTAAACCTAACCCTAACAATAACCCTAAACCTAATCCTATCCCTCACCCAAATCATAACCCTCACCCTAACCAAAACTCTCAGCCTAAAACTTACCCTCACCCTAACACTAACCCTAAACCTAACACTAACCCTCACACTAACCCTAACCATAACCCTAAACCTCAACCTAACCCTCACCCTCACCCTAACCCGAACACTAACCCTATGCCTAACCCTAACCATAACCCTCCCCCTAACCTAAATCTAAACCTAAACCTCACCCTCACACTAACCCTAACCCTAACCCTAAACCCCACCTTAACCCTAAGCCTAACCCTCACCCGCACCCTCACCCTCACCATAACTCTAACCCTAACCATAACAATAACACTAACCCTAACCTGAACCATCACGCAAACCCTAATCCTCACCCCCACCCTCACCCTCAGCCTAAACCTAAGCCTAAGCTTAAACCTTACCCTAACCCTCACACTCACCCTCACCCTAAACCTAATACTAAACTTAACCCTATCCCTAAACCTCAAGCTATACCTCACCCTGCCCTTAACATTAACACTAACCCTAAGCATAAACCTCACCCTGACCCTCCCCATAACACTAACTCTAACCCTAAAACTCACCCTCACCCTAACCCTAACCCTAAACCTCACTCTAAACTTCACCCTAAATCTAACCCTCACCCTCACCCTCAATCTCACCGTAACTCTAAACCTAACCCTAAAAATAACACTAACCCTAACCCTAACCCTAACCATAACCCTCACCCTCAGCCTCACCCTCACTGCAAACTTAACCATAACCATAACACTAACAATAATCGTAATCCTAAACCTAACATTAAACCTCAACCCCAACCTCACCCTCAGCCTAACCCTAAGCCTAACACTAACCCTATCGCTAACCCTAATTGTAACCCAAACCCTAACCCTAAACATAACCCAAAACCTAACCCTAAACCTTACCCTAATCCTCAGCCTCACCCTCACCCTAACCAAACCCCTAACCCTAACCCTCACCCTAAACCTAAGCCTAATCCTAAACCTGACACTCGCACTCACCCTAAGCCTAACCTTAACCCTCTTAAACCTAACCCTATCCCTAAACCTAACCCTCACCCTAACCCTGACCCTAACACTAATCCTAACCCTAAACCTCATCCTAAGCCTCACCCTAACCCTAACCCTAAACCTCACCTTAACCATAAGCCTAACCCTCACCCTCATGCTTGGCATAAGCCTAAGCCTAAGCGTAACTCTAACCCAAACTTTCACTATAACCCTAATTCTAACATTAACCCTAACTCTAACCATAAACCTCACTCTCACCCTAACTCTAACTCTAAACCTAACCTTAAACCTAAACCTCATCCTAACCCTAACCCTAACCCTCACCCTCACCCTCACTATAACTGTAACCCTAACCCTAACAATAACCCTAACCCTAACCCTAACCCTCAACCTAACCATAACACTCACCCTAAACATAACACTCACCCTAACACTTACTCTCACCCTAACACTAACCCTAACCCTAAGACTCACCCTCATACTAACTCTAATCATCACCCTAACCTGAAACCTCACCCTAAAGCTAAACCTAACCCTCATCTCACCCTAGCCATCACCCTAATACTAACCCACATCCTCACCCTAAACCTCACACTAACCATAACACTAATTCTCAATCTAACCTTAACCCACACCCTTCCCCTAACCCTAACCCTCACCCTAACCCTAACCCTCATCCCACTGTAACCCTCACCCTCAGCCTAACCCTCACGTTTACCCTTACCATCACCCCCATGATAACCCTTACCCTATCCTTAACCTTCACCCTAACCCTCACCCTAACCTATTTCCAACAGAAAACTTCACCCTCACCCTAAACCTAAAAATAATCCTAACCTAACCCTAACCCTCATCCTCACCCTAAACCTTACACTAACCCTAACCCTAAACCTCAATTTAACCCTCACCCTAAGCCTAATCCTAACCCTCACCCTAACCATAAACCTAACCCTAACACTCACCATTATCTTAACCCTCACCCTCAGCCTAAATCTCACCTTTACCCTTACCATCATCCTCACCCTAAACCTCAACCTAACCTTCACCCTTACCATAAACCTAACCATCACCCTAACCCTAACCCTCAACCTCTACCTCACGCTCAGCCTAACCCAAACCCTAACCCTCACCCTAGCCCTCACCCTAACCCTTATCCTAACACTAAGCCTCATCCTAACCCTCACCCTAACCCTAATCCTAACCCTCAACCTCACCCTCACCCTAACCCTAATCCTAACCCTCACCCTCAAACTCACCTTCAGACTAATCCTAAGCCTAACCCTAAACCTAACCCTAACACACACACTCACCTGCATGCTAACCCTAATCCTAACCCTCACCCTCACCCTAACCCTAAACCTCGGCCTAACTCTCACCCTAACCCTAACCCTAACCCTCAACCTAACACTTACCCTAACCCTAACTCTAACCCTAAACCTCACCCTCACCCTAAACCTCACCCTAACCCTAACCCTAAACCTCACCCTCACCTGAACCATAGCAGTACACTTAAACCAACACCTAACAATAACCCTAAACCTAATGCTAAACCTCACCCTAACCATAACCCTCACCCTAACCCAAACCCTCACCCTAAGTCGTACCCTAACGCTAACGCTAACACTAACCCTTCCACTTACACTAACCCTAAATCTAACCCTAAACCTCAACCTCACCCGAACCATAATCCTAACCCTAACCGTAAACCTCACCCTAACCCTAAACCTAACCCTCACCCGCATCCTCACCCTCACCGTAAATCTAACTCTAACCCTAACAATAATAATAACCCTAACACTAACCGTAACCCTAACCCTATCCATAAACATAACCCTCACCCTCAGCCTCACCCTCACCACAAACTTAACCCTAACCATAACAGTAACAATAACCCTAACCATAAGCCTAAACCTAACCCTAACCCTAATCATCACACCCACCCTCACCCTCAGCCTAACGCTAAGTCTAACCCTAACCCTAATCCTATTCCTAACCCTCAACATAACCCTAACACTAACCATAACCCTAACACTAACCCTATCCCTAATCCTAACCCTAAACCTAATCCTCAGCCTCACCCTCACCCTAACCCAAAACCTAACCCTAACCCTCACCCTAACTATAAGCCTAACCTAACCTTAACACTAACCCTCACACTCAACCTCACCCTAACCCTAATCCTAAACCTAACACTATCCCTAACCCTAACCCTCAACCTAACCCTCAGCCTAGCCCTCAGCCTTACCCAAATCCTAACCATAAACCTCATCCTAACTCTCAACCTACCCCTAACCCTAACCCTAACCCTCACCCCAACCCGAACCCTAACCCTCACCCTCAACCTCACCATCAGCCTAACCCTAAGCCTAACCCTAAACCTAACCCTAACACACACACTCATCACCACCATAACCCTAATCCTATCTCTCACCCTAACCCTAACCCAAAACCTCCCCCTAACTCTCACGCTAACCCTACCCGTAACACTAACACTAACCCTAAACCTCAACCTAACACTCACCCTAACCCTAACTCTAACCCTAAACCGCACCCTCACCCTAAACCTCACCCTAATTCTATCCCTAACCCTCACCCTCACCCGCACCCTCAGCCTCACCCTCACCACAAACTTAACCCTAAACATAACACTAACAATAACCCTAACCCTAAGCCTAATCCTAACCCTAACTCTAATCCTCACACCCACCCTCACCCTCAGCCTAACCCTAAACCTCACCCTCACAATAAACCTAACTCTAACCCTAAACAAAACCTCATACCTCAACCTAAACCTAAACCTAACCCTCACCATAACACTAAACCTCACACTAAGCCTAAACTTAAGCCTAACCCTAAACCTAACACTAACACACACACTCACCCTCACCCTAACCCTAATCCTAACAATAACCCTCACACTCATCCTAACCCTAACCCTAACCCCAAACCTTACCCTCAACCTCAGCCTAACCCTAGGCCTATCCCTAACCCTAACCCTAACCTTCACACTCACCCTAACCGTAACCCTAATCCTACTCCTCACCCTAACTCTAACCCTCACCCTCAACTTAACCCTCACCTTACGCCTATCCCTAACATTAATCCTAACCCTAACCCTCACCCTCAGCCTCACCCTAAATGTAACTCTAACACTAAACCTCAACCTGACCCTAACCCTAACCATAACCCTATCCTTAAAACTCATCCTAGCCCTAAATGTAATCCTCATACTCACCATAACCGAAACCCTAACCCTAATGATAACAATAATCCTAACCCTAACCCTAACCCTCACCCTAACCATAAAACTCACCCTAACCCTAACCCTCACCCTAACACTTACCCTCACCCTAACACTAACCCTAACCCTAACACTAACCCTCACACTAACCCTAACCATCATCCTAACCCTAAACCTCACCCTAACACTAACCCTAAACCTGACCCTCTCCCTAGTCCTCACCCTATCCCTAACCCTCATCCTCACCCTAAACTTCACACTTACCCTAACACTAATCCTTAATCTAACCCTCACAAACACCTGAACCCTCACCCTAATCCTAACCCTCACCCTTACTGTAACCCTCACCCTCAGCCTAACCCTCACCTTTATCCTTACCGTCAACGCCACCCTAACCCTCACTCTAATGCTAACCCTCACCCTAAACCTAACTCTACCCCTAAAACTCATCCTCACCCTAATCCTAACTCTAACCCTAATCCTAACACTATCCTTCACCATAACACTAACCCCAACCATCACCCTAAACCTAATCCTCACCCCCACCCTCACCCTCAGCCTAACCCTAAGCATAAGCCTAACCCTAACACTAAAACTCACAGTCACCCTCACCCTAACCTTAACCCTAACACAAACCCTAACCCTCACCCTCTACCTAACCCTCCAACTGAACCTAAATCTAAACATAAATCTCACCCTCACCCTAAACCTCAGCCTCACCATAACTCTAACCCTAACCCTAACAAGAACACTAATCCTAACCCTAAACCTAACCCTAACCCTAATGCTAACACTCAACCTCACCCTAATCCTAATCCTAACCCTAATCCTCACCCTAATCCTAACCCTAACCCTAACCCTAACCCTAAACTTTACCCTAACCCTCACCCTTACACTTACCATCATCCTCACCCTAACTCTCACCCTAACCCTAAACCTCATCCCAACCCTCACCCTAACCGTAAACCTAACCATCACCCTAACCCTAAACCTCACCCTCAACCTCATGCTCAGCCTAACCGTAAGCCTAAGCCTAAACCTTACCCTAACCCTCACCCTAACCGTAGACCTCGCCCTAACCATAATAGTAATACTAACCCTCATCTTAAAACTCATCCTAGCCCTAATCCTAAACATCACCCTAAACCTAATCTTCACCTCCACCCTCACTCTTAAGCCTAAACTTAAGCCTAAGACTAACCCTAACCCTAACCCTCACACTCACCTTCACCCTCACCCTAATCCTAACCCTAACCTTAACCATAACCCTAAACCTCAACCTAATCTTCTCCCTAACCTGAACCCTAAAACTAACACTAAACCTAACCCTCGACCTAACCCTCCAACTAACCCTAAATCTAACCCTAAACCTCACCCTCACCCTAACCCTAATCCTAAACCTAATCCTAAACCTCACCCTAACGCTATCCATAAGCCTCACCCTCACCCTCACCCTCACCACAACTCTAACCCTAACCCTAACAATAACACTAATCCTAACCCTATATCTAACCCAAACCCTAACCCTAATCCTAACACTCACTCTCATGCTAACCCTAATCCTAACCCTAACCCTCACCCTATCCCTAATCCTCACCCTCACCGAAACCCTAACCCTCAACCTAACCCTCACCCTAACTGCAACTCTAACCCTAAACCTTAATCTAACTCTAACCCTAACCCTCACCCTCACCCTAGCCCTCACAATAACCCTAATCCTAACCCTAATCCTCATCCTTTCCCTCACCCTAACCCTAAACTTAACCCTCACCCTAGCCCTAACTTTAAGCCTAATCCTCAACATAACCCTAAACCTCATGCTCAACGTAACCTTAACCCTAACCCTCACCCTATCCCTAAACATAATCGAACACTAACTCTCAACCTAACCCTTATCCTAACCCTCACCCTAAACCTAACCCTCACCCTGAACCTCACCCTAATCCTAACCCTCAACCTAAACCTCACCCTAACCGTAAACCTCAACCTCACTCTCACCCTCACTATAACTCTAACACTAACCCTAACAATAACACTAATCCTAACCCGAAACCTAACCCTAACCCTAATGCTAACACTCACCCTCACGCTAACCCTAATCCTAAACCAAACCCTAACCCTAACCCTAATCCTCACCCTCACCGTAACCCTAACCCTCAACCGAACCCTCACCCTATCCCCAAACCTAACTATCACCCTAAACCTAATCTTCACCCCTACCCTCACCCTCAGCTTAACCCTAAGCCTAAGCCTAACCCTAATCTTAACCCTCACACTCACCCTCAACCTCATTCTGATCCTAACCCTAACCCTAACCATAAACCTAAACCTCAACCTAACCCTCACCCTAACCTTAACCCTAAAACTAACCCTAACCTTAAACCTCGACCTAACCCTTCAACTAACCCTAAATCTAACCCTAAACCTCACCCTCACACAAACCCTAATCCTAACCCTAACCGTAAACTTCACCCTAACCCTCACCCTCACCCTCACCATTACTCTAACCCTAACCCTAACAATAATACTAATCCTAATCATAAACCTAACCCGAACCCTAACCCTAACTGTAATCCTAAAACTCACCCTCATGCTAACCCTAATCCTAACCCTAACACTCACCCTAACCCTAATCCTCACCCTCACTGTAAACCTAACCTCAACTTAACCCTCACCCTAACCCTAACCCTAAACCTTAATCTAACAGTAACCCTAACCCTCACCCTCACCCTAGCCCTCACCCTAACCCTAATCCTATCCCTAATCCTCATACTTACCCTCACCCTAACCCTAAACTTAACCCTCACCCTAGCCCTAACCCTAAGCCTAATCCTCAATGTAACCCTAAACCTCATGCTCACCATAACCCTAACCCTAACCCTCACCCAAACCATAAACATAGCCTTACCCTAACTCTCACCCTAAACCTCTAACCCTAAACCTTAAGCTAACACTAACCCTAACACTCACCCTCACCCTAGCCCTCACCCTAACCCTAATCCTAACCCTAATCCTCATCCTTACCCTCACCCTAACCTAACCTTAACATTAATCCTAACCCTAACCCTCACCGTCAGCCATACCCTAATACTAACTCTAACACTAAACCTCACCCTAAACCTAAACCTCACTCTCACCATAGCCCTCACCCTAACCTTAATCCTAACACTAAAACTCATCCTAACCCTCCCCCTAACCCTTACCGTAACCCTCACCCTAACCCTAACCCTTACCCTCAACCTCAACCTCAGCCTAACCCTAAGCCTAACCCTAAACCTAACTCTAACACACACACTCACCTAACCATAACCCTAATCCTAACCCTAACCCTCACCCTCACCCTCACCCTCTGTGTAACCCTAAGCCTAACCCTAAGCCTAACCCTAACCTCACACTCACCCTAACCCTTACCCTAATCCTAATCCTAAACCTAATCCTAACCCTCACCCTCAGCCTCAGCTTAACCCTAACTCTAACCCTAAACCTCACCCTCACCCTAATCCTAACACTAATCCTAACCCTACACCTCACCCTAACCCTACCCCTAAACTTCACCCTCACCCTAGCCATCACCCTAACCCTAATCCTTACCCTAACCCTCATCCTAACCTTGCCACTAACCCTAACCCTAACCCTCACCCTAACAATAACCCTCATCCTCACCCTCACCCTAACTCTAATCCTAACCCTAACCCTAAACCTCACTCTAACCCTAACCCTAAACCTCACCCCCACTCTCCCCTCACCATAACTCAAACCCTAAACCTAGCGATAACACTAATCCTAATCCTAATCCTAACCTTAACTGTAATCCTAACACTCACTCTCCTGCTAACCCTAATCCTAACCCTAACCTTCACTCTAAACCTAATCCTCACCCGCACCGTAACCGTAACCCTCAACCTCACCCTCACCCTAACCCTAACCCTAACCCTTATCCTTAATCTAACACTAACCCTCACCCTCAGGCTAGCCCTCACCCTAACCCTAATCCTAAACCTAATCCTCATCCTTGCCCTCACCCTAACCGTAACCTTAACCCTCACCCTAGCCCTAACCCTAAATCTAATCCTCAATGTAACCCTAAACCTCATGCTCACCATAACCCTAACCCTAACCCTCACCCTAACCTTAAACATAACCGAACCCTAACTCTTACCCTAACCCTAACCCTAACACTCACCCTAACCCTAACTCTCACCCTCACCCTAACCCCAATCCAAACCCTAATACTAACCCTAACCCTAATCCTAACACTCACCCTAAAGCTAACCCTAATCCTAAACCAAACCCTCAACCTAACCCTAATCATTACCCTGACCATAACCATAACCCTCAAACTAACCCTCACCCTAGTTCTAACCCTAACCCTAAACATTAATCTAACACTAACCCTAAACCAGAACCTCACCCTAGCCATCACCCTAACCCTAATCCTAACCCTAATCCTCATCCTTACCCTCACCCTAACGTAACTTTAACCCACACCCTAGCCCTAAACCTAACCCTAATACTCAATGTAACCCTAAACCTCATGCTCACTGTAACCCTAACACTAAACCTAACCCTAATCCTAACACTCACCCTTACACTAACCTTAATCCTAAACCTAACCCTCACCCTAACCCTAATCATCACCCTGACCGTAACCCTAAACCTCAACCTAATCCACACCCTAAACCTAACCCTAAACCAAAACCTTATTCTAAAACTAACCCTAACCCTCACCCTCACCCTAGCCCTCACCCTAACCGTAATCCTAACCCTAATCCTCATCCTTACCCTCACCCTAACCTTAACCCTCACCCTAGCCCTAACCCTAAGCCTAATCCTCAACATAACCCTAAACCTCATGGTCACTATAACCCTAACTCTAACCCTCACCCTAACCCGACACATAACCGAACACTAACTCTCACCCTAAGCCTAACCCTAACACTCACCCTAACCCTAACCCTCAACCTCACCCTAACCCTAATCCTAACCCTATCCCTAAACCTCACACTAACCCTAACCCTTACCCTCACCCTCACCCTCACCCTCACCATAACTCTAACCCTAACCCTAACAATAACACTAATCCTAACCCTAAACCTAACCCTAACCCTAACCCTAACACTAATCCTACCACTCATCCTCAGGCTAAACCTAATCCTAAACCTAACTCTCACCATAAACCTAATCATCACCCTTAACGGAACCCTAACCCTCAAACTTACCCTCACCCTAACCCTAACCCTAAACCTTAATCTAACATTAACCCTAACCCTCACCCTCACCCTAGCCCTCACCCTAACCCTAATCCTAACCCTAATCCTCATCTTTACCCTCACCATCACCCTAAAATTAACCCTCAACCTAGCCCTAACGCTAAGGGTAATCCTCCAAGTAGACATAAACCTCATGCTCACCTTAACCATAACCCTAATCCTCACCCTAACCATAAACATAACCGAACCCTAACTCTCATCCTAACCCTAACCCTAACCCTAAACCTTAATCTAACACTAAGCCTAACCCTCACCCTCACCCTCAGCCTAACCCTAAGCCAAACCCTAACCCTAGCCCTAATGCTCACACTCACCCTAACCCTTACCCTAAACCTAATCCTAACCCTAAGCCTAACCCTCACCTTCAACCTAACCCTCACCCTAACCCTAAATCTAAAACTAACCCTAACCCTAACGCTCAACCTCAGCCTCATCCTACCCCTAACTCTAACCTTAAACGTCACCCTCACCCTAACACTAACCCTACCTATAAACGTAAACCTCACCCTAACCCTAACCCTAAACCTCACCCTCACCATAGCCCTCACCCTAACACTAATCCTAACCCTAATCCTCATCCTAACCCTCACCCTAACACTAACCATAACCCTCAAGCTCACCCTAACCCTAATCCGAACCCTCACCCTCAGTCTAACCCTAACCCTCACCCTCACTGTAACCCTTACCTTAACCCTCAACCTAGCCCTAAACTTAACCCGAACACTAACTCTCACCCTTACCATAATCCTAACCCTCAAGCTAACTCTAACCCTAAAACTCATTCTCACCCTAGCCACACCCAAGCCTAATCCTAACCCTATCCCTTTTCCTAATCCTCCCCCTAACCCTTACCCTAACCCTCAGTCTAACACTAACTCTCAGCCTTACCCTCACTCTCAGCCGTACCCTAAGCCTAAGCCTAAGCCTAACCCTAACCCTAACCTCACCCTCAGCCTAACCCTAAGCCTAACCCTAAACCTAACCCTAACACACACACTCACCCTCACCCTAAACCTCACCCTAACCCTAACACTCATCCTAAACCTCCTCATAACCCTAACCCTAACACTAACACTAACCCACACCCTCACCCCCAGCATAATCCTAAGCCTAACCCTAACCCTAACCCTCACACTCACCATAAACCTAACCCTAAACCTCACCCTAACCCTAACCCTCACCCTCAACCTCAGCCTAACCCTAAGCCTATCCCTAACCCTAATCCTACTACTAACCCTAATCCTAAACCTCACCCTCAACCTAAACCTCAAATTAAGGCTAAGCCTAACATTAATCCTAATCCTAACCCTCGCCTTCAGCCTCACCCTAACACTAACTATACCACTAAACCTCACCCTGAACATAACCTAAATCTCATCCTCACCCTAGCCCTCAACCTAACACTAACCCTAACCCTAACCCTCACCTTAAGCCTGACCCTAACATTAATTCTAACACGAACTCTCACCCTCAGCCTCACCCTCACCCTAACTCTAACGCTAAACCTCACACTGAACCTAACCCTAACCCTAACCCTATCCCTAAACCTCATCCTACCCCTATCCCTAACCCTCACCCTCACACTCACCATAACCTTAACCCTAACCCTAACACAAACAATAACCCTAACCCTAACCCTAACCCTCACCCTAACCCTAACCATCACCATAACGCTTATCTTCACCCTAATACTAACCCTAAACCTAACACTAAACCACACACTAACCCTAAAAATTACCCTAACCATAAACTTCACCCTAACACTAAACCTAAACCTCAACCTCTGGCTATACCTCGCCCAAACCCTAATCCTCATCCTCACCCTAAACTTCACATTAACCCTAACCCTAACACTAACACTAATCCTCAATCTAACCCTCACCCTCACCCTATCCCTAACCTTAACCCTCACCCTAACCATAAACGTCACCCTTCCCATAACCCTCAAACTCAGCCTAACCCTCACCTTTACCCTTACTCTCACCCCACCATAACCCTCACTCTAACCCTAACCCTCCCCCTACCCCTAACTCTACCCTAAACCTCAACCTCAACCTAACCCTAACTCTAACCCTGAGCCTAAAACTAACCCTCACCCTAACCCTAACTGTAACCATCACCCTAACCCTAATCCTCACCCCCACCGTCACCCTCAGCCTAACCCTAAGCCTAAGCCTAAACCTAACCCTAAACCTCACACTCACCCTCACCCTAACCTAATCCTAACTCTAAACCTAACCCTAAACCTCAACCGAACCCTCAACCTAAACTTAACCCTAACATTTACCCTAACCCTAACCCTCGACGTAACCCTCCAAGTAAACCTAAATCTAACCCTAAACCTCAAGCTCAACCTAATGCTAATCCTAATGCTAATCCTAACCCTAACCCTAAACCTCACACTAATCCTAACACTCACCCTCACCCTCACCCTCACCATAACTCTAACCCTAACCCTAACAATAGCAGTAATCCTAACCCTAAACTTAACCCTAACCCTAACCTAAACCTAATGCTAACACTCAACCTCACCTTAACCCTAACCCTAACCCTAAGCCTAACCCTAACCCTAACTCTCACCGTAACCCTAACCCTCATCCTAACCCTCACCCTAAACCTAACCCTAAATCTAAACCTTACCCTAACACTAACCCTAATCCTCAACTTCAACATAGCCCTCACCCAAAACCCTAGTTGTAAACCTAATCCTTATCCTAACCATCACCCTAACTCTAAGCCTAACCCTAATCCTAACCCCAACCCTCACTGTAACCCTAACACTAACCCTAACCCTAACCCTAACACTAAACCTAACTTTAAATTTAACACTAAACCTAATCCTAATCCTCAGCCTCACCCTCACCCTGATACAAACCGTAACCCTAACCCTCATCCTAACTCTAAGATTAAACCTAACCCTAATCCTAACCCTCACACTCACCCTCACCCTAACCCTAATCCTAAACCTAAACCTATAAATAACCCTAAACCTCAACCTAACCCTCAGCCTAGCCCTCACCCTTACACTTATCCTAACCCTTACTCTCACCCTAACAATAAACCTCACCCTAACCCTAACCCTCAACCTAACACTTAACCTCACACTATCACTAAGCCTACCCCTAACACTAACTCTCACACTAACCCTAAACATCACCCTAACCCTAACACTCACCCTAACACTAACCCTAACCCTCATCCTCACCCTAGCCTTCACCCTAACCCTAATCCTCACCCTCACCCTCAACCTCAGCCTAACCCTAAGCCTAACCCTAAACCTAACCCTAACCCTCACACTCACCCTAACCCTAACCCTAATCCTAATCCTAACCCTCACCCTCACCCTAACCATCACCCTAAACCGAACCCTAAACCTAACAATAACCTAAACGCTAACCTTCACCCTCAGCCTCACCCTAACCCTAACACTAACCCTAAACCTCACCCTCACCCTAACCCTAACCCTAAGCCTAACCTTAAACTTCACCCTCACACTCACCCTAGCCCTTACCCTAAATCTAAACCTCACCCTAACACTCCCCCTAACCCTAACCCTCACCCTCAACCTCACCCTCAGCCTAACCCTCAGCCTAACCCTAAACTTAAACCTAACACACACACTCACGCTCACTCTAACCATAATCCTGTCCCTAAACCTAAGTCTAACCCTAAACCTGCCCCTAACTCTGACCCCAACCCCAACCCTAAAACTAACCCTTACCCTAACCCTCAACCTAAACCTCACCCTAACCCTAACTCTAACCCTAAACCTCACTTTCACCCTAGCCCTCACCCTAAACCTAATTGTAACCTAATTCTCATCCTAACACTCACCCTAACTCTAAGCCTAACGCTAACCCTAACCCTAAGCCCAACCCTCACTGTAACACTAACACTAACCCTAAAACTAACACTAACCCTAAACCTAACACTAAACCTAACCCTAATCCTCAGCCTCACCCTCACCGTAACGCAAACCCTAAACCTAACCCTCCTCCTAACTCTAAGTCTAATTCTAACCCTAATCCTAACCCTCACACTCACCCTCAACCTAAACCTAATCCTAAACTTAAGACTATCCCTAACCCTAACACTCACCCTAACCCTCAGCCTAGCCCTCACCCTTACAGTTATACTAACCCTAACTCTCACACTAACCATAAACCTCACCCTAACACTAACCCTTACCCTAACGCTTACCCTCAACCTAACACTAAGCCTAACCATAACACTAACACTCACACTAACCCTAAACATCACCCTAAACCTAAACCTCACCCTAACACTAAACCTAACCCTCACCCTCACCATAGCCTTCACACTAAACCTAATTCTCATCCTCAGCATAAACCTCACACTAACCCTAACACTAATCCTCAATCTAACCGTCAACCTCACACTAACACTAACACTAACAATCACCCTAACCCTTACCCTCACCCTTACCGTAACCCTCACCCTCAGCCTAAACCTCAATTTTACCCTTACCGTCACCCACACGATAACCCTCACTCTAAACCTAACTCTCACCCTAACCCTAACTCTACCCCGAAACCTCACCCTCAGCCTAACCCTAACTCTAACCCTAACCCTAACACTAACCCTCAACCTAACCCTAACCCTAACCATCACCCTAACCCTAATCCTCACCTCCACCCTCACGCTCAGCCTAACCCTAAGCCTAAGCCTAACCCTAACCCTAAACCTCACACTCACCCTCACCCTAACCCAATTCCTAACCCTAAACCTAACCGAAAACCTAAACCTCAACCTAATCCTCACCCTAACCTTAACCCTAACACTTACCCTAACCCTAAATCTCGACCTAACCCTCCAAATAACCTAAATAAAACCATACACCTTACCCTCACCCTAAGCCTAAACCTAACCCTAACCTAAACCACAACCTAACCCTCACTCTAACCTTAACCCTAACACTTACCCTATACCTAGCTCTCGACCTAACCCTCCAAATAACCTAAATCTAACCATAAACCTCACCCTCACACTAACCCTAAACCTAATCCTAACCCTAAACCTCACCCTAACCCTAACACTCACCCTCACCCTCACCCTCACCATAACTCTAACCCTAACCCTAACAATAATAGTAATCCTAACCCTAAACCTTACCCTAACCCTAACCATAAAGCTAACACTCAACCTCACCCTAACCCTAATCCTAACCCTAACTCTCACCCTAACCCTAAACATCACCCTCACCATAACCCTAACACTCATCCTAACCCTCACCCTAACCCTAACCCTAACCCTAAACCTTACCCTAACACTAACCCTAATCCTCACCTTCACACTAGCCCTCACCTTAACCTTAATCGTAAACCTCATCCTCATTCTAACCCTGTCCCTAACTCTAAGCCTAAGCTTAACCCTAACCCTAACCCCAACCCCAACTGCAATGCTAACACTAACCCTAACACTAACACTAAACCTTAACCTAAACCTAATCCTCAGCCTCAGCCTCACCCTAACCCAAACCCTAACCCTAACCCTCATCCTAACTCTAAGACTAATGCTAACCCGAATCCTAACCCTCACACTCACCCTCACCCTAAACCTAATCCTAAACCTCACCCTATCCCTAACCCTAACCCTCACCCTAACCCTTAGCCTAGCCCTCACCATTACACTTATCCTTACCCTAACCCTCACCCTAACCATAACCCTCACCTTAACCCTAAACCACACCCTAACACTTACCCTCAACCTAACACTAACCCTAATCCTAACACTAACCCTAAACATCACCCTAACCCTAAACCTCACTCTAACACTAACCCTAACCCTCAACCTCACCCTAGCCTTCAGTCTAACCCTACCCCTCATCCTCACCATAAACCCTCCACTAACCATAACACTAATCCTCAATCTAACACTCAACCTCACCCTAACCCTAACACTAACCCTCACCCTAACCCTAACCCTCACCCTTACCGTAACCCTCACCCTCAGCCTAACCGTCACCTTTACCCTTACTGTCACCCCCACGCTAACCCGCAACCTAACCCTAACCATCACCCTAACTAAAACTGTACCCCTAAACCTCACCCTCAACCAAATCCTTACTCTTACCCTAATCCTAACACTAAACCTCACTGTAACCCTAAACCTAACGCTCACCCTCACCGTAACCGTAACTCTAACCCTAAACCTAACAGTAACCCTAAACCTAACCCAAACCCTCAACCTAAACATAACACTCACACTAAACCTAACCCTCACACTAACACTTACCCTCAACCTAACACTAACCCTAACCCTAACACTAACCCTCACACTAACCCTAAACTTCACACTAATCCTAAACGTCACCCTAAACCTAACCCTAACCCTAATCCTCACCCTCATCCTAACCCTCACCCTAACCCTAATCCTAACCCTCATCCTCACCATATACCTCAGACTAACCCTAACCCTAATCCTCAATCTAACCCTCACCCTAATCTTAACCCTAACCTTTACCCTAAACCTAAACCTAACCCTAAAACTCACCCTTATCTTAACCCTCACCCTCAGCTTAAATATCACCATTATCCTTAACATCATCCTCACCCTAACCCTCACCCTAACCCTAAACCTCATCCTAACCCTCACCCTAACCGAATACCTAACCATCACCCTAACACTAAACCTCACCCTCACCCTAGCCCTCACCCTAACCCTAATCCTAATCCTAAACCTCATCCTAAACTCAAACTAACCCTAACCCTAACCATCATCTTAAACGTAATCCTCACCCCCACCCTCACCCTCAGCCTTACCCTAAAACAAAGCCTAACCCTAACCCTAACCTTCAAACTCACCCTCACCCCAATCCTAACCCTAATCCTAACCATAACCCTAAACCTCACCCTAACCCTCACCCTATCCTTAACCCTAAAACTAACCCTAACACTATCCCTCGACCTAACATCCAACTAACCTAAATCTAACCCTAATCCTCACCCTAACCCTAACCCTAATCCTAAACCTCACCCTAAACCTCACCCTAATCCTAAACCTAACCCTCACCCTCACCATAACTCTAACCATAACCCTAACAGTAACACTAACCCTAACCCGAAACCTAACCCTAACCCTAACCCTAATCCTAACACACACCCTCATGCTAACCCTAATCCTAACCCTAACCCTCACCCTAACCATAATCCTCACACTCACTGTAACCCTAACCCTCAACCTAACCCTCACCCTAACACTAACCCTAACCCTAAACCTTAATCTAACACTAACCCTAACCCTCAGCCTCACCCTAGCTCTCACCCTAACCCTAATCCTAACCCTAATCATCATCCTTATTCTCACCCTAACCCTAAACTTATACCTCACCCAAACCCTAACACTAACTCTAAATCTCAACCTAACCCTAAACCTCAAGCTCAGCCTAACACAAAGCCTAACATTAATCCTAACTCTCACACCCACCCTAACCCTTACCCTAAAACTAATACTTACCCTAAGCCTAAACCTCACCCTCAACTTAACCCTAAACATAACACTAAACCTAACTCTAACCCTAAACCTCACCCTAACCCTAACTCTATACCTCACCCTCACAATAGCCCTAACCCTAAACCTAATCCTAACCCTAAAGCTCACACTAACACTAAACCTAACCCACACCGTCACCCTAACACTAAACCTAACCCTCACCCTCACCCTCACCCTAACCCTAATCTGAACCCAAACCCTCAACCTAACCCTAAACTTAAACCGAACCCTAACTCTCACCCTTAACCTAACCCTCACCCTCACCCTAACCCTTACCCTAAACCTCACCCTCACCCTAGCCCTCATCCTCAACCTCTCACTCAGCCTAACCCTAAGCCTAACCCTAAACATAACCCTAACACACACACTCACCCTCACCCTCACCCTAATCCTAACGTGAACCTTCATCTTAACCCTCCCCATAACCCTAACCCTCACCCTAACCTTAAACCACACCCTCAACCTCAGCCTAATCCTAAGCGTAACCCTAACCCTAAACTTCACACTCATCCTAACCCTAACCCTCAACCTCACCCTAACCCTAACCCTCACCATCAAGCTCAGCCTAACACTAAGCCTATCCCTAACCCTAACAATGACTTGCACACTCACCCTAACACTAACCCTAATCCTATTCCAAACCCTAACCCTAACGCTCACCCTCAAACTAACCCTCACCTTAAGCCTAACCCTAACATTAATCCTAACCCTAACACTCACCTTCAGCCTCACCCTAACCCTAACTCTAACACTAAACCTCACCCTGACCCTAACCCTAACCCTAACCCTCTCCCTAAACCTAATCCTAGCCCTAAACCTAACCCTCACCCTCACCCTCACCATAACCTTAACCCTAACCTTAACACTAACAATAAGCCTAACCCTAACCAATACCCTCACCCTAAACATAACCCTCACCCTAACCCTCACCCTAACCCTAAACCTCACCCTAACCCTAACCCTCACTCTTACCGTAACCCTCACACTCAGCCTAACCCTCACATTTACCCTTACCGTCACCCCCACCCTAACCCTCACTCTAACCCTAACCCTCACCCTAACCCTAACTCTACGCCTAAACCTCACCCTCACACTAACCCTAACTCTAAACCGAACCCTAAGACTATCCCTCCCCCTAACCCTAACCCAAACCATCACCCTAACCCTTATCCTCACCCCCACCCTTACCCTCATCCTAAGCCTAAGCCTAAACCTAACCCTAACCCTAAACCTCACACTCACCCTCACCCTAACCCTAATCCTAAACCTAAACCTAACCCTAAACCTCAACCTAACCTTAACCCTAACACTTACCCTAACCCTAACCCTCGACTTAACCTTCCAACTAAACCTAAATGTAAACATAAACCTCACCCTCTCCCTAACGCTAATCCTAACCCTAACAATAAACCTCACCCTCACCCTAGCCCTCACCTTAAGCCTAATCCTAAACCTAACCCTCATCCTAACCCTCACCCTAATCCTAAACCTCACCCTAACTTTAAGCCTAACCCTAATCCTCATCCTCACACTAGCCCTCACCCTAACCCTAATTCTAACCCTCATCCTCACCCTAACCTTAACCCTCATCCTCACCTGAAACCTCACACTAACCCTAACCCTAATCCTCAATCTAACCCTCACGCTCACCCTAACCCTATCCCTAACACTTGCCCTAACCCTAACCCTAACCCTAAACCTCACCCTTATCTTAACCCTCAGACTCAGCCTAAACCTAAACTTTACCCTTACCAACATCCTCACCCTAACCCTCACCCTAACACTAAACCTCATCCTAATCCTCACCCTAACTGTAAACCTAACCATCACCATAATGCTAACACTCACCCTCAACCTCATGCTCAGCCTAACCCTAAAACTAAGCCTAATCCTTACCCTAACCCTGACCCTCACCCTAGCCCTCACCCTAACGCTAATCCTAAACCTAACCCTCATCCTAAACCTCACCCTAGCCCCAACCCTAAACATCACCGTAAAACTAATCTTCAACCCCACTGTCACCCTCAGCCTAACCCTAAGCCTAAGATTAAGTATAACCCGCACACTCACCTTCACCCTCACCCTCACCCTACTCTTAACCCTAACCCTAACCATAACCCTAAACCTCAACCTAACCCTCACCCTAACCTTAACCCTAAAACTAACCCTAACCCTAACCCTCAACCTAACCCTCCAACTAACCCTAAATCTAACCTAAATTTCACACTCACCCTAAGCCTAATCCTAATCCTAACCTAAACCTCACCCTAACAATAAGCCTAAACCTCACCCTCACCCTCACCCTCATCATAACTCTAACCCTAACCCTAACAATAACACTAATCCTAACCCTAAACCTAACCCTAACCCTATCCCTAACTATAATGCTAACACTCACGCTCATGCTAACCCTAATCCTAACGCTAACCCTCACCCTACCCCTAATCCTCACCCTCAACGTAACCCTAACCCTCAACCTAACCCTCACCCTCACCCTAACCCTAACCCTAAACCTTAATCTAACACTAACCCTAACCCTCACCCTCAACCTTACCCTCACCTTAACCCTAATCCTTACCCTAATCCTTATGCTTACCCTCACCCTATCCCTAACCTTAACCCTCACCCTAACCCTAACCCTAAACCTAACCCTCAACCTAATCCTAACCCTCACGCTCACCGTAACACTAACCCTCACCCTCACCCTCACCCTCAGCCCAAACCTAAGCCTAACTGTAACCCTCACACTCACCCTAAACCTTACCCTAATACTAATCCTAACCCTAACCCTAACCCTCACCCTCAGCTTCACCCTAACCCTAACTCTAACCCTAAACCTCACAATCTCCCTAACCCTAACCCTGACCATAACCTTAAACCTCACCCTCACATTCACCCTAGCCCTTACCCTAACCCTAATCCTAACCCTAACCCTCATCCTAACCCTCCCCATAAACCTAAGGCTCAGCTTCAACCTCAACCTCTGCCTAATCTTAATCCTAACCCTAAACCTAAACCTAACACACACACTCCCCCTCACTCTAGCCCTAATCCTATCACTAAACCTAACCCTAATCCTAACCGTCCCCCTAACTCTTACCATAAAACTAACCCTAAATCTAACCCTTATCATAACCCTCAACCTAAACCTCACCCTAACACTAACTCTAACCCTAAACCTCACCCTCACCCTAACCCTAACTCTAACTCTAACCCAAACCATAAACCTCACCCTAACAGTAACCCTAACCCTAACCCTCGACCTAAGCCTCCAACTAAACCTAAATCTAATCATAAACCTCACCCTCACCATAACCTTAATCCTAAACCTGACCCTAAACCTCACCCTAACCCTAACCCTAACTGTCAAACTAACCCTCACCCTCACCCTAACCCTAACCCACACCCTCACCCTCAGGCTAAATCCTAAGCCTAAACCAAACCCTAACCCTCTCACTCACCCTAACCCTAACCCTAAAACTCACCCTAACCCTAAACCTAACCCTCAACCTTAGCCTAACCCTAAGCCTATCCCTAACCCTAACCCTAACCCTCACACTCACCCTAAACCTGACCCTAATCCTACTCCTCACCCTAACCCTAACCCTCACCCTCAACCTAACCCTCACGATAAGCCTAACCCTAACATTAATCCTAATGCTAAACCTCACCCTCAGCCTCACCCTAACCCTAACTCTAACACTAAACCTCACCCTGACCCTAACCCTAACCAGAAACCTATCCCTAAACCTCTTCCTAGCCCTAAACCTAACCTTCACCCTCACCCTCAACATAATCTTAACCCTAACCCTAATGCTATCAATAATCCTAACCCTAACCCTAACCCTCACCCTAAGCATAACCCTCACCCTAACCCTAACCCTCACCCTAACACTTACCCTCACCCTAAGACTTACCCTCACCCTTACACTAACCCTAACCCTAAAACTAACCCTAACCATCAACCTAACCCTAAACCTCACTCTAACCTTAACCCTAAACCTCACCCTCTCCCTAGCCCTCACCCTCATACTCACCCTAAACTTCACACTAACCCTAACCGTAATCCTCAATCTAACCCTCACCCTCACCCTAACCCTCACTCTAACGCTCACCCTAACCCTCACGCTCACCCTAACTGTAACACTCACCCTCAGCCTAAAAGTGACCTTTACCCTTACCGTCACCCACCCTAACCCACACTCTAACGCTAACCCTCACCCTAAACCTAACGCTACCCCTAAACCTCACCCTGACCCTAACCCTAAATCTAACCCTAACCCTAATACTATCCCTCACCATAACCCTAACACTAACCATCACCCTAACCCTAATCCTCACCCCAGCCCTCACCCTCAGCCTAACCCTAAGCCTAAGAATAACCCTAACCCTAAACCTCACACTCACCCTCACCCTAACACTAATCCTAAACCTAACCCTAACCCTAACCCTAAACCTCAACCTCACCCTGACCCTAACTTTAAACCTAACACTAACCGTAACCCTAACCCTCGACCTAACCCTCCAACTAAACCTAAATCTAACCTAAACCTCACCCTCACCCTCACACTAATCCTAACCCTAACCCTAAACCTCACCCTAACCCTAACCCTAACCTCACCCCAACCTTCACCCTCACCATAATTCTAACCCTAACCCTAACAATAACAATAATCCTAACCCTAAACCTAATCCTATCCCTAACCGTAACCCTAATGCTAACACTCAACCTCACCCTAACCCTAATTCTAACCCTAACCCTCACCCTAACCCTAACTCTAAACCTAACCCTAACACTAACCATCACCCTAACCCTAATCCTCACCCCACCCTCACCCTCAGCCTAACCCTAAGCCTAAGACTAAGCCTAACACTAAACCTCACCCTCACCCTTACCCCAATTCTAAAACTAATCCTAACCCTAACCCTAAACCTCAACCTTACCCTCAACCTAAACTTAACCCTAACACTTTCCATAACCCTAACCCTCCACCTAAGCCTCCAAATAAACCTAAATCTAACCATAAACCTCACCCTCACCCTAATCCTAACCATAACCCTAAACCTCACCCTAACCCTAACACTCACCCTCACCCTCACCCTCACCATAACTCTAACCCTAACCCTAAAAATAACAGTAATCCTAACCCTAAACCTAACCCTAACCATAACCATAACCCTAATGCTAACACTCAACCTCACCTTAACCCTAAACCTAACCCTAATCCTCACCCTCACCCTAACCCTCATCCTCACTGTAACCCTAACGCTCATCCTAACCCTCACCCTAACTCTAACACTAACCCTAAATCTTACCCTAACACTAACCCTAATCCTCACCTTCACCCTAGCCCTGACCCTAAACCTAATCGTAAGTCTAATCTTCATTCTAACCTTCACCCTATCTCTAAGCCTAAACCTAACCCTAACCCTAACCCCAACCCTCACTGGATCCCTAACACTAACCCTAACATTAACACTAACGCTAAACCTAACCTAAACCTAACCCTAAACCTAACCCTAATCCTCAGCCTAACCCAAAACCTAACCCTAAACCTCATCCTAACTCTAAGCCTAATCCTAACCCTAGTCCTAACCCTCACCCTAACCCTAATCCTAAACCTATCCCTATTCCTAACCCTAACCATCAGCCTAACCCTTAGCCTAGCCCTTACCCTTAAACTTATCCTAACCCTAACCCTCACCCTAATCATAAAACTCACCCTAACCCTAAACCTCACCGTAACACTTACCCTCACCCTAACACTAACCCTAATCCTAACACTACCTCTCACACTAACCCTAAACATCACCCTAAACCTAAACCTCACCCTAACACTAACCCTAACCCTCACACTCACACTAGACTTCAGGGTAACCCCAACCCTCATCCTCTCCATAAATCTCACACTAACCCTAACACTAATCCTCATTCGAACTCCCAACTAGCACTGACCATCAACCTAACCCTAACACTCACCGTTACCGTAACCCTCAGCCTCAGCCTAACCCTCACCTTTACCTTTAACGTCACCCCCACGTTAACCCGCACCCAAACCCTAACCCTCACCCTAACACTAAATGTACCCCTATACCTCACCCTCTCCCTAATGCTAACACTTACCCTAACCCTAACACTAAACCTCACCCTCAACCTAACCCTAATCCTAACCCTAACCCTAAACCTCACCCTAACCGTAAACCTAACAATCACCCTCACCCTCACCCTCACCATAACTTTAACCCTAACCCTAACAATAACACTAATCTTAACCCTCAACCTAACCCTAACCATAACTGTAATCCTAACACTCACCCTCATGTTAACCCTAATCCTAACCGAAACCCTCACCCTAACCCTAATCCTCACCCTCACTGTAACCCTAACCCTCACCCTAACCCTCACCCTAACCCTAACCCTAACCCTAAACCTTAACCTAACACTAACCCTAACCCTCACCCTCAACCTAGCCCTCACCCTAACACTAATGCTAAACCTAATCCTCATCCTTACCCTCACCGTAACCCTAACCTTAACCCTCACCCTAACCCTAACCTTAACCCTCACCCTAACCCTAACCCTAACCCTAACCCTAACCCTCACGCTCCCCTTAACTCTAACCCTCACCCTAACCCTAAACATAAACTTACCCTAACTCTCACCCAAACCCTAACCCTAACCCTCCCGCTAACCCTAAGCCTCACCCTCATCCTCACCCTCAGCCTGACCCTAAGCGTAACCGTAACCCTCACACTCACCCTAACCCTTACCCTAAACCTAATCCTAACCCTAACTCTAACCCTCACCCTCAGCCTCACTGTAACCCTTACTCTAACCTAAACCTCACCCTCACCCTATCCCTAACCCTAACCATAACCTTAAACCTCACCCTCACACTCACCCTACACCTTACCCTAAACCTATTCCTAATGCTAACCCTCATCCTAACCCTCCCCCTAACCCTAAACCTCACCCTCAACCTCACCCTCAGCCTAACACTAAGCCTATCCCTAAACCTAAACCTAACACACACACTCCCCCTCACTCTAACCTTAATCTTATACCTAACCCTAACCCTAATCCTAACATTTCCCCTAACTCTCACCCTAACCCTAACCCTAAAACTAACCCATAACATAACCCTCAAACTAAACCTCACCCTAAACCTAACTCTAATCCTAAAACTCACCCTCACCCTAACCCTAACTCTAAACCTAATCCAAACCGAAAAGGTCACCCTCACACTAAGCCTAATCCTAAGATTAACCCTAACCCTAACCCTCACACTCATCCTAACCCTAACCCTAAACCTCACCCTAACCCTAACCCTCACACTCAACCTCAGCTTAACCCTAAGCCTGTCCCGAACCCTAACCCTAACCCTAACCCTAACCCTCACCCTAACACTAACCCTAATCCTACTCCTAATCCTAACCCTAACCATCACTCTCAAACTAACCCTCAACTTAAGCCTAACCCTAACATTAATCCTAACCCTAACCCTCACCCCCAGCCTCACCCTAACCCTAACACTAACACTAAACCTCACCCTAACCCTAACACTAACCCTAACCCTATCCTTAAACCTCATCCTAGACCTAAACCTAACCATCATCCTCACCCTCACCATAACCTTAACCTTAACCCTAACACTAACAATAACCCTAACATTAACCCTAACCCTTACTCTCACCCTAACACTACCCCTAAACCTAACACTAAACCTCACATTAAACCTAACCATCACCCTAACCATAAACCTCACCCTAAATCTAACCCTAAACCTCAAGCTCTCGCTAGACCTCGCCCTAACCCTAACCCTCATCCTCAACTTAAACTTCACACTAACTGTAACACTAATCCTCAATCTAACCCTCACTCTCATCCTAACCCTAACCATAACCCTCACACTTACTGTAACTCTTACCCTAAGCCTAACCCTGACCTTTACCCTTACCGTCACCAACACAGTAACCCTCACTCTAACCCTAATCCTCACCCTAACCCTAAATCTACCCCTAAACCTCACCCTCACTCTAACCCTAACTCTAATCCTAACCCTAACACTAACCCTCACCCTAACCCTAACCCTAACCATCACCCTAACCCTAATCCTCACCCCTACCGTCACCCTCAGCCTAACCCTAAGCCTAAGCCTAACCCTAACCCTAAACCTCACATTCACCCTCACCCTAACCCTAATCCTAAACCTAACCCTAACCCTAGCCCCAAACCTCAACCTAACCCTCAACCTAACCTTAACCCTAACACTTACCCTAACCCTAACCCTCCACCCAACCCTCCAACTAAACCTAAATCTAACCATAAACCTCACCTCACACTAACCCTAATCCTATCCCTGACCCTAAACCTCAACCTAACCGTAACACTCACCCTCACCCTCATCATAACTCTAACCCTGAACCTAACAATAACAGTAATCCTAACCCTCAACCTAACCCTAACCATAACCCTAACACTAATGCAAATACTCAACCTCACCCTAACCCTAATCCTAACCCTAACCCTCACCCTAAACCTAATCCTCACCCTCACTGTAACCCTAACCCTCAACCTAACCCTCACCCTAACCCTAACCCTCACCCTAAACCTCATCCAAACACTAACCCTAAACGTCACCCTCACCCTAGCCCTCACCCTAACCCTAATTCTAACCCTAATCCTCATCCTAACCCTCACCCTAACCCTAACCCTAACCCTCACCGTAACCCTAACCCTCACCTTAACCTTTATCCTCACCCTCACCCTCATCCTAAACCTAAGCCTAACCCACACCCTAACCCTAACCCTCACACTCACCCTATACCTAACCCTAATCCTCATCCTAACACTCACCCTCACACTAACCCTAATCCTACTCCTAACCCTAATCCTAAACCTCACCCTCAAACTAACCCTCATCTTAAGCCAAAGCCTAATATTAATCCTAACCCTAACCCTCAGCCTCAGCCTCATCCTATCCTTAACTCTAACACTAAACCTCACCCGGACCCTAATCCTAAACCTCGCCCACAAACTAGCCCTCACCCTAACCAGAATCCTAACCCTAACCCTCACCCTAAACCTAACCATAACCCTCACCCTCAACCTAACACTAACCCTCACCCTCAACCTCACCCTCAGCCTAACCCTAAGCCTAATCCTAAACCTAATTCTAACACACACATTCACCCTCACCCTAACCCTAAGAAAACCCTAACCCTTACCCTCACCGTCACCCTCAGTGTAACCCTAAGCCTAAACCTAACCCTATCCCTAACACTCACACTCACCCGAACCCTTACCCTAATCCTAATCCTAACCCTAACCCTAACCCTCAAACTCAGCCTCACCTTAACCCTAACTATAACCCTAAAACTCATCCTCACCCTAACCCTAAAAGTAACCCTAACCCTAAACCTCACTCTAACCCTAACCCTAAGCTGCCCCCTTACCCTAGCCCTCACCCTAACCCTAATCCTAACCCTAACACTCATCCTAACCCTCCACCTAACCCTAACCCTAACCCTCACCCTTTCCCTAACCCTCACCCTCACCCTCAGCCTAACACTAAGCCTAACCCTAACCCTCACCTTCACACTCACCCTAACCCTACCCCTAATACTAACCCTAACCCTAACCTTAACCCTCACCCTCATGCTAACCCAAATCCTAACCCTAACCTTAATCCTAACCCTCCCTCTAACTCTCACCCTAACCCTAACCCTAACACTAACCCTAAACCTAAACCTCAACCTAACCCTCACCCTAACCCTACCTCTAACCCTAAACCTCACCCTCACCCTAAACCTCACCCTAAACCTAAGCCTAACCCTCACCCTCACCGTAACCTTAACCTTAAACCGAAACCTAAAAATAACCCTAACCCTAATCCTAACCCTCACCCTAACCATAACCCTCATCCCAACCAAAACCCTCATCCTAAGACTTACCCTCACCCTAACATTAACCCTAACACTAACACTAACACTCACCCTAACACTAACCCTAAATCTAACCCTAATCATCTCCCTCACCCTCACCTTAACTCTAGCACTAACCCTAAAAATAACACTAACCCTTAACCGAACCATCACCCTAAACCTAATCCTAACACCCACCCTCACGCTCAGCCTAACCCTAAGCCTAAATCTAACCCTCACCCTAACACTCATACTCACCCTCACTCTAACTCTAATCCTAAACGTAACCCTATCCCTAAACCTCTACCTAACCCTCACCCTCACCCTAACCCTAACACTAACTCTAACCCGAAACCTCACTCTAACCCTTCCGCTAATCCTAACTCTAAACCTAAACCTCACCCTCATCCTAACCTTAACTCTAACACTAAACCTCACCCGGACCCTAATCCTAAACCTCGCCCACAAACTAGCCCTCACCCTAACCAGAACCCACACCCTAACCCAAACCCTCACCCTAACTCTTAACCTAACCCTAACACTAACCCTAACCCTAACCCTAAACCTCACCTAACACAAACCCTAAATCTCACCCTAAACCTCTCCCTCAACCTAACCCTAATCCTAACCCTAACTGTAAACCCCACCCTAACCCTAACCCTATCACAAACCCTAACTCTAACCCTAAACATCACTATTAACCTAACCCTAATTCTAAACATAACCCTAAACCTAAACATCATCCTAAACCTAACCCTAAACTTCAACCTCACCCTCACTAAAACCTAAACCCTAAACCTAACCCTAACAATTACCCAAACTCTAACCCTCACCCTAACACTTACCCTTACCCTAACACTAACCCTAACCCTAACACTAAACCTCACACTAACCCTAACCATTACGCTAACCCCAAACCTCACGATAACCCTATCCCTAACCCTCACCCTCACCCTAGCCCTCACCCTAACCCTAACCCTCATCCTCACCCTAACACTCACTCTCACCCTCACACTCACCCTCAGCCTAACCCTAACCCTAATCCTAATCCTAAGCATAACCCTCACCCTAACCTTAACCCTCACCATAACCGTAACCCTTAAGGTAACACTAACCCTAAACCTAACCCTCACACTAACCCTAACCCTAAACCTAACACTAACCCTAACAATAACCCTCAAGCTCAGCCTCACCCTAACCCTAAATCTAACCCTAAACTTCACTCTCACCCTAACCCTAACCATAAACCTGACTCTAACCCTAAACCTAAAACTCACCCTCAACCTAGCCCTTGCCCTAACCTTAATGCTAACCCTAACCCTCACCCTAACACTTCCCCTATCCCTCATCCTAAACCTAACCCTCATCCTCAACTTCACCCTCTGCCTAACCCTAGACCTAACCCTAACACACACACTCACCTTCGCACTAACCCTAATCCTATCCCTAAACCTAACCATAACCATAACCCTCCCCCTAACTCTCAAACTAACACTAACCCTATCCCTCACCCTAACCCTAACTCTAAACCTAAACCTTACTCTCAGCCTAACCCTAACTCTAACCCTAACCCAAACCCTAAACCTCAACCTAACCCTAAGCCTAACCCTCAACCTCACCCTCACCATAACCGTAACACTAAACCTAAACCTAACAATAACCCTATTCCTAACCCTAACCCTCACCCTAAACATAACTCGCACCCTAACCCATACCCGCACCCTAACACTTACTCTCACCTTAACACTAACCCTAACACTAACACTAACCCTCCCACTAACCCTCACCCTAACACTATACCTCAACATAACCCTCACCCTCAACCTAACCCTAACACTACCCCAAAACCTAACACTCACTCTAACCCTCCACCTAACCCTATATCTAAACCTCACACTCACCCTAACCCTAACCCTCATCCTAACCCTAACACTCACCCTAACCCTAACCCTCACCCTAAAAATTACCCTAACCCTAACACTAACCCTAACCCTAACACTAACACTCACACTAACCCTAACCATCACCCTAAACCCAAACCTCAAGCTAACCATATCCCTAACCCTCACCCTCACCTTAGCCCTCACCCTAACCCTAACCCTCATCCTCACCCTAACCCTCACCCTGACTCTCACCCTCAGCCTAACCCTAACCCTAATCCTAACACTCACCCTAATCCTAGTCCTAACCCTAACCCTCACCCTAATCGTAACCCTCACTCTAACACTAACCCTAACCCTAAACCTAACCGTAATCCTCAGCCTCAGCCTCACCATAACCCTAACCCTCACCTTAACTCTAAGCCTAAACCTAAGCCTAACCCTAACCCTCACACTCACCCTCACCCTAACCCTAATCATAAAACTAACCCTATCCATAACCCTAGCCCTCTCCCTAACCCTCATCCTAGCCCTCACCCTTACCCTAATCCTAACCCTAAAACTCATCCTAACCCTCACCCTAACCCTAATTCTAATACTAACCCTAATCCTAACCCTCAACCTCAGCCTAACCCTAACCCTAAATCTAACCCTAAACCTCACCCTCACTCTAAACCTAACCCTAACCCTAACCCTAAACATCACGCTAATCCTAACCCTAAACCTCACCCTCACCCTAGCCCTCACCTTAACCCTAATCCTAACCCTAAACTTCTTCCTAGCCCTCACCCTAACACTAACCCTAAACCTCACCCTCACCCTAACCATAATCCTAACCCTAAGCCTCAACCTAAACCTAACCGTCACCCTCACCGTAACCCTTACTCTAACCCTCACCCTAACCCTAAACTTAACCCGAACCCTAACTCTAATGGTAAGCCTAATATTAACCCACATCCTAACCCTAACCTTCAACCTTACCTTAACCCTCACCCTCAGTCAAACCCTCACTTTTACCCTTACCGTCAGCCCTACCCTAACCCTCACCCTAACCCAAACACTCACCCTAACCCTCACCCTAAAACTAACTCTATGCCTAAACCTCACCCTCACCCTAACCATAACTCTAACCTAACCCTAACACTAAACCTCACCCTAACAATAACCCTAACCCTAACCTTCACCCTCAACCAAACCCTCAGCCTAAACCTAATGCTAACCTTAACCCTAAACTTAACCCTCACACTCACCCTAACCCTCACCCTAATCCTAATCCTAACCCTAACTCTAACCCTCACCCTCACCCTCAGTCTCACCCTAACCCTTATTCTAACCCTAAACCTTATCTTCACCCTAACCCTAATCCTAACCCTCATCCTCACCGTAACCGAAACCCTAAACCTAACCCTAACCCTAACCCTAACTCTAACCTCCCCCTAACTCTCAACCTAACCCTAACACTAACCCTGACCCTAAACCTCACGGTAACCCTAACTCTAACACTAACCCTCATCCTAACCCTCACCCTAACCCTAACTCCACCCTAAACCTCACCCTCACCCTAACCCTAACTCTAACCCTAACCCTAACACTAAACCTCACCCTAACCCTCATCCTCACTCTAAACCTCACACTAACCCTATCCCTAATCCTCAATCATACTCTCACCCTAACCCTAACTCTAGCCCTTAATCTAACCCTAAACCTAACCCTAACGCTCACCCTTATCTTAACCCTCACCCTCAGCCTAAACCTCACCATTACCCTTACCATCATCCTCACCCTAAAAATCCCCCAACCCTAAACCTCATACTAACTCTAACACTAACTGTAAACCTAACCATCACCCTAACCCTAACACTCACCCTGAACCTCACACTCAGCCTAACACTAGGACTAAGCCTTACACTTACCCTAACCCTCACCCTAACCCTAGCCCTCACCCTAACCCTAATCTTAACCCTAACCCTAATCCTAACCCTCGCCCTAACCCTAACACTAACCCTCACCCACAACCTCACACTAAGCCTAATCCTAACGCTAACCCTCAACCTAACCCTAAAACTCACCCTCACTGTAACCCTTACCCTAATGCTCACCCTAACCCTAAACTTAACCCGAACCCTAACGCTCACCCTAAACAAAACCCTAACCCTCACCCTAACCTTAACCCTAAACCTTAACCTCACCCTAGCCCTCACCCTAACCCTAATCCTAACCTTAACCCTCATCCTAACCCGCCCCCTAACCATAATCCTAACCCTAACCCTCACCCTCAACCTCACCCTCAGCCTAACCCTAAGCCTAACCCTAAACCAAACCCTAACACACACACTCACCCTCATCCTAAACCTAATCTTAAACTTAACCCTAACCCTAAACCTCTCCCTAACTCTCACCCTAACCCTAACACTAACACTAACCCTAACCCAAACCCTCAACCTAACCCTCACACTGACTCTAACCCTAAACCTCACCCTCACACTAAACCTCAACCTAAGCCTAACCCTAACCCTCATCCTCACCCTCACTGTAACCGTAAACTTAAACCGAACCCTAACAATTACTCTAAACCGATTCCTAAACCTCAGCTTAACCATAACCCTCACCCTAACCCAAACCCTCACCATCACCCTTAGCCTCACCCTAAAACTAAATCTAAGGCTAACAGTAACCCTCACCCTACAACTAACCCTAAATCTAACCCTAAACCTCACCCTCAACCTAACACTAACCCTAACCCAAACCGTAAACCCCACCCTATCCCTAACCCTAACCCTCACCTGCACCCTCAACCTCACTGTAACTCTAAACCTAACCCTAACAATAACACTAATCCTAACCAGAACCATCACCCTAACCCTAAACCTCACCCTCATGCTCGACCTAAGCCTAAGCCTAAGCCTAACCCTAAACCTAAACCTCACCCTAACCCTAACACTATCACAAACCATAACTCTAATCCTAAAACTCACTGTCACCCAAACCCTAATTCTAACCCTAACCCTAAACCTTAACCTCAACCTAAACATAACCGTAACCCTCACCCTCACCCTCACCATAACCCTAAGCCTAACCCTAACCTTAACAATAAACTTAACCATAAACCTAACCCTCACCTTAACCATAACCCTCACCCTAAACCTAAATCTCACCCTAACACTTTACCTAACCCTAACAATAACCCTCACCCTAACACTAATCCTCACCCTAACCCAAACCCTAACCCTAAACCTCACCCTCATGCTTGGCCTAAGGCTAAGCCTCACCCTAACCCTAACCCTCAACCTAACCCTAACTCTAACCCTAACCCTAAACCTAAACCTCATCCTAACCCTAACCCTAATACTCACGCTCACCCTCACAGTAACCGTAACCCTACCCCTAAACCTAACAATAAACCTAACCCTAACCCTAACCCTCAACCTAACCATAACCCTCACCCTAACCTTAACTCTCACCCTAACACCCTCACCCTAACCCTAACACTAGGAACCATCACACTCACCCTAGCTTTCACCCTAATCCTAACCCTCATCCTCACCCTAAACGTCACACTAATCCTAACACTAATCCTCAATATAACGCTCAACCTCACCCTAATGCTAACACTAACCCTAACCCTAACCCTAACCTTCACCCTTAGTGGAACCTTCACCCTCAGGCTAACCCTCACCTTTACCCTTACCATCACCCCCAGGCTAACCTGCACCCTAACCCTAACCCTCATCCTAACCCTAACTGTACCCCTGAACCTCACCCTCACCATAAGCCTAAGTCTAACCCTAACCCAAACACTAAACCTCACCTTAACCCTCACCCTAATCCTAAACCTCATCCTAACCCTCACCCTAACTGTAAACCTAACCATCACCCTAACCCTAACCCTCACCCTCAAACTCATGCTCAGCCTAATCCTAAGCCTAAGCCTAACCCTTACCTAATCCTCACCCTCACCCTAGCCCTCACCCTAACATTAATCCTAATCCTAACCATCATCCTAAACCTCACCCTAACCCTAACCCTAACAATCACCCTAAACTTAATCCTCACGCCCAACCTCACTCTCAGCCTAACCCTAAGCCTAAGCCTAACCCTAGTCCTATCCATCACACTCAACCTCACCCTCACCCTAATCGTAACCCTAACCCTAACCAAAAGCCTAAACCTCAACCTAACCCTCAACCTAACCTTAACCCTAAAAGTAACCCTAACCTCACCCTAGGCCTAACCCTCCAACTAACCCTAAATCTAACCCTCAACCGCACCCTCACCCTAACCCTACTCCTAAACCTAACTATAAACCTCGCCCTAACCCTAACCCTAAACCTCACCCTCACCCTCACCCTCACAATAACTCTAACCCTAACCCTAACAATAACACTAATCCTAACCCTAAACCTAACCCTAACCCTAATGCTAACACTCACACTCAAACTAACCCTATTCCTAACCCTAACCCTCATCCTAACCCTAATCCTCACCCTCACTATAACCCTAACCCTCAACCTAATCCTCACCCTAACCCTAACCCGAAACCTAAACCTTAATCTAATACTAACCCTAAACCTCACTCTCACCCTAGCCCTCACCCTAACCATAATCCTAACCCTAATCCTCATACTTACCCTCACCCTAGCCCTAAACTTAACCCTCACCCAAACCTTAACACTAACCCTAACTCTCAACCTAACCTTAACCATCACGCTCACATTAACCCTAACCCTAACCCTCACCCTAACCCTAACCCTCACACTTACCCTTTACCTAACCCTCACCCCCACCCTCATCCTCAGTCTAACCCTAACCCTAAACCTAACCCTAACCATATTGCTCACACTCACCCTAAGCCTTACCCTAAACAAAATCCTAACCCGAAGCCTAACCCTCACACTCAACCTTACCCTCAACCTAACCCTAAATCTAACACTAACACTAAACCTAACCCTGAAACTCAGGCTCACCCTAACCCTAAATCTAACCCTAAACCTCTCCCTCACCCTTACCCTAACACTAACCCTAACCCTAAACTTCAACCTAACCCTAACCCTAAACCTCACCCTCACCCTAGCCCTCACCCTAACCCTAATCCTAACCCTAACCCTCATCCTAACCCTCAGCCTAACACTAAACCTAACCCTCACAGTCACCCTCACCCTAAACCTAATCTGAAACCTAACCCTCAACCTAAACCTAACCCTCACCCTCACCGTAACCCTTACCCTAACCCTCAACCTAACCCTAAACATAAGCCGAACCCTAACTCTCAACCTTACCCTAACCCTAACCCTCACCCCAAACCTAACCCTAAAGCTCACCCTCAACCTAGCACTCACCCAACCCTAAACCTAAGCATAACCCTCTTCCTAACCCTCCCCCTAACTCTTACCCTAACGCTCACCCTAACCCTAACCCTAACCCTCAAACTCACGCTCAGCCTAAACCTAAGTCTAACCCTAAACCTAACACTAACACATACACTCGCTCGCACCCTAACCCTAATCCTAACCCTAACCCTCATCCTAACTCTCAACATAACCCTAACCCTCATCCTAACCCTAACCCACACCCTCATGCTCAGCCTAACCCTAAGCCTAACCCTAAACCTAACACTCACACTCACCCTAACCCTAACCCTATACCTCATGCTAACCCCAACCCTAACCCTCAACCTCAGCCTAACCCTAAGCCTATCCCTAACCGTAACCAAAACCCTAACACTCACACTCACCATAACCCTAACCCTAATCCTAATCCTAAAGCTAACCCTAACCGTCACCCTCAACCTAACCCTCACGTTAAGCCTAACCCTAACATTAATCCTAATGCTAAACCTCACCCTCAGCCTCACCCTAACCCTAACTCTAACACTAAACCTCACCCTAACACTAACCCTAAATCTAACCCAAAACCTCACCTTCAACCTAACCCTAACCCTAACCCTAACCGTAAACCCCACCCTCACCCTCACCCTCACCGTAACCGTAATGCTAACCCTAACAATAAACTTAACCATAACCCTAACCCTCACCCTAACTGTAAACCTCACCCTAACCCTAACCCTCACCCTAACACTTAGCCTAAACCTAACAATAACCCTAACCCTAACACTAACCCTCACACTAACCCTAACCATTACCCTAACCCTAAACCTCACGCTAACCCTATCCTTAACCCTCACACAAACCTAGCCCTCTCCCTAAACCTAACCCTCATCCTCACCCTAACCCTCACCCTCACCCTAACCTTCAGCCTAACCCTAATCCTAAATCTAACCATAACCCTCACCCTAACCGTAACACTAAACCTAACACTAACTCTAACCCTAAAACTCACCCTCAGCCTCACACTAACCCTAACTCTAGCCCTAAACCTCACCCTCACCCTAACGTAACCCTAACAATAAATCTCACCTTAACTCTAACACTAAACCTCACCCTCACCCTAGGCCTTGCCCTAACCCTAATCCTAAACCTAACCCTCATCCTACCCCTCCCCCTAACCCTAACCTTAACCTAACCATCATCCTCCCCCTCAGCCTAAATCTAAGCCTAACCCTAGACTTAACACTAACAAACACATTGACCCTCACCCTAACCCTAACCCTAATCCTATCCCTAACCCTAAGACTAACCCTTACCCTCCCCCTAACTCTCACCCTAACCCTAACCCTAACCATCACCCTAAACCTAACTCTAACCCTAAACCTCACTCTCACCCTTACCCTAACTCTCACCCTATCCCAAACCCTAAAGCTCAAGCTAACCATAACCGTAACCCTCACACTCACCCTCACCGTAACCGTAACCCTAAACTTAAACCTAACAATAACCCTAACCCTAACCTTAACCATCACCCTAAACATAACCATCACCCTAACCCATACCTCACACTAACACTTACCCTCACCCTAACACTAACCCTAACACTAACCCTCACACTGACCCTAACCCTAACCCTAACCCTAAACCTCAACCTAAGCCTCACACTCAACCTAAACCTAACACTAACCCTAAGCCTAACCCTCCCCCTAACCCTCATGCTAAACCTATATCTAAACCTCTCCCTCACCCTAACCCCAACCCTAACACTAACCCTAAACCTAACCCTAAACCTAACACTAATCTTCAGCCTAAACATCACCCTAACCCAAACCCTAACCCTAACCCTCATCCTAACTCTAAGCCTAACCCTAACCCTAATCCTAACCCTCACACTCACCCTCACCCTAACCCTAATCCTAAACCTAACCCTATCCCTAACCCAAACCCTCACACTAACCCTCACCCTAGCCCTCACCCTTAAACTTATCCTAACCCTAAACCTCAACATATCTCCAAACCTACCCCTAAACCTAACCCTAACCCTCACCTGAACACGAACACGAACCCTCACCCTCATGCTCGGCCTAAGCCTAAGCCTAAGCCTAACCCTAACCCTCACCCTCAAACTAACCCTAACTCTAACCCTAACCCTAAACCTAAACTTCATCCTAACCCTAACCCTAATCCTCACCCTCACCCTCACAGTAACCGTAACCCTACCCCTAAACCTAACAATAAACCTAACCCTAACCCTAACCCTCACCCTAACCATAACCCTCACCCTAACCTTAACCCTCACCCTAACACTTACCCTCACCCTAACCCTAACCCTAACACTCACACTCATCCTAGCCTTCACCCTAACCCTAACCCTCATCATCACCCTAAACCTCACACTAACCCTAACACTAATCCACAATCTAACCCTCACCCTCAATCTAATGCTAACACTAACCCTCACCCTAACCCTAACCCTCACCCATACCGAAACCCACACCCTCATCCTAACCCTCACCTTAACCATTACCGTCAACCCCAGACTAACCTGCACCCTAAACCTAACCCTCATCCTAACCCTAACTGTACCCCTGAATCTCACCCTCACCATAACCCTAAGTCTAACCCTAACCCAAACACTAAATCTCACCCTAACCCACACCTTAACCCTAAAACTCATCCTAAACATCACCCTAACTGTAAACCTAACCA
Organism: Dipodomys merriami; assembly: GCF_024711535.1. Lineage (NCBI taxonomy): Eukaryota > Metazoa > Chordata > Mammalia > Rodentia > Heteromyidae > Dipodomys > Dipodomys merriami. The sequence continues at coordinate 210,920 of NW_027206582.1, forward strand.
TCATACTAACCCTAACCTTCACTCTCAACCTCAAGCTCAGCCTAATCATAATCCTAAACCTAACCCTTACCCTAACCCTCACCCTCAACCTATCCCTCACCCTAACCCTAATCCTAATCCTAACCCTCACCCTAACCCTAACCTTAACCATTACCCTAAACCTAATCCTCACCCCCACCCTCACCCTCAGCCTAACTCTAAGCCTAAGCCTAACCCTAACCCTAACCCTCACACTCACCCTCACCCTAACCCTAATCCTAACCCTAACCCTAACCGTAAGCCTAAACCTCAACCTAACCCTCACCCTAACCTTAATACTAAAATTAAACCTTACCCTCACCCTCGACCTAATCCTCCAACTAACCCTAAATCTAACCCTAAACTTCACCCTCACCCTTACCCTAATCCTAATCCCTAACCCTAAATCTCAACCTAACACTAACCCTAACCCTCACCCTCACCCTCACCCTCATAATAACTCTAAACCGAACCCTAACAATAACACTAATCATAACTCTAAACCTAACCCTAACCCTAACACTAACACTAATGCTAATACTCACCCTCAAGCTAACCTTAATCCTAACCCTAACCCTAACCCTAACCCTAATCCTCACCCTCACTGTAACCCTTATCCTCAACCTAATCCTCAATCTAACCCAAACCCTAATCCTATACCTTAATCTTACACGAACCCTAACCCTCAAACTCACCCTAGCCCTCACCCTAACCCTAATCCTAACCCTAATCCTCATCCTTACCCTCACCCTAACGCTAACCTGAACCCTCACCCTAACCCTAACACTAACCCTAAATCTCAACCTAACCCTAACCCTCACGCTCACAGTAACCCTAATCCTAACACTCACCCTAACCCTAACCCTCACACTCACCCTTAACCTCACCCTCACCCCAGCCCTCACCCTCAGTCTAACCCTAAGACTAACCCTAACACTAACCATATCGCTCACACTCACCCTAACCCTTACCCTAAACCTAATCCTAACCCTAAGCTTAAACCTCACACTCAACTTAAACCTCACCCTAACCCTAAATCTAACACTAACACTAACCCTCACCCTCAAACTCAGCCTCACCCTAACCCTAAAACTAACCCTAAACCTTACACTCACCCTAAACCTAACACTAACCCTAACCCTAAACCTCACCATAACTCTAACACTAAACCTCACCTTCACCCTAGCCCTCACCCTAACCCTAATCCTAACCCTAACCCTCATCCTAACCCTCACTTTAACACTAAACTTAACCCACACCGTCACGCTCACCCAACCCCTAACCCGAACCGCAACCCTCACCCTCAGCCTCACGCTAACTCTAACTCTAACACTAAACCTCACCCTCACACTAACCCTAAATCTAACCCTAAACCTCACCCATAACCTAAACCTAACCCTAACTCTAACGGTAAACCAAACCCTAACCCTAACCCTAACCCTCACCTGCACCCTCACCCTCACTGTAACTCTAACCCTAACCCTAAAAATAACAATAATCCTAACCAGAACCATCACCCTAACCCTAACCCTCAACCTCATGCTCAGCCTAAGCCTAAGCCTAACCCAAATCCTCACCCTAACCCTAACCCTATCACAAACCCTAACTCTAACCCTAAACCTAACTGTCACCCGAACCCTAATTCTATCCTTAACCCTAACCCTAAACCTCATTCTAACACTAACCGTAACCCTCATCCTCACCCTCACCATAACCCTAACCCTAACCCTAACAATAACCTTAACCATAACCCTAACCCTCACCCTAACTATAACACTCACCTTAACTCTAAAACTCACCCTAACACGTACCCCAACCCTAACAATAACCCTAACCCTAAACCTAACCCTAATCATCAGCCTAACCCTAAACCTCACGATAACCCTAGCCCTAAACCTCACCCAACCCTAGCCCTCACCTAACCCTAACCCTCATCCTCACTCTAACCCTCACCCTCACCCTCACCCTCAGCCTAAACCTAACCCTATACCCAACCCTAACACTCACCCTAACCCTCACCCTAACCCTAACCCTTAACCTAACACTAACCCTAACCCTAACCCTCACCCTCAGCCTCACCCTAACCCTAACTCTAACCCTAAACCTCACCCTCACCTTAACCCTTACCCTAACCATAAACCTCACCCTAACTCTAACCCTAAACCTCAACCTCACCCTAGCCCTTAACCTAACCCTAATCCTAACCTTAACCGTCATCCTAACCCTCCCCTTAACCCTAACACTAACCCTAACCCTAACTCTAACCATCACTCTCACCTTCAGCCTAAACCTAAGCCTAACCCCAGAACTAACCCTAACAAACACACGGACCCTCACCCTAACCCTAACCCTAATCCTATCCCTAACCCTAACACTAAGCCTTACCCTCCCCTTAACTCTCACCCTACCTAACCCTAACCGTCACCCTAAACTTAACTCTTAACCTAAACCTCACCCTCACCCTAACCCTAACTCTAACCCTAACCCAAATCCTAAACCTCATCCTAACCCTAACCCTAATCTTCACACTCACACTCACCGTAACCGTAACCCTAAACCTAAACCTAACAATAACCCTAACCCTAACCCTAACCCTCACCCTACCCATAACCGTCACCCTAACCCATAACCGCACCCGAACACTTACCCTCACCCTAACACTAACACTAACACTAACACTAACCCTCACACTGACCCTAACCCTAACCCTAACCCTAAACCTCAACCTAACCCTCACACTCAACCTAAACCTAACACTACCCCTAACCCTCACCCTAACCCACCCCCTAACCCTACATCTAAACCTCACTCTCACCCTAAACCTAACACTAACACTAACAGTAACCCTAAACCTAACCCTAAACCTAACAGTATTCCTCAGCCTCAACCTCACCCTAAACCAAACCCTAATCTTAACACTCATCCTAACTCTAAACCTAACCCTAACCCTAATCCTAAACCTCACCCTCACCCTCAACCTAACCCTAATCCTAAACCTAACCCTATCACTAACCCTAACCCTCACCCTAAACCTCAGCCTAACCCTCACCCTTAAACTTATCCTAGCCCTAAACCTCAACCTAATTCTCAACCTAACCCTAAACCAAACCCTAAACCCCACCTGAACCCGAACCCGAATCTTCAACCTCATGTTGGCCAAAGCCTAAGCCTAAGCCTAAGCCTAAGCCTAAGCCGAAACCCTCACCCTAACCCTGATTCTAACCCTAACCCTAAACCTAAACCTCATCCTAACCCTAACCCTAATCCTCACCCTCACAGTAACCGTAACCCTACCCCTAAACCTAACAATAAACCTAACCCTAACCCTAACCCTCACCCTAACCATAACCCTCACCCTAACCTTAACCCTCACCCTAACACCCTCACCTTAACCCTAACCCTAACCCTCACACTCACCCTAGCCTTCACCCTAACCCTAACCCTCATCCTCACCCTAAACATCACACTAACCCTAACACTAATCCTCAATCTAATCCTCACCCTCAACCTAATGTTAACACTAAACCTCACCCTAACCCTAACCTTCACCCTTACCGGAACCCTCACCCTCAACCTAACCCTCACCTTTACCCTTACCGTCACCCCCAGGCTAACCTGCACCCTAACCCTAACCCTCATCCTAGCCCTAACTGTACCCCTGAACCTCACCCTCACCATAACCCTAAGTCTAACCCTAAACCTAACACTAAACCTCACCCTAATCCTCACCCTAACCCTAAACCTCATCCTAACCCTCACCCTAACTGTAAACCTAACAATCAACCTAACCCTAACACTCACCGTCAATCTCATGCTCAGCCTAATCCTGAGCCTAAGCCTAACCCTTAACCTGACCCTAACCCTCACCCTAGCCCTCACCCTCACCCTAACCCTAACCCTCATTCTCACTCTAAACCTCACACTAGCCCTAACCCTAATCCTCAATCTAACAATCACCCTGACCCTAATCCTACCCCTTACGGTAAACCTAAGCCTAAACCTAACACTCACCCTTATCTTAACCCTCACCCTCACCCTAAACCTCACCTTTACCCTTACCATCATCCTCACCCTAACCCTCACCCTAACCCTAAACCTAAACCTAACCCTAAACCTAACCCTAATCCTAACACTCACTCTCACCCTAACCCTAATCCTAACCCTAACCCTCACCCTAACACTAACCCTCACACTCCCTGTAACCCTAACCTCAACCTAACCCTCACCCTAAAGCTATCCCTAATCCTAAACCTTAATCTAACACTAACCCTAACCCTCACCCTCACACTGGCCCTCAAACTCACCCTCACCCTCAGCCTAAACCTAATCCTAACGCTAAGCCTAACCCTCACCCACAACCTAACCCTTGCTCTAACACTAACACTAATCCTAACACTAAACCTCACCCTAACCCTAACCCTCAACCTCAGCCTCACCCTAACCCTAACTCTAACCCTAAACTCAACTTCACCCTAAACTTAACCCTAACCCTAACAGTAAACCTCACCCTAACCCTAACCGTAAACCTCACCTGAAACTAGCCCACACCCTAACCCTAATCCTAACCCTAACCCTCATCCTAACCCTCACCCTAACACTAACCCTAACACTAACCTTCACCCTATCCCTAATCCTAACCCTAACTCTCAAACTGACACTAACACTCACCCTCACCGAAACTCTTAGACTAACCCTAACCCTAACCCTAAACTTAACCCGAACCCTAACTCTCACACTAACCCTAACCCTAACTCTCACCCAAACCCTAATCCTCACCCTTGCCATAACCCTCACACTCAGCCTAACTGTCACGTTTAACCTTACCTTCACCCCCACCTTAACCCTCACCCTAACCCTAACTCTAAACCTAACCCTCACCCTAACCCTAACTCTACCCCTAAACCTCACCCTCACTCTAACCCTAACTTTAACACTAACCCTAACACTAAACCTCACCCTAACCCTAACCCTAACCCTTAAACTAACCCTAACACTCACCCTCACCCTCACCCTCAGCCTAAACCTAAGGCTACCCCTAACCCTACCCCTAACCCTCACACTAACCCTAACCCAAACCCTAATCCTAATGCTAACAATAATCCTAACCCTCACCCTCACCCTCAGCCTCAACCTAACCCTAATTCTAACTCTAAACCTCACCCTCACCCTAACACTAAGGCTAACCCTAACCATAAACCTCACCCTAACCGTAATCCTAACCCAACCCTAAACCCCACCCTAACCCTAACCCTAACCCTCACACTCACCGTAACTCTAACCCTAACCCTAACGATAACACTAACCCTATCCCTAACCATCACCCTAACCCTAATCCTCACCCCCACCCTCACCCCCACCCTCACCCTTAGCCTAACTCTAAGCCTAAGCCTAATCCTCAGCCTAAACCTCACACTCAGCCTCCCCCTAAACCTAACCCTCACCCTTACCTTAACCCTCACCCTCATCTTAACCCTTACCCTCAGCGTAAACCTCACCTTTACCCTTACCATCATCCTCACCCTAACCTCACCCGAACCCTAAACCTCATCCTAACCCTCACCCTAACAATAAACCTAACCATCATGCTAACCCTAACCCTCACCCTCAAACTCACCCTCAGCCTAACTGGAAGCCTAAGCCTAAGCCTTACCCTAACCCTTACCCTCACCCGAGCCCTCACCCTTACCCTAATCCTAACGATCACACTAACCTAAACCTCACCTCCATTCTCACCCTCAGCCTAACCCTAAGCCTAAGCGTAGCCCTAACCCTAATCCTCACCCCCCACCCTCACTCTTAGCCTAACCATAAGCCTAAGCCTAATCCTCACCCTAAACCTCACACCCAGTCTCACCCTAACCCTAATCCTAAACCTAACCCTATCCCTAAACCTCAACCTAACCCTCACCCTCACACTTACCTTAACACTACCCATAATCCTAAACTTCACCCTATCCCTCCCCCTAACCCTAACCATACCCATAACCCTCAACTTCAGCCTCTTGCTCACCGCAAAGTTAACCCTAATCATAACACTAACAATAAACCTAACACTAAGCCTAACCCAAACCCTAACTCTAAGCCTCAACCTCACCCTCACCCTCATCCTAAGCCTAAGCCTAACCATAACTCTAACCCTAAATCTAACCCTAAAACTAATCCTAATCCTCAGCCTCACCCTCACACTAACCCAAACCCTAACCCTAACCCTCACCCTAATTCTAAGCCTAACCCTAACCCTAAACTTCACACTCACCCTCACCCTAACCCTAAACCTAACCCTATCCCTAACCCTAGACCATACCCTAACCCTCACCCTAGCCCTCACCCTTACCGTAATCCTAACCCTAATCCTCAATCTAAATTTCACACTAACCTGAACCCTAACCCGAACCCTAACCTTCACCCTCATGCTCGGCCTAAGCCCAAGCCTAAGCATAATCCTAAGCCTAAACCTAACCCTCATGCTAACACTAACACTAACACTAAACCTAACTCTAACCCTAAATCTCACCCTCAACCTAACCTTAACTCTAATCCTAAGACTAAAACTAAACCTCATCCTAACCCTAACCCTAACCCTAACACTAACACTAACCATAACCCTAACCCTAACCCTAACAATAACCCTAACCCTAACCCTCACACTCACCCTAACAATAACTCTCACCCTAAACCTAACCCTCACCAAAACACTTACCCTCAACCTAACATAAACCCTAAAGCTAACACTAACACTCACACTAACCCCAAGCATCACCCTAACCATAAACCTCATCCTAACACTAACCCTAACCCTCAAGCTCACCCTAAACCTCACACTAACCCTAACACTATTCCTCAATCTAACCCTCACCCTCATCCTAAACCTAACACTAACCCTCACCCTAACCGTAACCCTCACCATTACTGTAATCCTCACCCTCAGCCAAACCCTCAAATTTACCCTTACTTTCAACCCCACCCTAACCTTGACCCTAACCATCACACTAAACCTAACTCTACCCTGAAACCTCACCCTCACCTTAACCCTAACCCTAACCCTAACCCTAACCCTAACCCTAACAATAACCCTAACCCTAACCCTAACCCTCACCCAACCATAAACCTCACCCTAAACCTAACCCTCACCCTAACACTTCCCCTCACCCTAACACTGACCCTAACCCGAACACTAACCCTCAAACTAACGCTAAACCTCAACCTAATCCTAAATCTTACCATTACCCTAACCCTAACCCTAACACTGACCCTCACCCTAGCCCTCACCATAACCCGAATTTTAACCTTCACCTTCACCCTAACCCTAACCCACATCCTCACCCTAAACCTCACACTAACCCTAACCCTAATCCTCAATCTAACACTCACCCTGAACCTAACCCTAACCCTTACCCTAACCCTAAACCTAACCCTAACCCTCACCCTAACACTCAAACTCAGCCTAAACCTCAACTTTAACCTTACCATCATCCTCACCCTAACCCTCACCCTAACCCTAACCCTCACCCTCACCATAAACCTAACCCTCAACCTAACCCTCACCCTAACCCTAACTCTAAACCTAAACCTTAATTTAACACTAACACTAAACCTCAACCTCAACTTAGCCCTCACCCTATCCCTAATCTTCATTCTTAACCTCACCCTAACCATAAACTTAACCCTTACCCTAACCATAATCTTAACCCTAAGCGTCAACCTTACCCTAAAACTCAAGCTCACCATAAACCTAACCCTAACCCTCACCCTAACCCTAAATTTACCCGAACCCTAACTCTCACTGTAAACCTAACCCTAACCCTCACTCTCAACCTCACCCTCAGCCTAACCCTAAGCCTAACCCTAACCCTAACCCATACACTCACCCTAACCCTTATGCTAATCCTAATCCTAACCTTTTGCCTCATCCTCACCCTCAACCTAACCCTCACCCTAACCCTAACTGTAACACTAACCCTAACCCTAAACCTCAATTTCAGCCTCACCCTAACCATAACTCTAACTGTAAACCTCACCCTCACCCTAACCCGAACCCTAACACTAACCCTAAACCTCATCCTAACGCTAACCCTAAACCTCAACCTCAAACTAGCCCTCACCCTAACCCTAATCCTATCCCTAACCCTCATCGTAACCCTCACCCTAACACTAACCTTAACCTTCCCCTCACACTAACCCTAATCCTAACACTAACCCTCAACCTAACCCTAACCCTCACTGTCACCATATCCCTTACCCTAACGCTTAACTTAACCCTAAATTGAACCCGAACCCTAACTCTCACCCCAACCCTAAACCTAACCCTCACCCTAAGCCTAACCCTCACCCTTACCGTAAGCCTCACACTCAGCCTAACCCTCACCTTTAACCTTACCGACACCCTCACCCTAACACTAACCCTAACACTAAACCTAAACCTAAACCTCACCCTAACCCTAACCCTCACCCTCACCCTGAACCTCACCATAACTCTAACCCTAAACCTAACAATAACACTTACCCTAACCGTAATCATAACCCTAAACATAACCATAACCTTCACCTCAGCCTCAACCTCAGCCTAACTGTAAGCCTAAGCCTAATCCAAACCCTAACCCTCACCGTAATCCTAACCCTAACCCTCAACCTAACCGTAAACTTAACCCTATCCCTCCCCATAACCCTAACTCTAACCCTAACCCTAGCCCTCACCCTTACCCTAATCCTAACCCTAAACCGCAAGTTAACTTTCACTGTAACCCTCACCCTCACCCTCACCCTCACCCTCACCATAACTCTAACCCTAACCCTAACAATAACTCTAACAATACACTAACCATAACCATAACACTCAACCTCAGCCTCACCCTCACACCAAACTTAACCCTAACCATAACACTAACAATAACCCTAACACTAACCCTAACCCTAACACTAATCCTCACACCCACCTTCACCCTCAGCCTAACCCTAAGCCTAATCCTAACTCTAACCTAACCCTCACCATAACCCTAATTCTAACCCTAAACCTAACACTAACCCTAACCCTAAACCTAACCCTAATCCTCAGCCTCACCCTCACACTAACCCAAACCCTAACCCTAACCCTCACCCTAACTCTAAGCCTAACCCTAACCCTAAACCTCACACTCACCCTCACCCTAACCCTAATCCAAAACATAACCCTATCCCTAACCCTAGCCCTCACCCTAACCCTAATCCTAACCCTAAACCTCAATCTAACCTTCACCCTAACCCGAACCCTAACCTGAACCCGAAACCTCACCCTCACCCTCACCCTCACGGTAACTCTAACCCTAACCCTAACAATACCTCTAACCCTAACCCTAACCCTAACCATAACCAAAACCCTCGCCCTCAGACTCACCCTCACAGCAAACTTAACCCGAACCATAACACTAACAATAACCCTAACACTAACTCTAACCCTCACCCTATTCCTCACACCCACCCTCACCCTCAGCCTAACCCTAAGCCTAACCCTAACCCTAACACTAACCCTATCCCTAACAATAACTCTAATTCTAAACCTCACCCTCACCCTAACCCTTACTCTAAACCTATCCCGAAACCGCACCCTAACCCTAACCCTCAACCTCATCCTCACCGTATCTCTAACCCTAACCCTAAGAATAACAATAACCCTAACCCTAACCTTAACCATAAGCATAACCCTCACCTTCAGCGTCATGCTCACCGCAAACTTAACCCTAAGCATAACACTAACAATAAGCCTAAACTTAAGCCTAAACCTAACCCTAACTCTAATCCTCAAACCCACCCTCACCCTCATCCTAACCCTAAGCCTAATCCTAACTCTAACCATAACTCTCACCATAACCCTAACACTAACCCTAACACTAACACTAACCCTAACAATAAACCTAACACTAAAAATAAGCCTAATCCTCAGCCTCACCCTCACACTAACCCAAAACCTAACCCTAACCCTCACCCTAATTCTAAGCCTAACCCTAACCCTAAACCTCACACTCACCCTCACCCTAACCCTAATCCTAAACCTAAACCTATCCCTAACCCTAGCCCTCACCCTAACCCTAACCCTAAAACTCAATCTAACCTTCACCCTAACCCGAACCCTAACCAGAACCCTACCCCTCACCCTCATGCTCAGCCTAAGACTAAGCCTAAGCCTAAGCTTAACCGTAACCCTCACCCTAACCCTAACACTAATACTAACCCTAACTGTAACCCTAAATATCACCCTCACCCTAACCTTATCTCTAACCGAAACCCTAAAACTAAACTTCATTCTAACTGTAACCCTAACCCTAACCCTAATCATAACCCTAACACTAACCCTAACCCTAACAATAACCCTAAAACTCACACTCACGCTATCAATAACCTTCACCCTTACACTAACCATCACCCTATCCCTTAACCTCATGCTCACCCAACCCTCACACTAAGCCTAAAATGCAACTTAACCCTAACTTTAACCCTGACCATCACACTCAACTTCACCCTCACCCTAACCCTCAACCTCACCCTGACCCTCACCCTAACCCAAAACCTAACCCTAACCCTCACCCTAACCCTAACCCTCACACAACCTTAAACTTAACCCTCACCCTCACCATAACTCTAACCCTCACCCTAACCCTAATCCTCACACTAACCCTAAACCTAACACTAACCCTTATCCTCACACTAACCCGCACCCTAACCCTAACCTTAACTCTAAGTCTCACCCTCACCATAACCTTCACCTTCACCCTAACCCTCACCCAAACCCTAACCCTCACACTCACCCTAACGCTCACCCTCACCCTAAAGCTAACACTAAACCTAAACCTCACCCTAACACTCACAATAAACCTAACCCTCACTCTAACCATAAACCTAACACTAAACCTTACCCTAACCCTTACCCTAACCGTTACCCTCACCAAAATCCTAACCCTAATCCTCACACTAACCCTAACACTAACCCACACACTAAAACTCACCCTAACCCTCACCCTCACCCTAACCATAACCCTCACCCACATCCTCACCTTCAGCCGAACCCTAACTCTAACCCTAATCCTAACCCTGAACCTCACCCTCACTCTGAACCTAACCCTAACCCTAAACCTCACCCTCACCCTCACCCTAACCCTATCCGTAAACCTATCACTAACCTCACCCTAATCCTAACCTTCAACCTAAACCTCAATCTAACACATACCCTCACCCTCACCCAAACCCTCACCTTAACCCTCACCCTAAACCTCACCCGCACCCTAAACCTCACCCTAAACCTTATCCTAACCCTAACCCTAACCTTAACCCTAAACCTCACCGTCACCCTAACCCTAACCCTAAACGTATCCTTAATCTTAGCCCTAACGCTAACCCTAAACTTAAAACGAACACACACTCTCATCGTCACTCTAAACATAACCCTAACCATATCCCTAACCCTCACCGTAAATCATACCCTCATCCTAATCCTAACCCTAATACTAACCCTAAACCTAACAATAACCCTAACCCTAAACCTAACCCTAAACCTAACCCTAATCCTCAGCCTCACCCTCACACGAACCCAATCCCTAACCAAAACCCTCACCCTAACTCTAAGCCTAACCCTAACACTAAACCTCACACTCACCCTCACCCTAACCCTAAACCTAAACCTAACGCTATACCTAAACCTAGCCCTCACCCTAACCTTAACCCTAGCCCTCACCCTTACCCTAATCCTAAATCTAAACCTCAATCTAACCTTCACCCTAACACGAACCTTAACCCGAACCCTAAAACTCATCTTCATGCTCGGCCTAAGCCTAAGCCTAATCCTAAGCTTAACCCTAACCCTCAACCTAACCCTAACCCTAACACTAACCCTAAATCTAACCCTAAATGTCACCCTCACCCTAACCTTAACTCTAACCCTAACCCTAAAACTAAACTTCATCCTAACCCTAACCCTAACACTAACCCTAAGCATAACCCTAACCCTAACCCTCACCTTAACACTTACCCTAACCCTAAAATAAACCCTAATGCTAACACTAATGCTCAACCTAACCCTAACCCTCACACTTACTGTAAACCTCACCCTCAGCCTAACCCTCAAATTTACCCTTACCTTCAACCCCACCCTAACCCGCAACCTAACACTAACCCTCGCCCTAACCCTCACCCTAATCCTAACTCTAACCCTAAACCTCACCCTCACCTTAACCCTAACTCTAACCTTAACCCTAACACTAAACTTCACCCTAACCCTAACCCTAACTCTCACCCTCACACTCACCGTAACTGTAACCGTAAACCAAACCCTAAAAATAACCCTAACCCAAACCCTCACCCTAACCATAACCCTCACCCTAATCCTAACCCTCACCCTAACACTTACCCTCACCCTAACCCTAATCCTCACACTAACCCTAAACCTAACCCTAACCCTAACCCTCACACGAACCCTCAACCTAACCCTAACCCTAACCTTAATTCTCACCCTCACATTAATCCTCACCCTATCCCTTAACCTCATGCTCACCCAACCCTCACACTAAGCGTAAACCTCAACCTAACCCTAAGCCTAACCCTCACCATCACCCTCAACTTCACCCTCACCCTAACCCTCACCCTCACCCTCACCCTCACCCTAACCCAAAACCTAACCCTACCCTGACCCTTACCCGAACCCTCACAAACCTTAATCTTAACCCTCACCCTCACCATAACGCTAACGCTCACCCTAACCCTAATCCTCACACAAACCCTAAACCTAACACTAACCCTTATCCTCACACTAACCCTCACCCTAACCCTAACCTTAACTCTAAGTCTCACCCTCACCATAACCTTCACCTTCACCCTAACCCTCACCCAAACCCTAACCCTCACACTCACCCTAACCCTCACTCTCACCCTAAAGCTAACACTAAACCTAACCCTCACCCTAACACTCACACTAAACCTAACCCTCACTCTAACCATAACCCTAACACTAAACCTTACCCTAAACCTAAACCTAACACTTACCCTCACCATAACCCTAACCCTAATCCTCACAGTAACCCTAACACTAACCCACACACTAAAACTCACCCTAATCCTCATCCTCACCCAAACCCTAACCCTCACCCACACCCTCACCTTCAGCCTAACCCTAAACCTAACCCTAATCCTAACCCTGAACCTCACCCTCACCCTGAACCTAACCCTAACCCTAACCCTCACCCTCACCCTCAACCTAACCCTAACCATAAACCTATCACTAACCCACACCCTAACCCTAACCCTCAACCTAACCCTCAATCTAACACATACCCTCACCCTCACCTTAACCCTCACCCTAACCCTTACCCTAAACCTCACCCTCACCCTAAACCTCACCCTAACCGTATACCTAACCCTAACCCTAACCCTAACGTAAAAACTAAACCTCACTCTCACTGTCACTCTAACCATAACCCTAACCGTATCCCTAAAACTAAACCTCACCATAACCCTAACCCTAACCCTAACCCTCACCGTCACCCTAACCCTAACCCTAACCGTATACCTAACCCTAACCCTAACCCTAACGTAAAAACTAAACCTCACTCTCACTGTCACTCTAACCATAACCCTAACCGTATCCCTAACCCTCACCCTAACCCTCACCCTAAAACATAGCCTCACCCTAAACCTAACCCTAACCCTCAACCTAACTCTATTCCTCTTCCTAATACTCATCCTCACCCTAAAACTTATCCTAACCTTTACCCTCACCCTAAACCTAACCCTAAACGTACCGCTCACCAGATCCCTCACACCCAAGATCACCCTCAGCCTAACCCTAAGCCTAAGCCTAGCCCTAGCCATAACCCTCACCCTCAACCTCACCCTCACTGCAAACTTAAAGCAAACCATAACACTAACAATAACCCTAATTTAAACCCTAACACTAACCCTAACCCTCACACCCACCCTCACCCTCAGCTTAACCCTAAGCATAAACCTAGGCCTAACCCTAACCCTCACTGTAACCCTAGCCCTAAACCTAACCCTAAACCTAACCCTAGTCCTCAGCCTCGCCTTCACCCTAACCCAAACCCCAACCCTAACCTTCACCTTAACCCTAAGCCTAAACCTAAGCCTAAACCTAACGTTCACACTCAACCTCACCCTAACCCTAATCTGAAACCTAAACCTATCCCTCACCCTAAACCTCACCCTAACCCTCAACCTAGCCCTCACCCTAACCCTAAGTCTAAACCTAAACCTCATCCTAACTCTAACCTAACCCTCACCCTAACCCTAACCCTAACCCTCACACTCATGCTAAGCCTAAGCCTAAGCTTAAGGCTAAGCCTAAGCCTAACCCTAACTCTCACACTAATCCTAACACTAACCCTCACCCTAACCCTAAACCTAACACTAACCCTAACTCTAACCCTAAACCTCACCCTCACCCTAACCCTAACTCTAAACCTAATCCTAAACCTAAATCTCATCCTAACCCCAACCCTAACCCACACCCTTACCCTCACGGTAAACATAACACTATAACCCTAACACTAAAAATAACCCTAACCCTAACCCTAACCATCACCCTAACCATAACCATAACCATAACCCTCACCCTAAACCTAACCCTCAACCTAACACTAACCCTAACCATAACCCTAAAACTCACACTAACCCTAACCATCACCCTAACCCTAAACCTCACCCTAACACTAACCCTAACCCTCACCCTCACCCTAGCCCTCACCCTAACCCTAACTCTCATCCTCACCCTAAACCTCACACTAACCTTAACACTAATCCTCAATCTAACCCTCACCTTCAACTTAACCCTAACCCTAACCCTCATCCTAAACTTAACCCTCACCCTTACCATAACTCTCACACTCAGCATAACCCTCATTTTTAGCCTTACCGTCAAACCAACCCTAACCCTCATGCTAACCATAACCCTCACCCTAACACCCCTCCCTAACCCTAACTCTACCCCTAAACCTCACCCTCACCCTAAGCCTAACTCTAACCCTAACCCTAACACTAAACCTCACCCTAACCCTAAAGCTCACACTCAACCTCATCATAACCGTAATCTTAGCCCTAAACATAACCCTCACCCTAACCCTAACCCTCAACCTAATACTATCCCTAACCCTCACACTCACTGAAACCCTAACCCTAATCCTTATCCTAACCCTAACCCTAACCCTCAACCTCAGCTAAACCCTCAACCTAACCCTAACCATAACCCTCACCCTAACCCAAACCCTCACCCTAACCCAAACCCTCACCCTAACAAATACCCTCAACCTAACACTAACCCTAAACCTAACACTAACCCTCACACTAACCCTAATCCCAACCCTAAACCTCAACCTAACTCTCACCCTCACACTAATCCTAACACTAACACTAAACTTAACCCTCACCCTAACCCTCCCACTAAAACTGTATCTAACCCTAAACTTCACACTCACCTTAACCCTAAACCTAACCCTAACCCTAAACGCCACCATAAACCTAACCCAATTCCTCACCGTACCCTTACAATCACCATAATTCTAACCCTAACCCTAACAATAACACTAATCCTAACACTAAACCCAACCCTAACCCTAAGCCCAACCCTAATCCTAACACTCACCCTCACCATAACCCTAATCCTAACCCTAAACTTCACCCTAACACTAACCCTACCCCTCACCCAAACCCTAGCACTCACCCTAACTCTAATCCTAACCCTAATCCTCATCCTAACCCTCACCCTCACCCTAACCCTAACCCTCACCCGCACCCACACCCTCACCGTAACTCTAACCCTAAACCTAACAATAACACTAACCCTAACCTGAACCATCACCCTAACCCTAATCCTCACCCCCAAACTCACCCCCAGCCTAACCCTAAGCCTAAGCCTAACACTCACACTGACCCTCATACTCACCCTCACCCTAACC
The DNA here is from genome assembly GCF_024711535.1 of Dipodomys merriami. NCBI lineage: Eukaryota > Metazoa > Chordata > Mammalia > Rodentia > Heteromyidae > Dipodomys > Dipodomys merriami. The sequence goes on from NW_027206582.1 coordinate 226,867, forward strand.
CTAAAGCTAAACCTAACCCTATCCCTAAACCTCAACCTAATCCTCCCCCTCCCCCTAACCCTAACACTAAACCTAAACCTAACTCTCACCCTAACCCTCCCCCTCACCCTAACTCTAACCCTAAACTTCACCCTGACCCTAAACAAATCCCTCACTCTCACTCTCAACCTCACCGTAACTCTAACCCTAACCCTAACAATAACACTAACCCTAACCCTAACCCTAACTGTGACCCTAACCATTACCATAACCCTCACCCTCACCGCAAACTTAACCCGAACCATAACACTAACAATAAACCTAAACCTAACCGTAACCCTAAACCTAATCTGCACCCCCACCCTCACCCTCACCCTCAGCCTAACCCTTAGCCTAAGCCTAACCCTCACCATAATCCTAACCTTAACCCTAAACCTAACCCTAATCTTCAGCCTCACCCACACCCTAACCCAAAACCTAACCCTAACCCTCACACTAAACCTAAGACTTAACCTAACCTTAACCCTCACCCTAACACTTACCCTCACCCTAACACTAACCCTAACTCTCACACTAACCCTCACAGTAACACTGTCACCCTAACCCTAAACCTCACCCTAACCCTAACCCTAACCCTCAGCGTCACCCTAGCCCCCACACTAATCTTAATTCTAACCCTAACCCTCACCCTAACACTAACCATCATCCTTACCCTAAACCTCACACTAACCCTAACCCTAATGCTCAATCTATCCCTCACCCTCACCCTAATCCTTACGCTAACAATCACCCTAAGCCTAACCCTCACCCTTAGGGGAACATTCACCCTCAGCCTAACCCTCATGTTTACTCTGACCATCACGCTCACCGTAACAGTCACCCTAACCCTAACCCTCATGCTAACACTCACCCTAACCCTAACCCTATCCATCACCCAACCCTAACCCTCACACTCACCCTCACCCTCAGCCTAAACCTAAGTATAAGCCTAACCCTAACCCTAACACTCAACCTCACCCTAGCCCTCACCCTAAACCTCATCCTAACCATCCTAACCCTATCCCTCATCCTAACCCTCACCCTAACCTGCACCCTATCCATCACCCAAAACTTATTCCTCACCCCCAACCTCACCCTCAGCCTAACCCTTAGCCTAAGCCTAAACTTAACCATAACCCTCACCTTCAGCCTCACCCTCACCGCAAACTTAACCAAAACCATAACACTGACAATAACACGAATTTTAAACCGAAACCTAACCCTTATCCTAACCCCCACCTTCACCCTCAGCCTAACCCTAAGCCTAACGCTAGGCGTAACCCTAATTCTCATTGTAACCCTAAACCTAACATTAACCCTAACCCTAAACCTAACCCTAATCCTCAGCCGCACCCTCACCCTAACCCAAACCCTTAGCCTAACCCTAACACTAACGCTCACACTCACCCTCACCCTAAACCTAATCCTAAAACTAACCCTAACCCTCACCCTAACCCTCATCCTAACCCAACCCCTAACACTAACACTAACACAAACCCTCACCCTAACGATCACCCTAACCCTAATTCTAACCCTAACTCTCACCCTCGCCTTAACCGTAACCCTAACCATAACCCTAAACCTCAACCTAACACTAACCCTAAACCTCACCCTCACCCTAAACCTCACCCTAACCCTAACCCTAAACCTCACTCTCACCCTAGCCCTCACCCTAACCCTAACCCTAACTCTCACCCTAACCATAACCCTCACCATAACCCTAACTTTCACACTAAACCTAACCCTAACCCTCACCCTCACCCTCATCCTAACCCTAAATTAAACCTCACCCTCACCCTAAACCAAACGCTAACCCTAACACTGACTCTAACCCTAAGCCTGACCCTAACTCTAACCGTCACACTCACCCTCAATCTAAACGTAATCCTAAACCTATCCGTATCCCTAAGCCTAACCCTCACATTAACCATCACCCTAGTGCTCACCCTAACCCTAATCCTAACACTTCACCTCATCCTAACTCTCACCCTAACCCTAACCCTAACCCTTACCCTAACCCTAACCCTAACCCTCACCCTCATTCTCGGCCTAACCCTAACAATAACCCTCACACTAACCTTCACCCTAACCCTAACAGTGACACTAACGCAAACTCTAACCCTAAACTTCACCCTCACCCTAACCCTAATTCTAACCCTAACTCTTAATATAAACCCTAACTCTTAATATAAACTCTTAATATAAACTCTTAATATAACTCTTAATATAAACCTTAATATAAACTCTTAATATAAAACTCTTAATATAAACTCTTAATATAAACTCTTAATATAAACTCTTAATATAAACTCTTAATATAAACTCTTAATATAAACTCTTAATATAAACTCTTAATATAAACTCTTAATATAAACCGAACCCTAACCCTCACCCTCATAGTAACCATAACCCTAACCCTAACAATAACACTAAACCTAAACCTAACCCTCATAACCGTCACCATAAACCTAACCCTCAACCTAACACTTAACCTCACCCTAACACTAACCCCAACCCTAACACTAATCCTCACACTAACCCTAACCATCACCCTGACCCTAAACCTCACCCTAACCCTAAACCTCACCCTCACCCTAGCCCTCACCCTAACCCTAACCCTCACCCTAAACCTAGACCTAATCCTAACCCTCTACCTTACCCTAACCCTCACGTTCATCATAACCCTAACCCTAACCCTAAGAATAACCATAACCCTAAACCTAAACTTAAACTTCACCCTCACCGTAACTCTAACCCTAACCCAAACACTCACCCTTACCCTAACCCTGACCCTAATCCTAACGCTAAACCTCACCATAAACCTAACACTAAACCTAATCCTCACCCTAGGACATACCCGAACCCTAATCTAACCCTAACCCTCACCCTAACCCTCACTCTAACCCTAAACCAAAACCTCACCCTAAATCTAACCCTCACCCTCACCCTTAGCCCCTGCCTAAGCCTAAGCTTAACACTAACCCTAACCCCAACTGTCACACTCACATTCACCGTAACCCTAATCCTAACCCTAACACCAACCCTAACCCTAACACTAAACCTATACCTAACCCTCACCCTAACCCTCACTCTAAAGCTAACACTAACCCTATTGCTCATCCTAGCACATAACCTAACGCTAATCCTATCCCTAACCCTCACCATAAGTCTCAACCTTACCCTCACTCTAAACCTAAATCTAAAGCTAACCCTAAACCTCACCCTAACGCTATTGCTAACCCTAACCCTAACAAGAACACTAACCTCACACTCACCCTCACCTTAACCCTAATCCTAATCCTAAACCTTACCCTAACCCTCACCCTCACCCTAACTCTCAGCCTAACCCTACGACTAACACTATCCCTAACACTAATCCTCACCCTAACCCTCACCCTAACCCTAGCTCTAATCCTATCCCTCACCCTCGCCTTAACCGTAACCCTAACCATAACCCTAAACCTCACCCTAACCCTAACCCTAAACCGCACCCTCACCCTAAACCTCACCCTAACCCTAACCCTAACACTAACACTAACACTAATCCTCACCCAAACCCTAACCCTAACCCTCAATCTCGGCCTAAGCCTAAACCTAACTCTAAGCTTAATCCTAACCCTAACCCTCAAACTAACCTCACAATAACCCTCACCCTAACACTAACAGTAACACTAACGCTAACTCTAACCCTAAACTTCACTCTCACCCTAAACCTAATTCTAACCCTAACCCTTAATATAAACCTCACCCTAAATGAACCCTAACCCTCACCCTCACAGTAACCGTAACCCTAACCCTAACTCTAACAATAACACTAAACCTAACCCTAACCCTCATTGTAACCCTAAGCGTCACCATAAACCTAACCCTCACCCTAACACTTCCCCTCACATTAACACTAACCCTAACCCTAACACTAATTCTCACACTAACCCTAACCATCACCCTAACCCTAAACCTCACCCTAAACCTAGACCTAATCCTAACCCTCAACCTTACCCTAACCCTCACCCTTATCATAACATTAACCCTAAACCCTACCCTATGCCTAAACCTAATCCTAACCCTAAACCTCACCCTAACTGTAACCCTAACCCTCACCCTCATGATAGTCCACACCCTAACCATAAACCTAAACCTAACCCTCATCCTAACGCTCACCCTAACCCTAACCCTAAACCTCACCCTAAACCTAAACCTCACCCTCACCCTCAGCCTAACACTAAGCCTAATCATAACCCTAACCATAACCCTCACACTCAACCTCACCCAAAACCTAATCCTAAACCTAACCCTATCCCTAACCCTAACCCTCACCCTAACCCTCACCCTAACCCTAACCCTAACACTAAACCTAACACTAACCCTCAGAGTAAATCTCAACTTAACACTAATTCTAACCCTAAACCTCACCCTATCCCTCACCCTAACCCTAACTCTAACACTAAACCTCACCCTCAACCTCATCCTAACCCTAACCCTCAACATCACCCTCATCCTAACCCTCACCCTAACACTAACCCTAACACTAATCCTAACCCAAATCCTAATCCTAACTCTCACCCTAACCCTAACCCTAACTCTCATCCAAACGCTAACCCTAACCCAAACCCTAACCCTAACCCTCAACCTCACCCTCACCCTCAGCTTAACGCTAAGCCTAACCTTAACCTAACCCTAACCCAAACACTCACCCTAACACTAATCTTTATCCTAATCTTAACCCTAACCCAAACCCTCACCTTAAACCCTCACCCTCATCCTCACCCTCACACTAACCCAAACCCTAACTCTAACCCTAATCCTAAACCTCACCCTGACCCTCACCCTAACCCTAAAACTAGCCCTAAACCTCACCCTCACCCTCACCCTAAATCTAAACCTAACCCTAAACCTCACCCTAACCCTAACCCTCACCTTCGCAGTAACTCTAACCCTAACCCTAACAATAACACTAACCCTCACCCTAACCCTGACACTCACCCTCACCGTAACCCTAACCCTAACCCTAATCCTCACCCTCACCCTAAACCTCACCCTAACCCTAACCCTAAACCTCACTCTCACCCTAGCCCTCAACCTAAAGCTAACCCTAACACTAACCCTCACCCTAAACATAACCCTCATCATAACCCTAAATTTCACACTAACCCTAACCCTAACCCTCACCCTCACCCTCACCCTAACCCTAACCCTAACCCTCACCCTCACCCTAAACCAAACGCTAACCCTAACACTGTCTCTTGTCTCTAACCCTAAGCCTAACCCTAACCCTAACCCTCACACTTACCCTCATTCTAAACCTAATCCTAAACTTAACCCTATCCCTAACCCTGACCCTCACATTAACCATAACCCTAGCGATCACCCTCACCCTAATTCTAACCCTACACCTCATCCTAACACTCACCCTAACGTTAACCCTAACCCTTACCCTAACCCTAACCCTAACCCTCACCCTCACTCTCGGCCTAAGCCTAAGCCTAACCCTAAGCTTAAGCCTAACCCTAACCCTCACACTAACCCTCACCCTAACTCTAACACTAACACTAACGCTAACTCTAGCCCTAAACCTCACCCTCACCATCCCTAACTCTAACCCTAACCCTTAATATAAACATCACCCTAAACCGAACACTAACCCTCACTCTCACAGTAACCGTAACCCTAACCATAACCCTAACAATAACACTAAACCTAAACCTAACCCTCATTGTATCCATAGCCGTCACCATAACCCTAACCCTCACCCTAACACTTACCCTCACCCTAACACTGAGCCTAACCCTAACACTAATCTTCATACCAACCCTTACCATCACCCTAACCCTAAACCTCACCCTAACCCTAAACCTCACACTCACTCTAGCCCTCACCCTAACCCTCACCCTAAACCTAGATCTAATCCTAACCCTCAAACTTACCCTAACCCTCACCCTCATCATAACCTTAACCCTAACACCCACCCTATGCCTAAAAATAATCGTAACCCTAAACTTCATCCTAACCCTAACCCTAAACCTCACCCTCATGCTAGCCCTCACCGTAATCCTAATCCTAAACCTAACCCTCATCCTAACACTCACCCTAACCCTAAATCTAAAGCTCACCCTAAACCTAAACCTCAACCTCACCCTCAGCCTAACCCTAAGTCTAATCATAACCCTAACCATAACCCTCACACTCAACCTCACCCAAAACCGAATCCTAAACCTAAGCCTATCCCTAAACCTAACCCTCACCCTAACCCTCACCCTAACCCTAACCCTAACACTAAACCTAACACTAACCCTCACAGTAAATCTCAACTTAACACTAACTCTAACCCTAAAACTCACCCTCACCCTAACCCTAACCATCACCCTCACCCTCACCCTCAGCCTATCCCTAAGCCTAAACCTACCCCTAACCCTAACCCTCATACTCACCCTCACACTAATCCTTCTCCTAATCCTAACCCTAACCTTCACCCTAACACTAACCCTCACCCTAACCCTAACCCTATCACTAACCCTAACCCTAAACCTCACCCTATCCCTCACCCTAACCCTAACTCTAATCCTAAACCTCATCCTCACTCTCACCCTAACCCTAACCCTAAACATCACCCTCATCCTAACTCTCACCCTAAACCTAACCCTAACACTAATCCTAACCCTAATCCTCATCCTAACTCTCACCCTAACCCTAACACTAACTCTCACCCAAACGCTAACCCTAAATCTAATCCTCACCCTCACCCTCACCCTCAGCTTAATGCTAAGCCTAGCCCTAACCCTAACCCAAACACTCACCCTAATGCTAACCCTAATCCTAAACCTAGCCCTAACACTAAACCTCACCCTAACCCTCACCCTCATCCTAACCCTCAACCTAACCCTAAACTTAACACTAACCCTAACCCTCAACCTCACCCTAAACCTCACCCTAACCCTAAATCTAACCCTAAACCTCACCCTCACCCTCACCCTAAACCTAACACTAACCCTAATCCTCACCCTAGGACATACCCTAACCCTAATCTAACCCTAACCCTCACACTAACCCTCATTCTAACCCTAAACCAAACCCTCACCCTAAATCTAACCCTCACCCTCACTCTCAGCCTCAGCTTAACCCTAAACCTATGCCTAACCCTAACCCTAACTGTCACACTCACAGTCACCGTAACCCTAACTCTAACCCTAACACCAACCCTAACCCTAACACTAAACCTAAACCTAAACCTCAAACTAACCCTCACTCTAACCCTAACCTGAACTCTATTGCTCATCCTAGCACATACCCTAACGCTAATCCTATCCCTAACCCTCACCATAACCCTCACCCTTACCCTCACTCTAAACCTAACCCTAAAGTTAACCCTTAACCTCACCCTAAAACTAATGCTAACACGAACCCTAACACTACCACTAACCCTCACACTAACCCTCACCTTATCCCTACTCCTAATCCTAACCCTTACCCTAACCCTCATGCTCACCCTAACTCTCATTCTAACCCTACACCCAACACTAACACTAACACTAATCCTCACCCTAACCCTAACTCTAACCCTAACCCTCACCCTCGCCTTAACCGTAACCCTAACCATAACCCTAAAACTCAACCTAACCATAACCCTAAACCTCACCCTCACCCTAAACCTCACCCTAACCCTAACCCTAAACCTCACTATCACCCTAGCCCTCACCCTACCCCTAAACGAAACCCTCAATCTCAGCCTAAGCCTAAACCGAACCCTAAGCTTAAGCCTAACCCTAACCCTCACACTAACCCTCATCCTAACCCTAACACTAACACTAACGCTAACTCTAACCCTAAACCTTACCCTCACCCTAACCGTTACCCTTAATATAAACCTCACCCTAAACCGAACCCTAACCCTCACCCTCACAGTAACCGCAACCCTAACCCTAAACCTAACAATAACACTAAAACTAAACCTAACCCTCATTGTAACCATAACTGTCACCATAAACCTAACCCTCACCCTAACACTTACCCTCACCTTAACACTAATCCTAACCCTAACACTAATCCTCACTCTAACCCTAACCATCATCCTAACCCTAAACCTCACCGTAACCCTAAACCTCCCCCTCACCCTAGCCCTCAACATAACCCTAACCCTCACCCAAAACCTAGACCTAATCCTAACCATCAAAGTCACCCTAAACCTCACCCTCATCAAAACCTTAACCATAACCCCCACCTTATGCCTACCCTTAATCCTAACCCTTAACCTCACCCTAACCCTAACCCTAACCCTCAACCTCATGCTAGCCATCACCCTAATCCTAATCCTAAACCTAATCCTCATCCTAACCCTCACCCTAACCATAAACCTAACCCTCATCCAAACCCTAAACCTCACCCTCACCCTCAGCCTAACCATAAGCCTAAAGCTAACCCTAACCCTAACCCTAACCCTCATACTCACCCTCACACTAACCCTAATCCTAATCATAACCCTAAACTTAACCCGCACCCTAACACTAATCCTCACCCTAACCCTAACCCTAACACTAACCGTAACCCTAAACCTCACCCTATCCCTTACCCTAACCCTAACTCTAACCCTAAAACTCACCCTCAACCTCACCCTAACCCTAATCCTAAACATCACCATCATCCTAACCCTCACCCTAACCCTAACCCTAACACTAATCCTAACCCTAATCCTCATCCTAACTCTCACCTTAAACCTAACCCTAACTCTCACCCAAACGCTAACCCTAATCCAAAGCCAAACCCTAATCCTCACCCTCACCCTCACCCTCAGCTTAAGGCTAAGCCAAACCCTAACCCTAAGTCTAACCCAAACACTAACCCTAACACTAACCCTAACCCTAAACCTCACACTAAACCTCACCCTCACCCTAAATCTAACCCTAAACCTCACCCTCACCCTCACCCTAAAACTAACTCTAACCCTAAACCTCACCCTAACCCTAACCCTCACACTCACCCTCACCTTCACCGTAACTCTAACCCTAACCCTAACAATAACACTAACCCTCACCCTAAACCTACCACTAACCCTCACCGTAATCATAAAACTAAACCAAAACCTCACCCTAACCCTTACCCTAACCCTAACCTAAAACTCACCCTAACCCTAAACCTCACCCTAACCCTAAACCTAACCCTCACCCTCACTGTAAAATTAAACCTAACCATAACACTAACAATAACAATAACCATAACCCTAAACTTACACTCAACCTGACACTAACCCTAACCCTCACCCTAAACCTATCCCTCACCCTCACTGTAACCCTCACCGTAACACTCACCCTAACCCTAAACCTAACCCTATCCCTGAACCTCACCCTAACTCTAACCCTAACCCTCACCCTCACCCTAACCCTAGTCTTAAACCTAAACCTCACCCTAAACCTCACCCTAACCCTAATCCTAACCCTCACCCTAACCCTAAAACCCTAACAATAACCCTAACCCTAAGCCTCACCTTCAGCCTCAAGCTCGGCCTAAGCATAAGCCTAAGCCTAAGGCTAAGCCTAACCCTGACACTCACCCTCACACTCACCGTAACTGTAACACTAAAGCTAGCCCTAAACCTCACACTAACCCGCACCATAAGGCTACCCTAACCCTAAACTTCACCCTCAGCTTTAACCTAACCCTCACCCTCACCCTCAGCTTAACACTAAGCCTAAGCCTAAGCCTAACCCTAACCCTCACCCTCACACTAGCCCTCAACATAACCCTAATCATAACACTAAACCTAACCCTAACACTCACACTAACCCTAACCCTAAACCTAACAATAACCCTAAACCTCACCCTCACCCTAAAACTAACCCTAAATCTAAACCTCATCCTAACCCTAATCTTAACCCTCAACATCACACTCACCCTCACCCTTACCTTAACCTTAACCTTAACCCTAACCCTAAGAATAACCATAACCCGAAACCTAAACTTAAAACTCACCCTCACCGTAACTCTAAAACTAACCCAAACCCTCACCCTAACCATAACCCTGACCCTAACCCTGACCCTAACCCTAATGCTTAACCTCACCCTAAACCTAAAACTAATCCTAATCCTCACCCTAGGACATACCCTAACCCTAATCCAACCCTAACCCTCACCCTAACCCTCACTCTAACACTAAACCAAACCCTCACCCTCAGCCTCAGCCTAATCCTAATGCTAACCCTAACCCTAACCATAACACTAACCCTCACTCTCACACTCACCCTCACCTTATCCCTAATCCTAAAACTAAGCCTTACCCTAACCCTCACCCTCACCCTAACCCTCATCCTAACCCTACCCCTAACACTAACACTAACACTAACCCTCACCCTAACCCTCACGCTAAACCTAACTCTAATCCTAACCCTCACCCTCGCCTTACCCGTAAACCTAACCATAACCCTAAAGCTCACCCTAACCGTAACCCTAAACCTCACCCTCAACCTAAACCTCACCCTAACCCTAACCCTAAACCTCACTCTCAACCTAGCCCTCACCCTAACCCTAACCCTAACCCTCACCATAACCCTAACTTTCACACTAAACCTAACCCTAAACCTCACCCTCACCCTCACCCTAACCCTAACCCTAACCCTCACCCTCACCCTAAACCAAACCTAACCCTAACACTCACTTTAACCCTAAGCCTAAGCCTAACCCTCACCCTAACCCTCACACTCACCCTCAATCTAAAACTAATCCTAAACCTAACCCTATGCCTAACCTTAACCCTCACATTAACCATCACCCTAGCGCTCACCCTAACCCTAATCCTAACACTACACCACATCCTAACACTCACCCTAACCCTAACCCTAACCCTCAACCTAACCCTAACCCTAACCCTCACCCTCACTCTTGGCCTAAGCCTAAGCCTAACCCTAAGATTAAGCCTAACCCTAAACCTCACTCTAACCCTCACCCTAACTCTAACACTAACACTAACGCTAACTCTAACCCTAAACCACACCCTCACCCTAACCCTAACTCTAAACCTAACCCTTAATATAAACCTCACCCTAAACCAAACCCTAACCCTCACCCTAACAGTAACCGAAACCCTAACCCTAACCCTAACAATAACCCTAAATCTAGCCCTAACCCTCATTGTAACCATAAATGTCACCATAACCCTAAACCTCACCATAACAATTACCCTCACCCTAACACTAACCCCAACCCTAACACTAATCTTCACACTAACCCTAACCATCACTCTAACCCTAAACCTCACCCTAACCCTAAACCTCACCCTCACCCTAGTCCTCACCCTAAACCTAACCGTCACCCTAAACCTAGACCTCATCCTAACTCTCACCCTTACCCTAACCCTCACCTTCATCATAACCTTAACCCTAATGCTCACCCTATGCCTAAACTTAATCCTAACCCTAAACCTCTCCCTAACCCTAACCCTAACCCTCACCCTCACCCTCAGGCTATCCCAAAGCCTAAACCTAACCCTAACCCTAACCCTCATACTCACCCTCACACTTACCCTAATCCTAAACTTAACCCTAAACCTAACCCTCACCCTAACACTAACCCTCACCCTAACCCTAACTCTAACACTTACCCTAACCCTAAACCTCACCCTATACCTTACCCTAACCTTAACTCTAACCCTAAAACTCACCCTCACCCTCACCCTAACCCTAATCCTAAACATCACCCTCATCCTAACTCTCACTCTAAACCTAACCCTAACACTAATCCTAACCCTAATCCTCAACCTACCTCTCACCCTAACCCTAACACTAACTCTCACCCAAATGCTAACCGTAACCCAAACACTAACCCTAATCCTAACCCTCACCCTCACCCTCAGCTTAACGCTAAGCCTAACCCTAACCCTAAGCCTAACCCCAAAACTCACCCTAACACTAACCGTAATCCTAATCCTAACCCAAACTCTAACCCTCACCCTAACCCTCACCCTCATCCTAACCCTCACCCTAATCCTAACCCTAACACTAAGCATAACCCTAAACCTCTCCCCAACCCTCAACCTAACCCTAAATCTAACCCTAAACCTCACCCTCACACTCACCCTAAACCTAACCCGAACCCTAAACCTCAGCCTAACCCTAACCCTCACCCTCAATGTAACCCTCACCCTAACACTCACCCTAACCCTAAACCTAACCCTATCCCTAAACTGCACCCTAACTCTATCCCTAACCCTCACCCTCACCCTAGCACTCACCCTAGCCCTAATCTTAAACCTAAACATCACCCTAAGCCTCACCCTAAATCTAACCCTAACACTCACCCTAACATTAAACTCTAACAATCAGCCTAACCCTAACCCTCACCTTCACCCTCAAGCTCAGCCTAAGCATAAGCCTAGGCCTAAGGTTAACCCTAACCCTCACCCTCACCCTCAGCTTAACACTAAGCCTAAGCCTAAACATAACCCTAACCCTCACCCTCACACTAGCCCTCACCATAACCCTAACCATAACACTAAACCTAACCCTAACACTCACACTATCCCTAACCCTAAAACTAACAATAACCCTAATCCTCACACTCACCTAACACTAACCCTAACTCTAAACCTCATCCTAACCCTAACCCTAACCCTCAACATCACCCTCACCCTCACCCTTACCTTAACCTTAACCTTAACCCTAACCCTAAGAATAACCATGACCCGAAACCTAAACTTAAAATTCACCCTCACCGTAACTCTAACCCTAACTCAAACCCTCACCCTAACCTTAACCCTGACTCTAACTCTAACGCTAAACCTCACCCTAAACCTAACACTATCCCTAAATCTAACCCTTACCCTCACCTTCGACTTAACCGGAACCCTAACCATAACCCTAAAACTCATCCTAACCCTAACCCAAAACCTCACCCTCACCCTAAAACTCACCCTAATCCTAACCCTAAACCTCACTCTCACCCTAGCCCTCACCCTAGCCCTCACCCTCACCCTAACCCTAACCCTAACCCTCACCCTAACCATAACCCTCACCATAAACCTAACTCTCACACTAACCCTAAACCTCACCCTCACCCTCACCCTCACCCTAACCCTAACCCTAACCCTCACCCTCACCCTAAACCAAATCTTAACCCTAACACTCACTCTAACCCTAAACCTAACCCTAACCCTCACACTCACCCTCAATCAAAACCTAATCTTAAACCTAACCCTATCCCTAACACTAACCCTCACATTAACCATCAACCTAGCGCTCACCTAACCCTAATCCTAACCCTACACCTCATCCTAACACTCACCCTAACCTTAACCCTAACCCTCACACTAACCCTCACCCTAACACTAATATTAACACTAACGTTAACTCTAACCCTAAACCTCACCCTCACCCTAACACTAACTCTAACCCTAACCCTTAATATAAACCTCACCCTAAACCTAACCCTAACCCTCACATTAACCGTAACCCTAACCCTAACAATAACCCTAAACCTAACCCTAACCCTCATTGTAACCATAACCGTCACCATAACCCTAACCTCACCCTAACACTTACCCTCACCCTAACACTAACCCTCACCCTAACCCTAAACCTAACACTAACCCTAACCCTAAACCTCTCCCTATCCCTTACCCTAACCCTAAAACTCACCCTCACCCTCACGCTAACCCTATTCCGAAACATCACCTCATCCTAACCCTCACCCTAAACCTAACCCTAACACTAATCATAACCCTAATCCTCATCCTAAATCTCACCCTAACCCTAACTCTCACTCAAACGCTAACCCTAACCCAAACCCTAACCCTAAATCTCACCCTCACCCTCACCCTCAGCTTAACACTAAGCCTAAGCCTAACCCTAAGCCTAACCAAAACACTCACCCTAACACTAACCCTAATCCTAATCCTAACCCAAACTCTAACCCTCACCCTAACCCTCACCCTCATCCTAACCCTCACCCTAACCCTAACCCTAACACTAAACCTAACCCTAAACCTCACACTAAACCTCACCCTCACCCTAAATCTAACCCTAAACCTCACCCTCACCCTCACCCTAAACCTAAACCTAACCCTAAACCTCACCCTCACCCTAAAACTAACCCTAACTCTAAACCTCATCCTAACCCTAACCCTAACCCTCAACATCACCCTCACCCTCACCCTTAACTTAACCTTAACCTTAACCCTAACCCTAAGAATAACCATGACCCGAAACCTAAACTTAAAACTCACCCTCACCGTAACTCTAAACCTAACCCAAACCCTCACCCTAACCCTAACCCTGACCCTAACCCTAATGCTTAACCTCACCCTAAACCTAAAACTAATCCTAATCCTCACCCTAGGACATACCCTAACCCTAATCCAACCCTAACCCTCACCCTAACCCTCACTCTAAACCCAAACCAAACCCTCACCCTAAATCTAACCCTCACCCTCACCCTCAGCCTCAGCCTAAACCTAAGCCTAACACTAACCCTAACCTTAACTGTCACACTCACAGTCACCATAACCCTAATCCTAAACCTAACACCAACCCTAACACTAACACTAACCCTAAATCTAACACTCACCCTAACCCTCACTCTAACCCTAACTCTAACAGTTTTGCTGGTCCTAGCACATACCCTAACGCTAATCCTATCCCTAACCCTCACCATAACCTTCACCCTAACCCTCACTCTAAACCTAACTTTAAAGCTAAACCTCACCCTCACCCTAACCCTAATGCTAACCCTAACCCTAACCCTAACACTAACCCTCACACTCACCCTCACCTTAACCCTAATCCTAAACCTAAGCCTTACCCTAACCCTCACCCGCACCCTAACCCTCATCCTAACCCTACCCCTAACACTAACACTAACACTAACCCTCACCCTAACCCTCACGCTAACCCTAACTCTAATCCTAACCCTCACCCTCGCCTTAACCGTAACCCTAACCATAACCCTAAACCTCACCCTAACCCTAACCCTAAACCTCACCCTCAACCTAAACCTCACCCTAACCCTAACCCTAAACCTCACTCTCAACCTAGCCCTCCCCCTAACCCTAACCCTAACCCTAACCCTCACCATAACCCTAACTTTCACACTAAACCTAACCCTAACCCTCACCCTCACCCTCACCCTAACCCTAACCCTAACCCTCACCCTCTCCCTAAACCAAACCCTAACTCTAACACTCACTGTAACCCTAAGCCTAAGCCTAACCCTCACCCTAACCCTCACACTCACCCTCAATCTAAACCTAATCCTAAACCTAACCCTATGCCTAACCCTAACCCTCACATTAACCATCACCCTAGCGCTCACCCTAACCCTAATCCTAACACTACACCACATCCTAACACTCACCCTAACCCTAACCCTAACCCTCAACCTAACCCTAACCCTAACCCTCACCCTCACTCTTGGCCTAAGCCTAAGCTAACCCTAAGATTAAGCCTAACCCTAAACCTCACTCTAACCCTCACCCTAACTCTAACACTAACACTAATGCTAACTCTAACCCTAAACCACACCCTCACCCTAACCCTAACTCTAAACCTAACCCTTAATATAAACCTCACCCTAAACCAAACCCTAACCCTCACCCTAACAGTAACCGAAACCCTAACCCTAACCCTAACAATAAACCTAAATCTAGCCCTAACCCTCATTGTAACCATAAATGTCACCATAACCCTAAACCTCACCATAACACTTACCCTCACCCGAACACTAACCCCAACCCTAACACTAATCCCCACACTAACCCTAACCATCACTCTAACCCTAAACCTCACCCTAACCCTAAACCTCACCCTCACCCTAGTCCTCACCCTAACCCTAACCGTCACCCTAAACCTAGACTTAATCCTAACCCTCAACCTTACCCTAACCCTCACCTTCATCATAACCTTAACCCTAAAGCTCACCCTATGCCTAAACTTAATCCTAACCCTAAACCTCTCCCTAACCCTAACCATAACCCTCACCCTCATGCTAGCCCTCACCCCAATCCTAATCCTAAATCTAACACTAATAATAACCCTCACCCTAAACCTAACCCTCACCCGCACCCTCAGCCTAACCCTAAGCCTAATCATAACCCTAACCATAACCCTCACACTCAACCTCAACCAAAACCTAATCCTAAACCTAAACCTATCCCTAACCCTAACGCTCACCCTAACCCTAACCCTAACACTAACCCTAACACTAACCCTCACACTAAACCTCAACTTAACACTACCTCTAACCCTAAACCTCACCCTCACCCTCACACTCACCCTCAGCCTATCCCTAAGCTTAAACCTAACCCTAAACCTAACCCTAACCCTCATACTCACCCTCACACTTACCCTAATCCTAATCCTAACCCTAAACCTAACCCTCACCCTAACACTCACCCTCACCCTAACCCTAACCCTAACACTAACCCTAACCCTAAACCTCACCCTATCCCTAAACCTAACCCTAACTCTAACCCTAAAACTCACCCTCACCCTCACCCTAACCCTAAACCTAAACATCACCCTCATCCTAAACCTCAACCTAAACCTAACCCTAACACTAATCCTAACCCTAATCCTCATCCTAACTCTCACCCTAACCCTAACACTAACTCTCACCCAAATGCTAACCCTCACCCAAACACTAACCCTAATCCTCACCCTCACCCTCACCCTCAGCTTAACACTAAGCCTAACCCTAACCCTAAGCCTAACACAAACACTCACCCTAACACTAACTCTAATCCTAATCCTAACCCTAACGCTAACCCTCACCCTAACCCTCACCCTCATCCTAAACCTCACCCTAACCCTAACCCTAACACTAACCATAACCCTAAACCTCTCCCTAACCCTCAACCTAACCCTAAATCTAACCCTAAACCTCACCCTCACACTCACCCTAACCCTAACCCTAACCCTAAACTTCACCCTAACCCTAACCCTCACACTCACCCTCACCTTCACCCTAACTCTAACCCTAACACTAACAATAACTGTAACCCTCACCCTAAACCTAACACTCACCCTCACCATAATCGTAAACCTGACCCAAACCCTCACCCTTACCCTTAACCTAACCCTAACCTAAACCTCACCCTAACCCTAAACCTAACCCTCACCCTCAGCCTCACCCTCACTGTAAACTTAAACCTAACCATAACACTAACAATAACCCTACCCTAATCTTACCCTCACCCTCAACCTAACCCTAACCCTCACCTTAACCCTAACCCTCACCCTCAATGTAACCCTCACTCTTACAGACACCCTAACCCTAAACCTAAACCTATCCCTAAACCGCACCCTAACTCTAACCCTAACCCTCACCCTCACCCTAGCACTCACACTAGCCCTAATCTTAAACCTAATCCTCATCCTAAGCCTCACCCTAACCCTAACCCTACCCCTCAACCTAACCCTAAAACTCTAACAATCACCCTAACCCTAAACCTCACCTTCACCCTCAAGCTCAGCCTAAGCATAAGCCTAGGCCTAAGGTTAACCCTAACCCTCACCCTCACCCTCAGCTTAACACTAAGCCTAAGCCTAACCATAACCCTAACCCTCACCCTCAAACTAGCCCTCACCATAACCCTAAACATAACACTAAACCTAACCCTAGCACTCACACTATCCCTAACCCTAACCCTAACCCTAACCCTAAACTTCACCCTCACCTAACACTAACCCTAACTCTAAACCTCATCCTAACCCTAACCCTAACCCTCAACATCACCCTCACCCTCACCCTTACCTTAACCTTAACCTTAACCCTAACCCTAAGAATAACCATGACCCGAAACCTAAACTTAAAATTCACCCTCACCGTAACTCTAACCCTAACTCAAACCCTCACCTTAACCCTAACCCTGACCCTAACCCTAACGCTAAACCTCACCCTAAACCTAACACTAACCCTAAATCTAACCCTTACCGTCACCTTCGCCTTAACCGGAACCCTAACCATAACCCTAAAACTCATCCTAACCCTAACCCAAAACCTCACCCTCATCCTAAAACTCACCCTAACCCTAACCCTAAACCTCACTCTCAACCTAGCCCTCAACCTAACCCAAACCCTAACCCTAACCCTCACCCTAACCATAACCCTCACCATAAACCTAACTTTCACACTAACCCTAACCCTAACCCTCACCCGCACCCTCACCCTAACCCTAACCCTAACGCTCACCCTCACCCTAAACCAAATCTTAACCCTAACACTCACTCTAACCCTAACCCTAACCCTAACTCTCACACTCACCCTCAATCAAAACCTAATCTTAAACCTAACCCTATCCCTAACAATAATCCTCACATTAACCATCACCCTATCGCTCACCCTAACACTAATCCTAACCCTACACCTCATCCTAACACTCACCCTAACCCTAACCCTAACCCTCACACTAACCCTCACCCTAACCCTAACATTAATACTAACGCTAACTCTAACCCTAAACCTCACCCTCACCCTAACACTAACTCTAACCCTAACCCTTAATATAAACCTCACCCTAAACCTAACCCTAACCCTCACATTAACCGTAACCCTAACCCTAACAATAACCCTAAACCTAACCCTAACCCTCATTGTAACCATAACCATCACCATAACACTAACCCTCACCCTAACACTTACCCTCACCCTAACACTAACCCTCAACCTAACCCTAAACCTAACACTAACCCTAACCCTAAACCTCTCCCTATCCCTTACCCTAACCCTAAAACTCACCCTCACCGTCAAGCTAACCCTAATTCGAAACATCACCTCATCCTAACCCTCACCCTCACCCTAACCCTAACACTAATCCTAACCCTAATCCTCATCTTAAATCTCACCCTAACCTTAACTCTCACTCAAACGCTAACCCTAACCCAAACCCTAACCCTAAACCTCACCCTCACCCTCACCCTCAGCTTAACGCTAAGCGTAACCCTAACCCTAAGCCTAACCCAAACACTCACCCTAACACTAACCGTAATCCTAATCCTAACCCAAACTCTAACCCTCACCCTAACCCTCACCCTCATCCTAACCCTCACCCTAACCCTAACCCTAACACTAACCCTAACCCTAAACCTCACACTAAACCTCACCCTCACCGTAAATCTAACCATAAACCTCACCCTCACCCTCACCCTACACCTAAACCTAACCCTAAACCTCACCCTAACCCTAACCCTCACACTCACCCTCACCTTCGCCGTAACTCTCACCCTAACCCTAACAATAACACTAACCATCACCTTAACCCTAACACTCACCCTCACCGTAATCCTAACCCTAACCCAAACCCTCACCCTAACCTTTACCCTAACCCTAAGCTAAACCTCACCCTAACCCTAAACCTAACCCTCACCCTCAGCTTCACCCTCACTGTAAACTTAAACCTAACCATAACACTAACAATAACACTAACCCTAACCCTAATCTAACACTCACCATCACCCTCACCCTAACCCTAACCCTCACCCTAACCCTAACCCTCACCCTCACCGTAATCCTCACCCTAACATTCACCCTAACCCTAAACCTAACCCTAACCCTAAACCTCACCCTAACTCTTACCCTAACCCTCACCCTCACCCTAGCACTGACCCTAGCCCTAATCTTAAACCTAAACCTCACCTTAAACCTCACCCTAACCCTAACCCTAACCATCATGCTAACCCTAAAACCCTAACAATCACCCTAACCCTTACCCTAACTTTCACCCTCAAGCTCGGCTAAGCATAAGCCTAAGCCTAAGGCTACGCTTAACCATCACAGTCACCCTCACCCTCACTGTAACCGTAACACTAACCCTAACCCTAACCCTCACTCTAAACCACACCCTAACGCTAACCCTAACACTAAACCTCACCCTCACACTAAACCTAACCCTCACCCTCACCCTTAGCCTAACCCTAATCCTAAGCCTAACCCTAACCCTCACCCCCACCCTCAGTTTAAAACTAAGCCTAAACCTAAGCCTAACCCTAACCCTCACCCTCACACTAGCCCTCGCCATAACCCAAACCATAACATTAAACCTAACCCTAACACTCACACTAACCCTAACCCTAAACCTAACAATAACCCTAAACCTCACCCTCACCTGAACACTAACCCTAACTCTAAACCTCATCCTAACCCTAACCCTAACCCTCAACATCACCCTCACACTCACCCTTACCTTAACCTTAAACTTAAACCTAACCCTAAGAATAACAATAATCCTAAACCTAAACTTAAAACTCACCCTCACCGTAACTCTAAACCTAATCCAAACCCTCACCCTAACCCTAACCCTCACCCTAACCCTAGTGCTAAACCTTACCCTAAACGTAACCCTAACCCTAGTCCTCACCCTAGGACATACCCTAACCCTAATCATAACCCTAACCCTCACCCTAACCCTCACTCTAACCCTGAACCAAACCCTCACGCTAAATCTAACCCTCATCCTCACCCTCAGCCTCAGCCTAACCCTAAGCCTAACACCAACCCTAACCCTAACTGTCACACTCAGTCATTGAAACCCTAATCCTAACCCTAACACCAACTCTAAACCTATCACTAACCCTAAACCTAACCCTCACCCTAACTCTCACTCTAACCCTAACCCTAACATTGTCGCTCATCCTAGCACATGCCCTAACACTAATCCTATCCCTAACCCTCACCATAACCCTCACCCTAACCCTCACTCTAAACCTAACCCTAAAGCTAACCCTCACCCTCACCCTACACCTAATCCTAACCCTAACACTAACCCTCACATGCACCCTCACCTTAACACTAATCCTAATCCTAACACTTACCTTAACCCTCACCCTCACCCGAATCCTCATCCTAACCCTGCCCCTAACACTAACACTAACCCTAACCCTCACCCTAACCCTAAATCTAACTCTAAACCTCACACACTCCTTAACCCTAACCCTAACCCTAAAACTCACCCTAACCCTAACCCTAACCATCACCCTCACCCTAAATATCACCCTAACCCTAACCCTAAACCTCACTCTCACTCTAGCCCTCACCCTAAGCCTAACCCTAACCCTAACCCTCACCCTAACCATACCCTCACCATAACCCTAACTTTCACACTAACCCTAACCCTAACCCTCACCCTCACCCTCACCCTAACCCTAACCCTAAACCTCACCTTCACCCTAAACCAAAGCCTAACCCTAACACTCACTCTAACCCTAAGCCTAACCCTAACCCTAACCCTAACCCTCACACTTACCCTCAATCTAAACCTAATCCTAAACCTAACCCTATCCCTAACCCTAACCCTCATATTAACCACCACCCTAGCAATCACCGTCAGCCTAACCCTCACCCTAACCCTCACTCTAAACCTAACCCTAAAGTTAACCCTCACCCTCACCCTACCCCTAAAACTAACCATAACACTAAACCTCACACTCACCCTCACCTTAACCCTAATCATAATCTTAATCCTTACCCTCACACCCACCGTCACCCTAACACTAATCCTAACCTTAATGCTAACCCTAACCCTAAACCTCAACTTAACCCTCACAATGTCACCCTAACCCTAACACTAACTCTAACGCTAACTCTAATCCTAAACCTCACCCTCACACTAACCCTAACCCTAAACAAAAACCTCACCCTAAACCTAACCCTAACCATCACTCTCACTGTAAATGTAACCCTAACCCTAACCCTAACAATAATCCTCAAACTAACCCTAACCCTCATTCTAACCATAACCCTAACCCTAACCCTAACTCTCACCCTAACACTAACCCTCACCCTAACACTAACCCTAACCCTAACACTAATCCTCACACTAACCCTAATGGTCACTCAAACCCTAAACCTCAACCTAACCCTAACCCTCACCCTCACCCTAACCCTAACCCTCATTCTAACCCTCACCCTGACTGTAACCTTAAGCATCAACCTAACCCTAACCCTCACCCACACCACAGCCTCAGCCTAACGCTAACCCTAAGCCTAACCCTAACCCTAACCCTCACCCTCACCCTAGACCTCACCCTAACCCTAATCCTAACCCTAACCCTAATACTAACCCTAACCCTAACTCTAACCCTAACAATCACCCTAAACGTAACCCGCATCCCCACATTCACCCTCAGCCTAACCCTAAGCCTAAGCCTAACCCTAAACCTAACCCTCACCCTCACCCTCACCTTAACTCTAACCCTAACCCTAACAATAACACTTACCCTAACCCTAATCCTAACCCTAACGCTCACACTCATCATAAACCTAACCCTTACTGAAGCCCTCACCCTAACCCTAACCCTAACCCTAACCCTAACCCTAACCCTAAACCTCACCCTAACCATAACCCTAAATCTCACCCTCAGCCTCACGTTCACTGTAAACTTAACCTTAACCTTAACACTAACATTATCCCTCACTCTAAAGCTAACCCTAACCCTCACCCTAACCCTAACCCTCACCCTCACAGTAAACCTATCCCTAACCCTCACCCTAACCCTAAACCTAACCCTAATCCTAAACCTCGCGGTATAAGGCTAACTCTAAACCTCACCCTCACCCTTGCCTCATTCTAACCCTAATCCTAACCCTAAACCTCATCCTAACCCTCAACCTAACCCTAACCCTAACACTCACCCTAAACCTAACCCTTGTCTTCACCCTCACCATCAGCCTAAACCTATGCCTAAGCCTAAGCCTAACCCTTACCCTCACACTCACGCTCACCCTAAACCTTATCCTAACACTAAACCTAACCCTAACCCTAAAACTCACCATAACCCTCTACCTAACCCTAACTATAAACCTCACCCTAAACCTAACCCGAACTCTAACCATAACTCTAAAGGTAAATCTCACACTAACTCTAACCCTAAACCTCACCCTCACCCTCACCTTAATCATAAGCCTAACCCTAACCCTAAAAATAACCCTAACACTAATCCTAAACCTAAGCATAACTCTCACCCTAACCCTAACCCTCACCCTAACACTTACCCTCACCCTAAAACTAACCCTAACCCTAACACTAAACCTCACACTAACATTAACCATCACCTTAACCCTAAAACTCAACCTAACAGAATCCGTAACCCTCACCCTCACCCTAGCCCTCACCCTAACCCTAACACTAATACTCAATCTAACCCTCACCCTCACCCTAACCCTAAATCTAATCCTCACCCTAACCCTCACCCTAACCCTAGCCCTCACCTTTACCCTTACTGTCACCCTCAGCCTAACCCTACCCCTAACCCTAACCCTCATCCTAACCCTCAGCCTAACAATCATGCTAACCCTAACCCTCAACCTCACCCTCAGTCTAAGCCTAAACCTAAGCCCAAGCCTAAACCTAACCCTAACCCAAACCCTCACCCTAGCACTCACCCTAACCCTAATCCTAACCCTAACCCTCATCCTAACCCTAACCCTAACCCTAACCCTAACCCTAACCCTAACCCTAACCCTAACCCTAACCCTAAGCCTAAACCTAACCCTAACCTTCACCCTAACCCTAGCCCTCACCCTAACCCTAATCCTCACCCTATCCCCAATCGTAACCCTAAACCTAACCCTAACCCTAAACATCACCCTAAACCTAATCCTCATCCCTAACCTCACTCTCAGCCTAACCCTAAGCCTAAGCCTAAGCCTAACCCTAACCCTCACACACACCCTCACCATAACCCTAATCCTCAAACTAACCCTAACCCTAAAAATCAACCTCAACCTAACCCTCACCCTAACCCTAACCCTCACCCTAACACCCTCACCCTAACACTAAACATATCCCTAACACTAATCCTCACAATAAACCTAATCGTCACCCTAACCATAAACCTCAATCTAACCCTAACCCTCACCCTCACCCTAGCCCTCACCCTAACCCTAACCCTCACGCTCACACTAAATCTCAGACTAACCCTAAAACTAATCCTCAAACTTAACCTCACCCTCACCCTAACCCGAACCCTAACCCTCAACCTAAAACTAACCTTCACCCTTACCTTAATCCTCACTCTCAGCCTAACCTTCACCTTTACCCTTACAGTCAACCTCACCCTAACACTCACCCTAACCCTAACCCTCATCCTGACCCTCACTCTGACTGTAACCCTAAGCATCACCCTAACCCTAACCCTCACCCTCACACACAGCCTCAGCCTAACCCTAACCCTAAGCCTAAACCTAACCGGAAACCTCACCCTCAACCTAGCCCTCACCCTAACCCCAATCCTAACCCTAAACCTAACCCTAACCCTAACCATCACCCTAAACCTAATCCTCATCCCTACCCTCACTCTTAGGCTAACCCTAAGCCTAAGCCTAAGCCTAACCCTAACCCTCACACTCACCCTCACCATAACCTTAATCCTCAAACTAACCCTAAACCTAACAATAAACCTCAACCTAACCCTCACCCTAACCCTAAACCTAACACTAACCGTAACCCTAACCCTTACCCTAAACCTTCCCCTAAACCTTACTCTAACCCTAAAACTCACCTTCAACATAAACCTAACCCTAACCCTAAAACTCACTCTCACCCTCACCCTCACTGTAACTCTAACCCTAACCCTAACACTAACACTAACTGTAAATTTAACCCTAAACCTAACGCTCACCCTCACCGTAATCCTAACCCTAACCCAAGCCCTCACCCTAGACATAACCCTAACCTTAACCCTAAAACTTACCCTAACCTTAACCCTAAACCTCACCCTCAGCCTCAGCCTCACTGTAAACTTAGCCTTAACCATAACACTAGCAATAACCCTAACCCTAATCCTAGCCCTCACCATCACACTAACCCTAACCCTAACCCTCAACCTAACCCTAACCCTCACCCTCAGAGTAGCCCTAACCCTAACCCTCACCCTAACCCTAACCCTAACCCTAATCATAAACCTCGCCATAATGCTAACTCTACAAATCACCCTCACCCTTGCCCTCAACGTAACCCTAATCCTAACCCTAAACCTCATCCTAACCCTCCCCCTAACCCTAACCCTAAACCTCACCTTAACCCTAACCCTCCCCCTCCCACTCCCCCTCAGCCTAACCCTAAGCCTATGCCTAACCCTAACCCTCACACTCACCCTAACCCTAATCCTAATACTAACCCTAACCCTAACCCTCACCGTAACCCTCCCCCTAACCCTAACTCTAAACCTAAAACTCACCCTCAACCTAAAACTAACTCTAACCATAACCTTATACCTAAACCTCAGCCTAACCCTAACCCTGATCCTCACCCTCAACCTCAACGTAACAATAAGCCAAACCCTAACCCTAAAAGTAAAACTAACCCTAACACTAATCCTAACAGTAACCATCTCTCACCCTAACGCTAACCCTCACCCTAACACTTACCCTCAACCTAAAACTAACCCTAATCCTAACACTAATCCTCACACTAACCCTAACCATCACCTTAACCCTAAACCTCAACCTAACCCTATCCCTAACCCTCACCCTCACCCCAGCCCTCCCCCTAAAGCTACCCCTCATCCTCACCCTAAACCTCACACTAACCCTAAGACTAATACTCAATCTAACCCTCACCCTCATCCTAACCCTAACTCTTATCCTCACCCTAACACTCACCCTAACCCTAACCCTCACATTTACCCTTACTGTCACCCTCACCCTAACCCTCACCCTAATCTTAACCCTCATCTGAACCCTTAGCCTAAACGTAACCCTAACCATCATGCTAACCCTAACCTTCAACCTCACCCTCAGATTCAACTTAAACCTAAGCCTAAGCCTAACCCTAAACCTCACCCTCACCCTAGCCCTCACCCTAACCCTAATCCTAAACCTAATCCTCATCCTAACACTAACCTTAAACCTAACCCTAACCCTCACCCTAACCCTAATCCTAACCCTAACCCTCAAACTAACCCTAACCCTCACCATCACTGTAACCTGAACACTAAACCTCACCCAAACCCTAAACTTAACCCGAACCCTAACTCTCACCCTAACGCTAACCCTAACCCGAACCCTAACACTAACCCTCACCCTTACCCTCACCCTCAGCTTAACCCTTAGCCTAACCCTAACCCTACACCTAACCCAAACACTCACCCTAACAATAAACCTAATCCTAATCCTAACCCTAACCCTAACCCTCACCCTCATCCTAACCATAAAACTAACCCTAACCCTAAGCCTCACAGTAACTCTCACCGTAACCCTAACTCTAACACTGAATCTCACACTCACCCTCACCCTAACCCTAACACTAACCCTAAACCTCATCTTAACCCTAACCCTCATCCTCACCCTCACACTCACCGTAACTCTAACCCTAACCCTAAAAATAACACTAACCCTAAACCTAACCCTAACACTCACCCTCACCATAACCCTAAACCTAACCATAAACCTCACACTAACCATCAACCAACCGCTCACCGTAAACCTAAATCTCAACCTAACCCTAACCCTAAACCTGACCCTAACCCTAACACTAACCCTCACCCTAACCCTAACCCTAAACCTCACCCTCATCCTCACCCTCAGCCTAACCATAATCTAACCATCACGCTAACCCTAACCCTCAACCTCACCCTCAGCCTCAGCCCTAACCTAAGCCTAAGCCTAGGCCTAACCCTAACCCTCACCCTCACCCTAGCCATCACCCTCACCCTAATCCTAACCCTAACCCTCATCCTAACCCTAACCCTAACCCAAACAATAACCCTAACCCTAACCCTAACCCTCATTCTAACCATAAGCCTCACCCTAACCCTAACACTCACCCTAACACTTACCCTCACCATAACACTAACGCTAACCCTAACACTAACCCTCACACTAACCCTAACCATCACCCTAACGCTAACACTCACCCTAACCCTAGCCCTAACCCTAGCCCTAACCCTAACCCTAACCCTAACCCTATCCCTAATCCTCACCCTCAACCTAGCCCTCACCCTAACCCTAATCCTAACCCTAAACCTAACCCTAACCATCACCCTAAACCTAATCCTCATCCCCACTCTCACCGTCAGCCTAACATTAAGCCTAAGCCTAAGCCTAACCCTCACCCTCACCCTCACCAAAACCCTAATCCTAAACCTAACCCCAACCCTAAACCACAACCTAACCCTCACCCTAACCCTAAGCCTAACACTAATCCTAACCCTAACCCTCACCCTAACCCTCCCCCTGAACCTAACTCTAACCCTAAACCTCACCCTCACCCTAAACCTAAACCTCACCCTCACCCTCACCCTCACCGTAACTCTAACCCTAACCCTAACAATAACACTAACCCTAACCCTAAACCTAACGCTCACCCTCACCATAACCCTAACCTAAACCCAAGCCCTCACCCTAACCCTAACCCTAAACCTAACCCTAAACCACACCCTTACCCTAAACCTATACCTCACCCTCAGCCTCAACCTCACTGTGAACTTAACCTTAACCTTAACACCAACAATAACCCTAACCCTAATCCTAACCCTTACCCTCACACTAACCCTAACCCTAATCCTCACAGTAACCATAACCCTGACCCTCACCCTAACCCTAAACCTAACCCTAATCCTAAACCTCGCAATTATGCTAACTCTAAACCTCACCCTCACCCTTGCCCTCATCCTAACCCTAATCCTAACTCTAAAGCTCATCCTAACCCTCACCCAAACCCTAACCCTAACCCTCACCCTCTGCCTAACCCTGTGCCTAAGCCTAACCATAACCCTAACCCTCACACTGACCCTCACCCTAACCCTAATCCTAACACTAACCCTAACCCTAACACTAACCCTCACCCTAACCCTCCTCTAAATCTAAATCTAAACCTAAACCTCACCCTCAACCTAACCCTAACTCTAACCATAACCCTAAAACTAAACCTCACGCTAAACCTAACCCTAACCCTCCCCTCTCCCTAAACCTAAAAATAACACTAACCCAAATACTAATCCTAACCCTAACTATAACTCTCACCCTAAACCTAACCCTCACCCTAACACTTACCCTCACACTAAAACTTACCCTAATCCTAACGCTAACCCTCACACTAACCCTAACCATCACCTTAACCCTAAACCTCAACCTAACCCTATCCCTAACTCTCACCCTCACCCTAGCCCTCATCCTAACCCTACCCCTCATCCTCACCCTAAACCTCACACTAACCCTAATACTAATACTCAGTCTAACCCTCACCCTCACCTTAACCCTAACCCTAATCCTCACCCTAACCCTAACCCTCACATTTACCCTTACTGTATCCCTCAACCTAACCCTCACCCTAACCCAAAACCTCAACCTAACCCTCAGCCTAACCGTAACCCTAACGATCACGCTAACCCTAACCCTCAACCTCACCCTCAGCCTCATGCTAAACCGAAGCCTAAGCCTAACCCTAACACTCACCCTCACCCTAGCCTTCACCCTAACCCTAATCCTAACCCTAACCCTCATCCTATCCCTAAACCCAACCATAACAATAACCCTAACCCTAAACCTAACTCTCATTCTAACCATAACCCTAACCGTAACCCTAACCCTCACCCTAAAACTTAACCAAACCCTAACACTAACCCTAACACTTACTGTCACCCTAACACTAACCCTAACCGTAACACTAACCCTCACACTAACCCTAACACTCACCCTAACCCTAACACTCACCCTAACCCTAAACCTAAACCTCACCCTCACCCTAGCCCTCACCCAACCTTAACTATCATCCTCACCCTAAACCTCACACTAACCCTAAAACTAATCCTCAATCTAAACGACACCCTCACCCTAACCCTAACTCTAACCCTCACTCTAACCCTAACCCTCACATTTACCGTAATCCTCATTCTCAGCCTAACCCTCAACTTTACACTTACTATCACCCTCACGCTAACCCTCACACTAACCCTAATCCTAACCCTCATCCTAACCCAAACCCTAACACTAACACTAACCCTCACACTAACCCTAACACTCACCCTAACCATAACACTCACCCTAACCCTAAACCTAACCCTCACCCTCACCTAGCCCTCACCCAACCTTAACTATCATCCTCACCCTAAACCTCACACTAACCCTAAAACTAATCCTCAATCTAAACCACACCCTCACCCTAACCCTAACTCTAACACTCAATCTAACCCTAACCCTCACATGTACCGTAATCCTCATTCTCAGCCTAACCCTCAACTTTAAACTTACTATCACCCTCACGCTAACCCTCACACTAACCCTAACCCTAACCCTCATCCTAACCCTCACCCTGACCATAACCCTAAGCATCACCCTAACTCTAACCCTCACCCACACCATCACCATAACACTAACCCTCACAGTAACACTAACTCTAACCGTAAACATCACCCTCAGCCTAACCCTAACCCTCATCCTCCCCCTCCCCCTCAGCCTAACCCTAAGCCTAACCGTAATCCTCACACTCACCCTCACCCTAACCCTAATCCTAATAATAAACATAACCATAACCCTAACCTTAACACTCACCCTAACCCTAACCCTAACACTAACCCTAACCCTAACCACCACCCTAACACTAACTCTAACACTAAACCTCACCCTCACCCTAATCCTAACCCTAAAGCTCACCCTAACCCTAACCCTAAACCTCACCCTCACACTAGCCCCCACCCTAACACTAATCCTAACCCTAACCCTCCTCCTAACCCTCAACCTAACCCTAATCCTAACCCTCACCTAACCCTAAACCTCACCCTCAACCTCACCCTCAGCCTAACACTAAGCCTAACCCTAAACCTAACCCTAACCCACACGCTCACCCTAAACCTTACCCTAATCCTAACTCTAACCCTAACACTCATACTAACCCTCACCCTAACCCTAACCTAACACTAACCCTAAACCAAACCCTAACTGTAACCCTCAGCCTAAGCCTAAATCTAACCATAAACCTCACCCTCACCCTAACCCTAACTCTAACCCTAATCTTAACCCTGAACCTCACCCTAAACCTAACCCTAACCTGCACCCTAACTATAAATCTCACCCTAACCCTAACCCTCACCCTAACACTTACCCTCACCCTAACACTAACCCTAACCCTAACACTAACCCTCACACTAACCCTAAACCTCACCCTAAGCCTAAACCTCACCCTAACCCTAACACTAACCCTAACCCTCACCCTCACCCTAGCTCTCACCCTAACCCTAATTCTAACCCTTACCTTCACATAACCCTAACACTCATCCTCAACCTAAACCTCACACTAACCCTAATCCTAACCCGAAATCTAACCCTCAGCCTCACCCTAATCCCTAACCCACATTCTTGCCCTAACCCTCACGCTACCTGTAACACTCACCCTTATCTTAAACCTCACCCTCAGCCTAACCCTCAACTTTAACCTTACCATCACCCTCACCCTAACCCTCACCCTATCCCTAAACCTCATCCTAAATTTCAAGCTAACCGTAACCCTAACCATCACCCTAAACCTAACCCTCACCCTCACCCTCACCCTAGCCCTCACCCTAATCCTAATCCTAACCCTAACCATCATCCTAAACCTCACTCTAACCCTAACCCTAACCATCACCCTAACACTAACCCTCACCCTGAACCTCACCATCAGCCTAAACCTATTCCTAAACCTAATCCTAAACCTAAACCTGAATCTCAAACTAACCCTCACCCTAACCCTAACCCTAAGACTAACCCTAACCCTAACCCTAACCCTCCCCCTATCCCTAACACTAACCCTAACCCTAACCCTAACACCAACACTCACACGTATTCTAACCCTAAAATTCACCTTAACCCTAACCCTAACTCTCACACTCACACTGACACTAACCCTCACCCTAATCCTAACCCTAAGCCTAAGCCAAACCGTAACCCTAACCCTCACATTCACAGTCACTCTAACCCAAATCTTAACCCTAACTCTATCCCTAAACCTCAACCTTACCCTCACCCTCACCCTAAGGCTAACACTAACCCTAAACCTAACCCTCACCCTAACCCTAAACCTCACCCTAACCCTAATCGTAACCCTAATCCTCATCCCCACTCTCACCCTCAGCCTAACCCTAAAACTAATCCTAACACTAACCCTAACTCTAACCCTAAAGCTCACCCTAACCCTATCTCTAACCCTAACCCTAAACCTCACCCTAACCCTAACCCTAACCCTCACCCGCACCCTCACCCTCAGTTTAACTCTAACCCTAACCCTAACAATAACACTAACCCTAACCCTAACAATCACCCTAACCCTAATCCTCACACTCACCCTCACCCTAAGGTTACCCAGAGCCTAAGCCTAACCCTTACCCTAACCCTCACCTAATCCAAACCCTAACCGTAAACCTAAGCCTAGCCCTAACCCTAACCCTCACACTCACTCTCAACCTAAACCTAATCCTAAACCTAACCCTATCCCTAACCCTAACCCACACACTAACCCTCAACCTAAGCCTAACTATAACCCTAAACCTCACCCTCACCCTAAACATAAACCTAAACCTAACAATAACAATAACCCTAACACTAACACTAACCCTCACCCGAACACTTAACCTCACCCTAACCCTAACCCTAAACCTCGCTCTCATCCTAGCCCTCACCCTAAACCTAATTCTAACCCTTTCCCTCACCCTAACCCTAACCCTCATCCTCAGTCTAACCCTCACCCTCACCCTAACACCTAACCCTCACCCTTACCCTAACCCTCACCCTAACCCTAACCCTCAACCTTAACCTAACCCTCACACTTAGCCTAACCCTCAACTTTACCCTTAGCATCATCCTCACCCTAACCCTCACCGTATCCCTAAACCTCAGGCTAACCTTCAACCTAACCGTCACCATAAACATCACCCAAACCCTAACCCTCACCCTCAACCTCACCCACATCCTAACCCTCACCCTAATCATAACCCTAACCATCACCGAAACCTTATCCTCACTCCCAACATCACCCTCAGCCTAACCCCGAGCCTAAGCCTAAGCCTAACCCTAACCATCACACTCACCCTCACCCTAACCCTAATCCTAAACCTAACACTAACCCTAACCCTAAACCTCATCCTAACACTCACCCTAACCCTAATCCTCCCCCTAACCCTAAAACTCACCCTAACCCTAACCCTAACCCTCACCCTCACCCTCACCATAACTCTAAATCTAACCTTAACAATAACACTAATCATAACCCTAAACCTAACCCTAACCCTAATCCTAACCCTAACCCTAACCCTAACCCTCAGCCTCACCATCACTGCAAAGGTAACCTTAACCATAACACTAACAATAACCATAAACCTAATCCTAACACTCAACCTCACCCTAACCCTAATCCTAACCCTAAACCTCACCCTAACCATAACCCTCACCCTCACCTTAACCCTAACCCAAGTCCTAACCCTCACCCTAACCCGAATCCTCACCCTTACCATAACCCTAACCCTCACACCTACCTTCAACCTCAGCCTAACCCTACGCCTAAGCCTAATCCTAACCCTAACCGTCACACTTACCCTCACCCTAACCCTAATCCTAACCCTAAGCTTTCCCTAAACCTCAACTTAACCCTCACCCTCACCATAAGACTAACACTAACCCTAACACTAACCCTAACCCTAACCCTCGCCCTAACCCTCCCAATAACCCTAACTCTAACCCTAAACCTCTGCCTCATCCTAAGCATAACCCTAACCCTAAAACCCTAACTCTAACCCTCACCCTCACCCTCACCATCTTGCTCGGCCTAAGCCTAAGCCTAAGCCTAAGACTAATCCTGACCCTCACACTCACCCTCACCCTAACCCTAACCGTAATACTAACCCTAACTCTAACTCTCACACTAACCCTCACCCTAATGCTAACTCTAATCCTAAACCTCACCCTCACCCTAAACCTAACCCTCCCCCTCCCCCTCCCCCTCCGACTAACATTAAGCCTAACCCTAACACCAACCCTAACCCTAACACTAACCCAAAACCTCACCATAACCCTAACCCTAACCCTCACCTTCACCCTAGAAAATACCCAAACCCTAAGCCTAAGTCTAACCCTCACCCTAACCTTCATTCTAACCCTAACCTCAACACTCACCCTAACTGTAAACCTCACACTCACACTCACCCTCACCTTAACCCTAAGCCTAATCCTAACCCTAACACTAAGCCTCACCCCCACACTAAACCTCACACTAAACCTAACCCTAACAGTAACCCTAACCCTAACCCTCAACTTCACCCTAGCCCTCACCCAAACCCTAACCCTCGTCCTCACCCTAAACCTCACACTAAACCTAACACTAACACTCAATCTAACCCTCACCCTCACCCTAACCCTAATCCGAACCCTCACCCTTAACATAACCCTCACCCTCAGCCTACCCCTCACCTTTACTCTTACTGACACACTCATTCTAACCCTCACCCTAATCCTAACCCACATCCTAACCCTCACCCTAACCGTAATCCTAACCATCACCCTAACCCTAATGCTCACCCTCACCTTCAGCCTCAGCCTAACCCTAAGCCTAAACCTAACCCTAAACTTCACACTCATCCTAGCCCTCAAGCCTAAACCTAATCCTAACCCTAAGCTTCATGCTAAATCTCAACCTAACCATAACCAGAACCATCACTCTAAACCTAATCCTCATCCCCAACCTCACCCTCAGCCTAACCTAAGCCTAAGCCTAACCCTAACCCTAATCCTTACACTAACCCTCACCCTAATCCTAATCATAACCCTAACCCTAAACCTAAACCTAAAACTCAACCTAACACTCACCCTAACCCTAACCCTAACCCTAACCCTAACCCTAACCCTCACCCTCACCTTAGTCCTCACCCTAAACCTCGACCCCAACTTAACCCTCACGCTCACCGTAACCCAAACCCTAAATCTCACCCTAACCCTACCCCTAACCCTAACCCTAAACCTCACCCTAACCCTAACACTAACACTCCCCCTCACCCTAGCCCTCACCTTAATCCAAATTGTAACCCTAACCCTCATCCTAACCTTCATCCTAATCCTAACGCTAACCCTCACCCTAACCCTAAAACTAATTCTAACCCTCAACCAAACCTTAACCCTGACCCTCACCATAACCCTAAACCTAACCCTCACCCTAACCCGAAACCTAACCCGAAACCTAAACCTCACCATAAACCCAACCCTAACCCTCACCCTCACCCTTGCCCTCATCCTAACCCTAATCCT
Source organism: Dipodomys merriami (assembly GCF_024711535.1). Classification (NCBI taxonomy): domain Eukaryota; kingdom Metazoa; phylum Chordata; class Mammalia; order Rodentia; family Heteromyidae; genus Dipodomys; species Dipodomys merriami. The sequence goes on from NW_027206582.1 coordinate 261,061, forward strand.
AACCCTAACCCTCATGATAACCCTCAACCTAACCCTAACCCTCACCCTATACCTAGCCCTAATCTTAACTCTCAACCTAACTCTAAACCTAAACCTCACCCTAACCCTAACCCTAACCCTCACCAGCATGCTAGCCCTCACGCTAAACCTAATCCTAAACCTAACCCTCATCCTAACCCTCACCCTAACCCTAACCCTAACCCTCATTCTAACCTTAAACCTCACCTTCTCCCTCAGCCTAACCCTAAGTCTAACCCTAACCATAACCCTCACACTCACCCTCACACAAACCCTAATCCTAAACCTAACCCTATACCTAACACTAACCCTCACCCTAACCCACATCCTAACCCTAACCCTAACACTAACACTAACCATCACCCTAAACCTAAATCTCACCCTAACCCTAACCCTAATCCTCAACTTCAACCTAGCCCTCACCCTAACCGTAACTCTCATCCTCACCATAAACCTCACACTAACCCTAACACTAATCCTCAATCTAACACTCAACCTCAAGCTCACCCTAACGCTAACCCTCACCTTAACATTAACTCTAACCCTAAACCTCACCCTCACCCTCACCCTAACACTCACCCTCACCCTCACCCTCAGCCTATCCCTAAGCCTAAGCCTAACCCTAACCCTAACCCTCACACTCACCCTCACCCTAAACTTAACCCTCACCCTAACCCTAACCCTAACACTAACCCTAACGCTAAACCTCACCCTATCCCTCACCCTAACCGTAACTGTAACGCTGAACCTCCCCCTCCTCCTCCCCCTAGCCCTAACCCTAAACATCACCCTCACCTTAGCCCTCACACTAAACCTAATCTTAACCTTAACCGTCATCCTAACCCTCATCTTAACCTTAAACCTAATCGCCACACTAACCCTAGAATTCACCCTTAACCTCACCCTTAGCCTAACCCTAAAACTAATCCTAAGCCACACACTCTCTCTCAACCTAACCCTAACTCTAACCCTTACCCTAACCCTAACCCTCACCATCAAACTCACCCTTAGCCTAACCCTAAGCCTAACCCTATACATAACCCTAACCCACACACTCACCCTCAACCTAACCCTAATCCTAACCCTAAACCTAACGTGAACCCTAACCCTCACCCTAACCCTAACCCTCACCCTAACCCTAAACCTAACCCGAACCCTAAACCTCAGCGTAACCCTAACCCTAACCCTCACCCTCAACCTAGCTCTCAACCTAGCCCTAATCCAAACCCTCAAATTAACCCTAAACCTCACCCTCACCATAACCCTAACCCTATTCCTCAACCTATCCCTAAACCTAACCCTAACGCTAAACCTCGCCCTAACCCTAACCCTAACCCTCAGCCTCACATTAGCCCTCACTCTAACCCTAATCCTAACCTTAACCCACATCCTAACCCTCAATCTAAACCTAACCCTAACCCTCACCCTAACCCTAACCCTCAAACTTAACCTCACCCTTAGCCTAACCCTAAGCCTAAACCTAAACCTAACCCTAACCCATACACTCACCCTCAACCTAACCCTAAACCTAACCCTCACCCTAACCCTAACTTTCACCCTCAACCTCACCCTTAGCCTAACCCTAAGCCTAACCCTATATATAACCCTAACCCACACACTCACCATCACCCTAACCCTAATACTAACCCTAACTCTAACACTAACCCTCACATTCACTGTAAGGGTAAGCAGAACCCAAACCCTAACAATAACCCAAACCCTAACTCTAACACTCACCCTAATCAAAATACTCACCCTAACCCTAAAACTCTCCCTAACACTTACCCTCACTCTTACACTAACCCTAACCCTAACATTAACCCTCATATTAATCTTAACCCTCAACCAAACCCTAAACCTCACCCTAACCCTAAACCTCACCCTCACTGTAGCCCTCACCCTAATCCTAATTCTAACAGTAACCCTTAACCTAACCCAAACACTAACCCTAACCCTTACCCTTATCTTAACCCTCACCCAAAGCCTAAACCTCACCTTTACGCTTACCATCACCTTCACTGTAACACTCAGCCTAACCCTAACCCTCATCCTAAACCTCACCCTAAACTCAACACTACCCATCACACTAACCCTAACCCTCACCCTCAACCTCACCCTCAGACTAACAGTAAGCCTAAGCCTAAACCTAAACCTAACCCTCAACATCAGCCTAGCCCTCACCCTAACCCGAATCCTAACCCTAACCCTCATCCTAACCCTCAACCTAACCCTAACCCTAACCATCACCAACCCTATTCCTCACACCCAACCTCACCCTCAGCCTAACCCTAAGCCTAAGCCTAACCCTAAACCTAAACCTCACACTGACCGTCACCCTAACCCTAATCCTAACCATAACCCTAACCATAAACCTTAACCTCAACCTAACCCTCACCCTATCCCTAACCCTGACACTAACCCTAACCCTAACCCTCCCCCTAACCCTAACTCTAACCCTAAACCTCACACTCACCCTAACCCTAATCCTAACCCTAACCCTCACCTCACCCTAACTATAAGCCTAACCTCAAGTTTACCCTCACCCACACCCTCATGGTAACTCTAACGCTAACTGTAACAATAACACTAAACCTAACCCGAACACTAATCCTATCCCTAACCTCACCCTCATTCTCACCCTCACTGCAAACGTAAACATAACCATAACACTAACAATAATTGTAACCCTAACCATCACCCTAATCCTCAACCTCACCCTAACCCTCATCCTACCCCTAACCCTCACCCTAACCCTAACCCTCACCCTCACCATAACCCTAACCGTCATCCTCACCCTCACCCTCACCCTAACCCTTGCCCTCACCCTAACCCTAATCCTAACCCTAATCCTCATCCTAACACTAACCTAACCCTAAACATAACCCTCACCCTAACTCTAATCTTAACACTAATCCTTAACCTAACCCTAACCCTCACCCTAACCCTCAGCCAAAACCTAAGCCTAACCCTAACCCTAAACCTCACCCTCACACTTGCCCTCACCATAACCCTAACTGTAACACTAAACCTAACCCTAACACTCACAGTAAACCTAACTGTAAACCTAACTCTAACCCTAAACCTCACCCTCACCCTAATCCTAACCCTAACCCTAAACCTAAACTTAACCCTCACCCTCACCCTCATCCTAATGCTAACCCTAACCCTCAGACTCACCCCTAACCCTAACCCTAACCCTCATCCTAACCCTAAACCTAACCCTCAGCCTAATCTTCATCCTAACCCTAATCCTAACTCTAACCCTGACCCTATCATTAACCCTAACCCTAAGACTCAACCATACCCTAACCCTCAACCTCATCCTCAACCTCACCCTCACCCTCACCCTAACCCTCTCCCTCACCCTCAACCTAACCATAATCATAAACCTAACCCTCACACTAAACCTAACTCTGACACTCACCCTCACCCTATGCCTAACCCTACACCTAAGCCTAATCCTAAACCTAACTCTCACTCTCACCCTCACTCTAAACCTAAACCTTACCCTAACCCTAAACCTAACCCTCACCATAACCATAACCCTAAACCTCACCATAAACGTAACCCTAAGCCTAACCCTAACCCTCACCCTAAATCTACCATTAACCCTAATGCTATCCCTAACTCTCACCCTCGACTTAAACCTCACTCTAACCCTTACCCTAACCCTAACCCTCAACCTAACCCTAATTCTAACACTAACACTAAATCCCACACTAACCCTCACCCTAACACTAAACCTAAACCTAACCCTCACCCTAATGCTCACCCTAACCCATAACCTAACCCTAACCCTCACCCTCACCCTAACGCTCACCCTAAAACATACCCTCATCCTAAACCTAACCCTAAACCTAACACTAACCCTCACCCATAACTAACCTAACCTGGATCCTAACCCTCACAGTAACCCTCACCCTAAATCTCATGCTATCCCTAAACCTCATCTTCACCCTAAACCTCATCCTAAACCTTACGCTCACCATAACCCTAACGCTAACCCTAACACTAATCCTCACTGAAACCCTAACCCTCACCCTCACCCTAACCTCACCTTCACCTAAAACCTCACCCTAACCCTAACCGTCAACCACAACCTAAAACTCACTCTCACCCGAAGCCTACCCCTCACCCTAACCCTACCGTAACCCTCAACCTAACCCTAACTCTCACCCTAAACCTAACTCTAACCCTCACCCTAACCATAACCCTAATCCTAAACCTCACCCTAACCCTAACCCTAACACTGATGCTAACCCTAACCCTAACTCTCACCCTAACCCTCACCCTTACCCTTATCCTCACACTAACCCTAACCCTAACCCTAATTCTCACATTAATCCTAACCCTCACCCTCACCCTAAGCCTAACCCTCACCCTATCCCTAATCCTAACCCTCATGCTATCCCTAACCCTAACCCTAAACCTCACCCTAACCCTAACCCTAACCCTAATGCTATACCTAACCCTCACCCTCACCCTAACCCTCACTCTAACACTTACCAACACCCTAACCCTCACCCTAACGCTAACCCTAATGCTATCCCTAACCCTCACCCTAACCCTAACCCTCACTCTAACCCTTACCAACACCCTAACCCTCACCCTAACGCTAACCCTAACCCTAACACTAACCCTCACCCTAACCCTCACCCTAAACCTAAGCCTAACCCTAAGCCTAACCTTCACCTTAAACCTCACCCTAAACCTTACCCTCACCCGAACCCTAACGCTAACCCTCAGCCTAACCCTCATCCTAACCCTAACCCTAACCCTCACCCTAACCATCACGCTAACCCTAACCCTAACACTCACATTAATCCTAACCCTCACTCTCAGCCTCAACCTCACCCTCAGCCTAACCCTAACCCTAAACCTAATCCAAACGCTAACCCTCACCCTCACAATCACCCTAATTCTAAACTTATCCCTAACCAAAACCCTCAACCTAATCCTAACCCTATCCCTAACCCTCACCATAAACCTTACCCTAATCCTAAAACTAACCCTCACACTCACCCTAAACCTTAACCTCACCCTAACACTCACCCTAACCCTCATCCTAACCCTAACACTTACAATAACCCTCACCCTAACCTTATCCCTAAACCTAACCCAAAACCTAACCCTCACCCTCACACAAAACCTCACCCTCACTCTCACCCTAACCCCCACCCTCACCCTCAACCTAACCCTAACCATTACCATAAACCTCACCCTAAACCTAACGCTGACACTCACCCTCAGCCTCACCCTAAGCCTTACCCTAACCCTAACCCTAACCCTCACACTCACCCTCACCCTAACTCTAATCCCACCCTAACCCTATCCCTAAACCTCAACCTAACCCTCACCCTAAGACAAACACTAACCCTAAACCTAACCCTCACCCTAACCGTCCCCGTAACCCTAACTCTAACCCTAAACCTCACCAGCACTCTAAACCTAACCCTAACCCTAAACCTCACCCTAAAACTCACTCTAACCCTCACCCTCACCCTCACCATAACTCTAAACCTAACCCTAACAATAACACTAACCCTAACCCTAACCCCAACCTTGACACTAACCATAACCCTCACCCTCATCCTCACCCTCACCCTCACGGTAACCCTAAACCTAAGCCTAACCCTAACCCTAAAACTGATCCTAACTCTCACCCTAAACCTAACCCTAACCCTCACCCTAACCCTAACCCTAACCCTCATCCTCATGCTTGGCCTAAGCCTAAGCCTAAACCTAATCTGAACTCTAACCCTAAACCTAACCCTAACAATGACCCTAACCTTAAACCTAACCCTCACCCTAACCATAACCCTCAACATAATCCTAACCCTAAATCTAACACTCACCCTCACCCACACCCTAACACTCACCCTAACCCTAACACTCACCCTTGGCGTAACCCTCAACCTAACCCTAACCCTCACCTTTATGCTTACCGTCACCCTCACCCTAATCACCCTAACACTAACCCTCATCTTAACCATCACCCTAACCATAATCCTAAACATCACCCTAATATTAACCATCACCCTCACCCTCAGCCTAAACCTAAGCCTAAGCCTAAACCTAAGACTAACCCTCACACTCACCCTCACCCTAACCCTAATCCTAACCCTAACCCTATCCCTAAACCTTAACCTAACCCTCAGCCTCACCCTAAGACAAGCACAAACCCTAAAACTAACCCTCAAGCTAACCCTCCCACTAACCGTCACTCTACCCCTAAACTTCAAACTCAACCTAACCCTAACACTTAACCTAACCCTATACCTCACCCTAACCCTAACCTGCACCCTCACCCTCACCCTCACCCTCACAGTAACTCTAACCCTAACCCTAACAATAACACTAACCCTAAACCTAACCCTAATCATAAAACTCACCCTCAGCCTCACCCTCATTGAAAACTTAACCCTAACCATAACACTAATAATAACCCTAACCCTAACCCTATCTCTAAACCAAACCCAAACACAAATCCTAATCCTCACCCCCTCACTCACACTCAGCCTAAGCCTAACACTAACACTAACTCTAATCCTAAACCTCACCCTCACCCTAACCCTTTGTCTAACCCTAATCCTAAACCTCAACCTAACCCTAAATCTAACCCTCAACCGCACCCGCACCCTCACTGTAAATCTAACCCTAACACTAACAATAACACTAACCTTAACCCTAACCATCACCCTAACCCTAATACTCACCCCCACCCTCACCCTCAGCCTAACCCTAAGCCTAAGCCTAAGCCTAACCCTAACCCTCACACTCACCCTCACCCTAACCCTAATCCTAACCCTATCCCTAAACCTCAACCTAACTCTCACCCTCACCCTAATGCTAACACTAAACCTAACCCTAACCCTCCCCCTAACCCTCCCCCTAACCTTAAATCTAATCTGAAACCTCACCAGCACCCTAACCCTTACCCTAATCCTAACCCTAAACCTCACCCTAACCCTCACCCTCACCCTCAATCTCACCCTCACCGTAACTCTAACCCTAACCCTAACAATAACACTAACCCTAACCCTAACTCTAACATTAACCATAACCCTCACCCTCAGCCTCACCCTCACCGCAAACTTAACCCTAACCAAAACAGAAACAATAACCCTAACCCTAACCAAAACCCTCAATATAACCCTAACCCTAAACCTAAACCTAAACCTAACCCTAAAATTAACCCCAACCATAATCCTCACCCTCATCCTCACCCCAACCCAAACCCTAAACTTAATCCTCACCCTAACCCTAACCTAATCCTAAACCTAAACCTAACGTCAAACATAAACCTAACCCTAACCCTAACGCTAACCCAAAACCACACCCTCACCCTAACCCTAACCCTAAACCTAAACCTCACCCTAACCCTAACCCTACCCCTCACCTTCACCGTAACCGTATCCCTAACCCTAACACTAAAAATAACCCTAACACTAACCCTCACCATAACACTAACACTCACCCTAACCATAACCCTCAACATAACCCTATCCCTCAAACTAACACTCACCCTCACCCTAACCCAAAACCTAACCCTCACCCTAAACCTCACCCTAACCCTAACCCTCACCTTTAAACTTACCGTCACCCTCACCCTAACCCTCACTCTAACCCTAACCCTCACCTTTACCGTAACCCTCACCCTAACCCTAACCCTCACCTTTAAACTTACCGTCACCCTCAACATAACCCTCACCCTAACCCTAACCCTCATCCTAACCGTCACCCTAACCATAACCCTAACCATCAGCCTAACCCTAACCCTCACCCTCAGCCTCAGGCTCAAGCTAAACCTAATCCTAAGCCTAACCCTAACCCTAACCCTCACCCTCATCTTATCCCTCACCGTAACCCTAATGTTAACCCTAACTCTCATCCTAACCCTCAATGTAACCATAACCCTAACCATGACTCTAAACCTAATCCTCATCCCCACCCTCACCATCAGCCTAACCCTAAGCCTAAGCCTATTCCTAACCCTAACCCTAACCCTAACCCTAACCCTAACCCTCACCCTCACTCTTAACCTAACACTAATCCTAAACCTAACCCTATCCCTAACCCTAACCCTCACACTAACTGGCACCCCAGCTCTTACCCTAAACCTAATCCTAACCCTAACCCTCATCCTAACCCTCAAACTAACCCTAAACCTAACACTTACCCTAACCCTAAACCTCACCCTCAACCTCACCCTCAGCCTAAACCTAAGCCTAACCCTGAACCTAATCCTCACATTAACCCCAACTCTAAAACTAACCCTAAAACTAAACCTAACGCTAAAAATAATTCTAACCATAATCCTCACCCTCACCCTCACCCTAACCCAAACACTAACCCTAACCCTCACCCTAACCCTAACCCTAAATCTTACCCTAATCCAAACCCTAAACCTCACCCTAACTCTAACCCTAAACCTCACCCTCACCCTCACCCTCAAAGTAAACCTAAACCTAACAATAACAATAACCCTAACACTAAACCCTAACCCTCACCCTAACTATAACCCTCAACCTAAAACTAACCCTCACCCTAATACTTACCCTCATCCTAACACTAACCCTAACCCTAACCCTCACCCTCACCCTAGCCCTCACCCTCACCCTCACCCTAAACCAAACCCTAACCCTAACCCTAACCCTCATCATAACCCTCACCCTAACCCTCACACCCACCCTCTCCCTCAGCCTAACCCTTAGCCTAAGCCTAAAACCTAACCCTAACCCTAACACTCACCCTCACCCTAAGCCTAATGCTAACCCTAACTGTATCCTTAAACCTCAACCTAAACCTCACCCACACCCTAAGGCTAACACTAACCCTAAACCTAACCCTTTCCCTAACCCTCCCACTAACACTCACTCTAACTCTAAGACTCTCCCTCAACATAACCCTAACCCTAAACCTCACCCTAAACATCCCCCTAACCCTCACCCTAACCTAACCCTAACCCTCACCCTCACGCTGGGCCTAAGCCTATTCCTAAGCCTAAGCCTAACCCGAAGTCTAAACCTCACCCTAACCCGCACCCTAACCCTCACCCTAACACTCACCCTAACTCTAACCCTAAACCTCACCCTCACCCTAAGCCTAACTCTAACCCTAACCCTAAACCTAAAACTCACCGTAACACTAACCCTAACCTTAACCCTCACCCTCACCGTAACCGTAACCCTAACCTTAACCCTAACACTAACCCTAACCCTAAACCTAACCCTCACCCTAACCATAACACTCAACATAACCCTAACCCTCAATCTAAGCCTCACCCTCACCCTAAACCTAATCCTCATCCTCACCCTCATCCTAACCCTCACCCTTATTGTAACCCTCACCCTAACCCTAACCCTCAGGTTTACCGTTGCCATCACCCTCACACTAACCCTAACCCTAACCCTCATCCTAACCCTCACCCTAACGGTGACCCTAACCATCATGCTAACCCTAACCCTCATCCTCACCCTCAGCCTCAGCCTAACCCTAATCCTAAGCCTAACCCTAATGCTAACACTAACCCTCACCTTAGCCCACACCGTAACCCTAATCTTAACCCTAACCCTCATCCTAACACTAACCCTAATCCTAATCCTCACCCTCACTGTAACACTAACCCTCACCCCCACACTCACACTCAGCCTAACCCTAAGCCTAAGCCTAACCCTAAACCTATCCCTAAACCCCAACCTAACCCTCAACCTCACCCTAAGTCTAACACTAACCCTAAACCTAACCCTCACCCTAAACCTCCCACTAAACCTTACACTAACCCTAAACCTCAACCTCAACCTAACTAAACCTAAAACTCACCGTAAACCCCACCCTAACACTCACCCTCACCCTCACTGTAACTCAGCGTCACCCTCACCGCAAACTTAACCCTAACCATAACACTAACAATAACCCTAACCCTAACTCTAATCCTAACCCTAACCCTAACCCTAATCCTCACCCCCACCTTCATCCTCATCCTAACCCTAAGCCTAAACCTAACCCTAACCCTAACTCTAACCCTAAACCTCACCCTCACCATTACCCTAACTCTAACCCTAACCCTAAACCTCACCCTAACCCTAACCCTAACCCTCACCCGCAGCCTCACACTCAACATAACACTAAATCTAACAATAACAATAATCCTAACCCTCACCCTAACCCTCACCCTAACTCTTACCCTCACACGAACCCTAACTCTCAACCTAACCCTCATCCTAACTCTAACCCTAACCCTACCCCTCACCCTAACCTTAACACTAACCATAAACCTAACCCTCATATTAACCCTAACCCTCACCCTCACCCTCACCCTCACCCTCAGCCTAACCTTAACCCTAACCCTAATTTAAACCCTAACCCTCACCCTCAACCTCATCTTAGCTCTAAACCTAACCCAAACCAAAACCCTAACCCTAATCCTAACCCTATCCCTAACCCTCATGCTAACCCTAAACCTAATCCTAAACCTAACCCTCACCGTCATCCTAACCCTAAACCTAACCCTCAGCCTAACCCTCCTCCTAAACCTAACCCTAACCCTAACCCTCACCCTAACATTAAACCTAACCCTAACAGTCACCCAAACCCTAACCCTCACCCTCACCCTCAACCTCACCCTCAACCTCACCCTAACCCTCACCCTCACACTCACCCTAACCCTAAACGTAACCCTAACCCTCACCCTAAACCTACCTCTGACATTCACCCTCACCCTCACCCTAAGTCTAACCCTATACCTAAGCCTAATCCTACACCTAACCCTCACCCTTACCCTCACCCTAAAACTAAAGCTTACCCTAACCATAATCCTAGCCCTCACCCTAACCCTAACTCTAACCCTAACCCTCACCCTCACATTAACCCTATCTCTAATGCTAACCCTAACACTCACCCTCAACATAACCCTAACCCTAAGCCTCACCCTAAACCTAACCTAAACCCTAATACTATATGTAACCCTCACTCTCACCCTAAACCGCACTCTAACCCTTACCCTAACCCTAACCCTCACCCTAACCCTAACCCTAACACTAACACTAAACCTCAATCTAACCCTCACCCTATCCCTAAACCTAAAACTAACCCTCACGCTAACGCTCAACCTAACCCTCAACCTAAACCTAAACCACAACCTCACCCTAACCCTCACCCTAAAACTTACCCTCACCCTAACCCTAAAAATAACCCTCACCCTAATCCTCACAGTAACTCTAAGCCTGAACATCACCCTAACCATCACTGTCACCTTAACCCTCACCCTAACCCGAACCATCACTCTCACCCTAAAACTCAACCTCTCCTGAACCCGAACCCTCACCCTAAGCATACCCTAAACCTCACCCTAACCCTAACCTTCACCCTAATCCCAACTATAAACCTCACACTCATACTAACCCAAACCCTCATCTTAAACCTCACCCTAACTCTCACCCTAACCCTAAAGCTAACCCTAACTCTCACTCTCAAACTAAATCTCACCCTAAACCTTATCCTCACACTAACCATAAACCTAACCCTAATCCTCACATTAATGCTAACCCTCACCCTAACCCTAACCCTACCCCTCACCCTAGCCCTCACCATAACCCTAACCCTAAACCTCACCCTCACCCTCACCCTAACCGTAACTCTAAACTTAACCCTCACCATCGCTCTCACACTAATCCTAACCCTAAAACCATAACCATAACAATAACACTAACCCTAACCCTAAACCTCACTCTCACCCTCACCCTAACCATAACCATAACCCTAACCCTCACCCTCAACGTCACCCTCAACCTCACCCTGACACAACCTCACCCTCAACCTAAACCTCACACTACCCCTAAACCTCACCTTAACCCTAACCCTACCCTCAGCCTCACCCTCAGCCTAACCCTTACACTAACCCTAATCCTAACCCTAACCCTTACCCTCACCCTAAACCTAACCTTAACCATAACCCTCATCGTCACCCTCACACTCACACTCACACTCAACCTAACCCTAATGCTCTACCTCACCCTCACCCTAACCCTCACCATCACGCTAAAAATCACCCTAACCCTAACCCTAACCCTTACCCTAACACTAAGCCTAACCCTAACCCTCACCTAACACTATCCCTAAGCCTCACCCTCACCCTAATGCTTACCCTAACCCTAAGCCTAAACCTAACCCTTACCCTAACCCTAACCCTAACCCTTAAACTAACCCTAACCCTAACCCTCACCCTAAACCTAATGCTAACCCTAACCCTCAACCTCACCCTAATCCTCACCCTAACCCTTATCCTCACACTAACCCTAACACCAGACTCACCCTCACCCTAACCGTAACCCTAAACCTAACCCTCAACCTAATCCTAAATCTTACCCTAATCATAAACCTAAACCTAATCCTCACCCTAACGGTAACCCTAACCCTAAAACTCATCCTCACGCTCACCCTAACCCTAACCCTAAACCTAATCCTCATCCTCACCCTAACCCTAACCCTAAACCTAATACTCACCCTAACCCTAACCCTTACCCTAACCCTAACCCTATCCCTCACCCTAAACCTAACATTCACCCTAACCCTAACACTTACCCTAAACCTAACCCTAACCATAACCTTAACCCTAACCCTAACCCTAACCCTAACCCTCACCCTAACTTTTATCCTCATACTAAACCTAACTCTAATCGTAAACCCTAACCCTCACACAAACCCTGACCCTCTCCCTAACCCTAACCCTACCCCTCACCATAACCCTCACCCTAACCCTAACCCTCACACTAAACCATAACCTAAATCTCACCCTCACACTAACCCTCACCTTAACACTAACCCTCACCGTAAACCAAACCCTAACCCACACCCTAAACCTTACCCTCACACCCACCCTCACCCTCACCCTCAACCTCAACCTAAACCTCACACAAACCCTAACACTAACCCTCACCCTAACCCTAACCATAACCCTAAGCCCCACCCTAACCCTCAACCTAACCCTAACGCTAACCCTCACCCTCTCCCTAATTCTTAACCTCAACCTAACCCTATCCCTTACCCTTACCCTAACCCTCACCCTAATCCTAACATTCAGCCTAACCCTTACCCTATCCCTTACCCTAACCCTCATCCTAACCCTAATCCTAACCCTAACCCTCACCCTAAAACTAATCTTAACCCTATCCTTAACCCTCAAAAACACCCTAACCCTCACCCTCACCCTATCCCTAACCCTAAACATAATCCTAACCTTCACCCTCACCCTCACCCTCACTGTAACTCTAACCCCCACCCTATTCTTAATCCTCACCCTCACCCTAACCCTAACCCTCACCCTCACCCTAACCATAACCCTAACACTCAACCCTCACCAAAAACCTCACCCTAACACTAACCCTAATCCTCATCCTCATCCTAGCGTACAACCTAAAACTAACTCTAACCCTAACCCTAACCCTAAACATCATCTTCACCCTCACCCTCACCCTCAACCTCAGCCTAATCCTAACCCTAACCCTAATCCTAAACCTAACCCTCACACTCACACTCACTCTAACCCTAAGCCTAAACCTCACACTCACCCTAAGGCTAACCCTAAACCTCACACTCACCCACACCCTAACCATTAACCTCACCCTAACCCTAACCCTAACACTAACCCTCACCCAACCCTAAAACTACCCCTCAGCCTAACCCTAACCCTCACCCTCAACGCAACACTGATGCTAACACAAATGCTCCTTCGCCACATAAGCCTCAGCCTAACCCTAACCCTGACCCTAACCCTTCCCTTACACTCACCCTCACTCTCACCCTAACCCTAACCCTTACCCTCACCATAACCCTATCCCTCACCCTCAACCTAACCCTCACACTAAACCTTACGCTCACCCTAACCCTCACCCAACACTAACCAGAACCCTAACCCCCAACTTAACCTTCACCCTAAACCTAACTCTAACCCTAACCCTCAGTCTCAACCTAACACTCACCCTAACACTTATCCTCACACTAACCCTAACCCTAACCGTAAATCTCACACTAAGCCTAACCCTCATCCTAACCCTAAGCTTAACCCTCACCCTAACCCTAAGTCTAACCCTAACCCTCACCCTCACCCTAATCCTCACCCTAAACCTAACCCTAACCCTTCCCTAACCGAAAACCTCACCCTCACCCTACCCTCAGCCTAACCCTTACCCTAAACCTAATCCTAACAATAACTTTTATTCTCACCCTAAACCTAACCCTAACCTTAACCCTCACCGTCACCCTCCCACTCACCCTCACCCTAACTCTCACGCTCAACCTCACCCTCACCCTAACCCTGAACATCATCCTAATCATCACCCTAACCCTAACCCTAACGCTAACCCTAACCTTACCCTAACCCTAAAGTTAACCCTAACCCTCACCCTAACCCTAACCCTAAGCCTAACCCTGACCCTAAACCTAACCATAACCCTAACCCTAAGCCTAACACTAACCCTTACCCTAACCCTAACCCTTACCCTAACCCTAACACTAACCCTAACCCTCACCCTAAACCTTATGCTAACCCTAACCCTCACCCTCACCCTAATCCTCACCCTAACCCTTATCCTCACAGTAACCCTAACCCTAGCCCTCAGCATCAACCTCACTCTAAACCTAAACCTAAAACTAACCCTCACCCTAAACCTAAGCCTTACCCTAACCCTAACCCTAACCCTCACACTCACCCTCCCCCTAACCCTAACCCTAAACCTAACCCTCACCCTAACCCTAACCCTTACCCTATCCCTAACCCTACCCCTCAACCTAACCCTCACTCTCGCCCTAATCCTAACCCTAACCCTCACTCTAAACATAACCCTAACCCTAACCCTAAACCTAACTCTCACCTAACCCTAACCCTAACCTTAACCCTAAACGTAAACCTAATCCTAAACCTAACCCTAACCCTAACCCTCACCCTCACCCTCACCCTCAACCTAAACCTAACCCTAACCCTAACTCTCAACCTAACCCTAACCCAATCCTAACCCTAACCCTCACCGTCACCATCACCCTCACCCTAACCCTCAACCTCAAACTCACCTTCACCCTAACCCTCAAACTATCCCTAACCTTCACCCTAACCCTAACCCTCTGCCTAACCCTAACCCTACCCCTCACCCTAACACTCACCCTAAACCTAACCCTCACCCTAACCCCAATCCTAAACCTCACCCTCACCCTAACCCTCACCGTCACCCTAACCCTCACCCTAAACCTAAACCTGACCCACACCCGAACCCTCAACCTTACCCGAATCTCACGCTCATCCGAACCTTCATGCTCTACCTCACCCTAACCCTCACCCTAGCCCTCACCCTCAACCTAACACTCAACCTAAACCTCATGCTCACCCTAATCCTCACCCTAACCCTAACCCTAACCCTTACCTAACCAAAACCCTCAACCTCACCCTCACACTCACCTTAACACTCACCCTCACCATAGCCCTCACCCTAAACCTAAACCTCACCCTAAACCTACCCTAACCCTCAGCCTAAACCTTAGCCTCAAGCTAACCCTAACCCTAACCCACACCGTAACCCTAAAACTCACCCTAACCCTCACCCTAACCCTAACCTTAAAGCTCACCCTAACCCTCACCCTCCTTCTCACCCTCACCCTAATTCTCACAATAACCCTGATCCTCACACTAACCCTAACCCCAATCCTAACCCTAAGGCTCACCCTCACTCTCACCCTAAACCTAACCATAATTCTAACCCTAATCCTAACCCTAACCCTCATGCTCACCCTCACCCTAATTCTAACCCAAACCCTAACCCTCATCCTCACTCTCACCTAACTCTAACCCTAACCCTAATCCTAACCCTAACCCTCATGCTCACCCTCACCCTAATTCTAACCCAAACCCTAACCCTCATCCTCACTCTCACCTAACTCTAACCCTAACCCTAATCCTAATTCTAACCCTCACCATCACCCTCATCCTAAATCTAAGCCTAACCCTAACCCTAACACAGATCCTCAACCTCACACTAACCCTAACCCACACGCTCAACCTAACCCTAACCCTAACACTCAACTCTCACCCTAAAACTAACGCTAACCCTAACCCTCATCCTCATCCTACCGCTCAACCTAACCCTAACTCTACCCCTAACCCTAACCCTAAACCTCACCTTCACCCTCACCCTCACCCTCAACCTCAGGCTAATCCTAACCCTAACCCTAATACTAACCCTAAATCTAACCCTAACTCTACCTCTACGCCTAACTCATAACCTCAACCTCAGCCTAACCCTAACTCTAACCCTAATCCTAAACCTAACACTCAGCCTAACCCTAAACCTAACCCTAATCCTCACCCTGTCTAGCCTTAACCCTCACCCTCACCCACACCCTAACCCTTAACCTCACCCTAACCCTAACCCTAACCCTAACCCTCACACTAACCCTAAAACTACCCCTCAGCCTAACACTATCCCTCACCCTCCACCCAACCCTGATGCTAACACAAATGCTCATTCTCAACCTAAACCTCGGCCTAAACCTTACCCTCACCATAACCCTATCCGTCACCCTCTCCCTAACCGTCACCCTACTCCTTCTCAACTAACCCAAACCCTAAACCTAACCTTCACCCTAAACTTCACCCTAACCCTCACCCTAACCCTACCACTAACCCTCACCCGAACACTCACCCTAATCCTAAACCTAACCTTAATCCTCACCCTCACCCTAACTGTCATCCTAACACTTATGCTCCCCCTAACCCTAACCGTTACCCTAACACTATCCATCACCCTAACCCTAACCCTCACCCGAACCCTCACTTTCACCTTCACCCTCAACCTAAACATCACCCTAACCCTAACCCTAACCCTCACCCCAACTCTAAACCTAACACTCACATTAAACCTCACCCCCACACTAATCCTCACGCTAAACCTAACCCTAGACCTATCCTAAACAAAAACATCACACTAACCCTAGCCCTCAACCTAAATCTAACCCTAAACTTAACCCTCACCTTCACCCTCACCCTCAGCCTCACTTTCAGCCTCACCCTAACACTAAACCTAATCCAAACCCTAACCCTGACCTTCACCCTCACTCTAACCCTAACCCTAACCTGCACCCTAACCCTAAACTTAACACTCAACCTAAGCCTAACCCTAACCCTAATGCAAACCCTAAACCTCACCCTCACCCTAACCCTGACCCTAACCCTAACCCTTACCCTCACCCTCACTCTCACCCTAACCCTAACCCTTACCCTCATCCTAACACTCACCCAACCCTAACCCGAACCTTAACCCGAACTCTAACCCCCACTCTAACCTTCAAACTAACCCTAACGCTAACCCTAACAATCAGTCTCAACCTAACACTCACACTAACCCTTATCCTCACACTAACCCTAAACCTAACCGGAACACTCACACTAAGCCTAACCCTCATCCTAACCTTAACCCTACCTCTAACCCTAACCCTCACCCTAACCCTAACCCCAACCCTCAACCTAACACTAACCCTCACCCTCACCCTAATCCTCACCCTAAACCTCACCCTCACCCTAACCCTCACTCTAACCCTAACCCTAACCCTCAACCTAACACTAACCCTCACCCTCACCCTAATCCTCACCCTAAACCTAACCCTAACACTGACCTAACCTCACCCTCACCCTCAGCCTAACCCTTTCCCTAACCCTAATCCTAACCATAACTCTTACCCTCACCCTAAACCTAACTCTCACCGTCACCCTCCCACTCACCCTCACCCTCACCCTAACCCTCAAGCTCAACCTCAACCTCACCCTAACCCTCACCGTTACCCTAAACATCACCCTAACCCTAAACCTCATGCTAACCCTAACCTTACCCTAAACCTAAACTTAACCCTAAACCTCACCCTAACCCTAACCCTAAGCCTAACACTCAACCTAACCCTAACCATAACCCTAACCCTAACCCTAAGCCTTACCTAACCCTAATCCTTACCCTAACCCTAACCCTAACCCTCACCCTAAACCTTATACTAACCATAACCCTCACACTCACCCTAATCCTCACCCTAACCCTTATCCTCACACTAACCCTAACCCTAACCCTCAGCTTCACCCTCATCCTAACCCTAAACGTCACCAACACCCTAACATTCACACTCACCGGAACCCGAATCCTCTTCCTCACCCTAACCCTAACCCTAACCCTCACCCCAACCCTAACCCTCACCCTAAACCGAACTTTAACTCTCACACTCACCCTAATCCTCACCCTAACCCTTACCTTAACCCTCACCCTAACCCTTAATCTAACCCTAACACTCACTCTCACCCTAATCCTCAACCTAACCCTAACCCTCACCTAACACTAACCATAACCCTCATACTAACCCTCACCTTAGCCCTCACCCTCACCCTAGACCTCACCCTAAACTTAACGCTAAACTTAACCCTCAACTTCATGCTCACCCTCACCCTCAACCTCACCCTCAGCTTCACCCTAACCCTAAACCTAATCCTAACCCTAACCCTGACCCTCACTCTCAGTCTAAACCTAAACCTAACCTGCATCCTAAGCCTAACTGAAACCCTAATGCTAACCCTAACCCTCAACCTCACCTTAACCCTAACCCTAACACTCAATCTGATCCTAACCCTAATGCTAACCCTAACCCTCACCCTCACCCTAACCCTGACCCTACCCATTACCCTAACACTCACCCTCACCCTAACCCTAAATTTAACCATCACCAAAACCCTAACCTTAACCCTAACCCTAACCCTACCCCTCAGCCTACCCCTCACCGTCACCCTAACGCTCACCCTCACCCTAACACTAATGCTAACCCTAACCCTCAACCTCACCCTAACCGTCGCCCTAACCCTTACCCTCACCATAACCCTATCCCTCAACCTCAACCTAACCCTCACCCTAACCCTTTCACGCACCCTAACCCTCACCGAACCCTAACACTAACCCTAACCCTCACCCTAACCCTAAGCCTAGCCCTAACCCTCAGTCTCACACTAACCCTCACCCTAAACCTTATCCTCACCCTAACCCTAACCCTAAACGTAACCCTCACACTAAGTCTAAATCTCATCCTTACACTAATCCTACCTCTCACCCTAACACTCACCCTAACCCTAACCCGAACCCGAACCCAAAGTCTAACCCTAACCCTAAACCTCCCTGGAACCCTAAACCTCCCGATCACCCTAAGCCTCACCCTTAGCCTAACCCTCACTTACACCCTAACAATTCCCCTTCACTGAACCCTAACTCTCACCCTAAACCTCACACTGACCCTAAACATCACCCTAACCCTTACCCTCACCCTAACCTTCACCCTCACCCACACCCTAACCCTCAGCCTCACCCGAAACCTCTCACACTCTCTAACTTCGACCTTCACCTTAAACATCAGCCTAACCCTCACTCTCACCCTAACACACACTCTAACACTTACCATCACCCTAACACTAACCCGAACCCTAACAGTCATACTAAACCTAACCCTCACCCTAATTCTAACCCTAAATCTACCCAGCATCCTAACCCTCAACCTAACCCTAGCCGTGAGTGCTAGGGTGAGCCTCACTCATACCTTCAACCTGAGCCTAACCCTAAACCTAACGCTAATTCTAAACCTAACCCTCACACTCACACTCACACTCACCCTAACCCTAACCCTCACCCTCACCCTCACCCTAACACTTAAACTCACCCTAAACCTAACCCTAACCCTAACCCTCACCCTAACCCTAAATCTAACCCTCACCTTAACCCTAACCCTTCCCCTAAATCTCAACCTAATCCTAAACCTAACCCTAAACCTAACCCTCATCCTCACCCTCAACCTCACCCTAACCCTAACCCTAACCTTAACTATCACCCTAACCCTAACCCTAATCCTACCACTAACCCTCACCGTCACCATCAACCTCACCCTAACCCTCAACCTCAAACTCAACTTCACCCTAACACTCAAATTAACCCTAACCCTCACCCTAACCCTAATCCTCTCCCTAACCTTAACCCTAACCCTCACCCTAACCCTCACCCCAAAACTAACCCTCACCCTAACCATAATCCTAACCCTCAACCTCACCCTAACTCTCAACATCACCCAAAAGCTCACCTCAAACCTAACCCTAACCCACACCCTAACCTTCACCCTCACCCGAACCCTCAACCTCACCTGAAACCTCACCCTCACCCTAAACCTCAGCCTCACCCTAACACTCACCCTAACCCTAACCCTCAACCTAAACCTCACTCTCACCCTAATCCTCACCCTAACCCTAACCCTAAACCTTACCTAACCGAAACCCTCACCCTCACACTCACACTCACACTCACCCTAACCCTAACCCTCACCCTCACCCTCACCCTCACCCTAACACTTTACCTCACCCCAAACCTAACCCTAACCCTAAACCTCACCCTCACCCTAATCCTCACCCTAACCCTAACCCTAACTCTTACATAACCGAAACCCTCACACTCACACTCACCCTAACCCTCACCATCAACCTCACCCTAAACCTTACCCTAACCCTCACCCTCACCCTAAACCTTACCCTAACCCTAATCCTAACTCTAACCCTAACCTTCACCGTAACTCTAACCCTTACACTAACCCTAACCCTAACCCTAAACCTCACCCTAACCCTAACCCTAAACCTCACCCTCACCCTAACACTTACCCTAACCCTAACCCTCACCATAACCCTAACCCTTACCCTATACCTAAACCTCAGCCTCAAACTAACCCTAACTCTTACCGTATACCTAACCCTCAGCCTCAACCTAATCCTAACCGTAACCCTCACCATAACCCTAACTCTCACCCTAACAATGAGCCTCACCCTAAACCTCATCCACACCCTAATCCTCACCCTAACCCTAAATATAACCCTTACCTAACCGAAACCCTCAACCTCACCCGCACACTCACCCTAAAACTCACCCGCACCGTAGCCCTCACCGTAAACCTAAACTTCACCCTAACTCTAATCCTAAGCCTCACTCTCACCCTCACCCTAACCCTCACCATAACCCTAACCCTAATCTTAAACCTAAACCTCACGCTCACCCTCACCCTAATTCTATCCCATACCCTGACCCTCACCCTCAATCTCACCTAACTCTAACCCTAACCCTAATCTTAATTCTAATGCTCACCCTCACCCTCACCCTAAATCTAACCCTAACCCTTACCCAGACCCTCACCCTCACACTAACCCTAATCCTCACCCTATCCCTAACCGTAACCCTAACCCTCACCCAAACCCTCACCCTCAAACTAACAATAATGCTAACCCGAAACCAAACCCTCACAATAACCCTCACCCTAACCCTTACCCTCACCCTAAACCTAACACTCACCCTCAAAATAACTCTCACTGTAATCCTTACCCTCACCCTTACCCTAACCGAAACATTAACCCTAAACCTCACCCTAACCCTCACCCTAACCCTAACCCTCACCCTCACCTCACCCTAAATATAAACGTAACCCTAACCCTCACCCTCAACGTCACTCTCAACCTCACCCTGACCCTCAACCTCACCCTAACCCTAACCCTCACACTACCCCTAACTCTCACCCTAAACCTAACCCTAACCCTCTCCCTCACCCTCACCCTCAGCCTAACACTTACACTAACCCTAAGCTAACCCTAACCCTTACCCTCACCCTAAACCTAACCCTAACGGTAACCCTCACCGTCACCCTCACACTCGTCCTCACCCTCAACCTAACCCTCACGCTCAACCTCACCCTCACCCTAACCCTCACCGTCAACCTAAAAATCATCCTAACCCTAACCCTCACCCTAACCCTAACCCTTAACCTAACCGTATGCCTAACCCTAACCCTAACCCTAACCCTAATGCTAACCCTAAACCTCAACCTCACTCTAACCCTCAATATAACCGTTACCCTCACTATCAACCTCAACCTGAACCTAACCCTAATCCTAACCCTCACCCTAACCCTAACCCTCACCGTAACGCTAAACCTAACCCTAGCCCTCAGCCTTACCCTCACCCTAAACCTAACCCTAACCCTAATCCTCACTGTATCCCTAAGCATAACCATAACACTCACCCTAACCCTCACCCTCCCAGTAACCCTAATGCTAACATTAATCCTCAACCTCACCCTAAATCTCGCCCTAACCCTTACCCTCACTCTAAACCTCATCCTCACCCTAACCCTAACCCTAATACTAACACTAGCCCTCACCCTCACCCTAACCCTAATTCTAAGCCTAATCCTAATGCTAACCCTAAACCTCAACCTCTCCATAACACTCACATTAACCCTAACCCTCACCCTCAACCTCACCCTAACCCTAACCCTAACATTAACCCACTCCCTAACCCTCACCCTAAACTAACCCTAACCCTACCGCTCAGCCTAACCCTCACTCTAAACCTAACCCTAACCTTAATCCTCACCTTATCCCTAACCCTAACTCTAACCCTCACCCTAACCGTCACCCTCACCATACCCCTAAGGCTAACATTAACCCTCAGCCTCACCCTAAACCTCGCCCTAACCCTTACCCTCACTTTAACATTATCCATCACCATCAACCTAACCCTAACCCTAACCCTTACCCTCACCCTAACCCTCACCCTAAACCTAACCCTAACACTAAACCTCACCCTAACCGGCACCCTAAGCCTAAGCCTAAGCCTAACCCTCACTCTCACCCTAACCCTTACACTTACCGAAACCTAAACCTAAACCTCAGCCTAACCCTCATCCTAACCCTAAACCTAACCCTCACCCTAACTGTCACCCTCACCCTCAACCTCACCCTCACCCTAACTCTAAACCTAACCCTGATCAAAAATCTCACCCTAACCCTAGCCCTATCCCTTACCCTCATCCTAAAACTAACCCTAATACTAATCCTAAGCCTCACCCTCAACCTAACCCTTATCCTCACCCTAACCCTAAACTTAACCCTCAGCCTAACCCTCAACCTAACCTAAACCCAAACCCTAAACTTAACCTTCACCCAAACCCACACCCTCACCCTCATACTAACCCTAACCATAACCCTATCACTCACTCTATACCTAACCCTCACCCTAACCCTAACCCTCACAGTCACCCTAACACTCACCCTAACCAACAACCTAACTCTAACCCTCACCCTCACCATAACCCTAACCCTAAACCTAACCCTAACCCTAACCCTCACCCCCACACTCAGGCTAACCCTAACCCTAGCAATTAATCCTAACCCTAACCCTAACCGTCACCCTCACCCTCACCCTTAACCTAAACTTAACCCTAACCCTTACCCTAAACCTAACCCTAACCCTAATCCTAAACCTAAATCTCAACCTCAACCTAACCTTCACCCTAACCCTTACCCTCACCCTCAACCTCACCCTAACCCTAACCTTAACCCTAACACTAACCCTCACCCTCACCCTAACCCTACCCTTCACACTAAGCCTCACCCTAACACTAAACCTAACCCTACCCCTCAGCCTAACCCTCACCCTAACCCTAACTCTAACCATAACCCTCAAGCTAAACCTCACGCTCACCATAACCCTAATGCTAACATTACCCCTCAACCTCACCCTAAACCTCGCCCTAACCCTTACCCTCACCATAACCATATCCTTCATCCCCACACTAACCCTCACCCTAACACTTTCCCTCACCCAACCCTATCCCTAACCCTAACACTAACCCTCACCCTAACCCTCACCCTAAACCTCACCCTAACCCTCACCCTAACCCTAAGCTAACCCTAACGCTCACCCTCACCATAACCCTCACCCTAACCCTTATACTCACCCTAACACTAATCCTAACCCTGAGGATAATCCTGATCCAAAACCTAACCCTAACCCTATCCCTCACCCTAACATTAACCCTAACCCTAACCCTAACTCTCAACCTAACCCTCAAACTCACCCTCACCCTTATCCTCACCCTCAGAGTAAACCTAAACCTAACCCTAATCCAAAACCTAATCCTTACCCTCACTCTCATCTTAACTCTAACCCTAACCCTAACCATCACCCTCACACTAACCCTCACCTTCATCCTCACCCTCACCTTAACCTTCTCCCTAACCCTTACCCTCACACTAACCCTAAACCAAACCTACCCCTCATCCTTACGCTCACCCTAACCCTAATCCTCACCCTAATATTAACCCTAACCCTACCCCTCACCTTAACCTTCACCCTAAGCCTAAACCTAACACTAACCATCACCCTAACCCTAACCTGAATCCTAAACCTATCCCTCACCATCACCCTAACACTTACACTCACCTTAAGCCTAAACCTAACACTCAGCCTACCCCTCATCCTAACCCTAACCCTAACCCTCATCCTCACCTTAACCCTAACCATAACCCTAA
Organism: Dipodomys merriami; assembly: GCF_024711535.1. Lineage (NCBI taxonomy): Eukaryota > Metazoa > Chordata > Mammalia > Rodentia > Heteromyidae > Dipodomys > Dipodomys merriami. The sequence continues at coordinate 285,482 of NW_027206582.1, forward strand.
CCCTCACCCAAACCCTAAAACTCACCCTCACCCTCAACCTCACCCTCAGCATAACCCTAAACCTAACCCTAATTCAAACGCTAAACCTCAACCTCACCTTCATCCTAACTCTAACCCTAACCCCAACCCTCACCCAAACCCTAACCCTAACACTAACCTTCACCCTAACCATCATCCTAACACTAAACCTAACCCAAACCCTCAACCAATCGCTCACCTCACCCTAAACCTAACCCTAACCCTCACTTTCACCGTGAACAAAACCCTAACCCTAACCATCACACTAACACTAAGCCTCACCCTAACCCTAAACCTAACCCTCAGCCAAACCCTCATCCTAAACCTAACCCTAACAATCAACCTAACCCTAAACTTAAACCTAACCCTAACCCTCACGCTAAACCTAACCCTCACCCTCAGCCTAACCGTACACCTAATCCTAACCCTAACTCTAACCCTCACCCTCTCCCTAACTCTAACCCTACCCCTAACTCTGACCCTCACCCAAACCCTAACCCTATCCCTAGCCCTCACCCTAACACTAAACCTCACCCTAACCCTAACCCTAACAGGCACCCTCACCCTAACCCTAACCCCCAACCTAAACCTCACCCTAACCCTAACGCTAACCCTAACCCTCACCCTCACCATAAACCTCACCCTAACCCGTACCCTCACCATAACCCAAACTCTAACCTAATCCTCATATTTCGCCTAACCCTAACCCTAACCCTAACACTCACTCTCAACCTAACACTCAACATCACCTTAACGATCACCCTAACCCTAAACTTCACCCACACTGTAACACACACCCTCACCCTCACCCTCACCCTCACCCTAACACTGACCCTAACCCTCACCCTAAATCTCACCTTAACCGTAACGCTAACCCTAAACTTCAGTCTCACCCTAACCCTCACCCTAAGCCCTATCCTCACACTAACCCTAACCCTAACCCTAACGTCAAATTAAACCTAAACCTCACCCTAACCCTAACCCTCCCTCTCACCCTAATTCTTTCCCTAACCCTCACCCTAAACCTAACCGTAATCCTCACCTTCACCTTAAACCTCACTGTCCCCCTAACCCTAACCCTAACCGTAACCCTCACCAACACCCTCACCCTCACCCTCCCCCTCACCCTAACCCTCACCCTCAACCTAAACATCACCCTAAACCTAAACCTCACCCTAAACCTAACCCTAATCCTCACCCTAACCCTAATCCTCACCTTAAACCTCACCCTCACCCTAATCCTCACCCTAGCCCACACCATAAACATAACCCTAACCCTAACCCTCACCCTCACCCCCATAATCAGCCTAACCCTAACCTTAACCATAATCCTAACCCTACCCTAATCCTAACCCTCTAACTAAACCTAACCGTAACCCTAATGCTAACCCTAAATGTCACGCTCAACCTAACTCTAACACTAATCCTCACCTTAACCCTAACACTAAACCTAATGCTATCCCTAAACCTCACCCTCACCCTAACCCTCACCATAACCTTTACCATCCCCCTTACCCTCACTCTAACACTAATCCTACCCCTCAGTCTAACCCTCACCCTAACCCTATCTCTAACTCTAATACAAACACTAACCCTCACAATGAACCTCACCCTAACTCTAAATGTAAACCTAACCCTAACCCTAAGCCTATCCCTAAACCTCACCCTAACCCTAACCCTAATCCTATACCTAACCATCACCCTCACCCTCACCATAACCCTAATTCTCTCTCTAACCCTAAACCTAACCCTAGTCCTCACCCTAAAACTTACCCTCAACCTCAACCTAACCTTAACCCTCAACCTGAACCTAACCCTCACCCTAAGTCCTACCCATACCCTGAATCTAAACCTAAGTCCAGCCCTAAATCTCACCCTAACCCTAACCCTATCCCTAACCCTCACCCTAATCCTAACACTCACACTAACCCTAACCCTAACCCTTACCCTCACCCTCACCCTAACACTAACCCTCACCATAACCCTAACCCTAACCCTAACTCTAACCCTAACACACACACTCACCCTAAACCTTACCCTAGCACTTACCCTCACCATAACAATAACCCTAACCCAAACCTTAAATCCTAACACTAACCCTAACACTAACAAGCACCCTCACCGTCACCCTAACACTAATCCTCACCCTCAACCTAAACCTTACCATCACTTTAAACCTATACCTAACCGTCACCCACACCCTCAACCTCACCCTCACCCTCACCCTAACCTGAACCCTCACTCTCACCCTAAGCCTAACCCGAACCCTCACCCAACCCTAACCCTAACTCTAACCCACACCCTCACCCTAACCCTAACCCTAACCCTAACCCTTACCCTAACCCTTACCATAAACCTAACACTAGCACTACCCCTCATTCTCACCCTAACCCTCACCCTAACCCTTATCCTCACACAAACCCTAACCCTAAAACTAACCCTCACACTAACCCTAACCCTAACCTTAACCCTTACCCTAACCCTGACCCTAAACCTCACCCTAACCCGACCTAAAACAAACGATAACCCTAACACTCACCCACAACCTAATCCTAAACCTCACCCTAACCCTCACACTAACCCTAATCCTCACCATATCACTAACCCTAACCCTAACCCTCACCCTAATCCTTAACCTCACTCTAAACTTAACTCTTACCCTCATGCTAAACCTCACCCTAAACTTTACCCTCACCCTAACCCGCCAACTAACCCTAACCCTAAACCTATGGTGCACTGTAATCCTCACCCTAACCATAACCCTAACCCATAACCTCAACCTAAACCTAACCCTCACTCTCAACCTAACCCTCAACCTAACCTTTATCCTCACACTAACCCTAATCCTCAACCTCACCCTAACCCTCACACTAACACTTATCATCACCCTATCAGTAACCTTAACCCTAACCCTCACCCTAAACCTCACCCTAACCCTTACCCTCACCCTAACCTGCAAACTAACCCTAACCCTAAACCTACGGCTTACCCTAGCCCTCCCCCTAACCATAACCCTAACCTTAACCCTCACCCTAACCCTAACCTTCACCCTCACCCTAACCCTGCCCCTAACCCTTACACTCACACTAAACTTATCCCTAAACCTCACCCTAACTCTAATTCTCAACAGAACACTCACCCTCACCCTAGCCCTCACCTCACACTAGCCCTCAACCTAACCATAACCCTCATGCTCACCGTAACCCTAATGCTAATATTAACCCTCAACCTCACCCTAAAACTTGCCCTAACCCTTACCCTCACCATAACCCTATCCCTCACCCTTACCCTAACTCTCACCCTAACCCTTTCCCTCACCCTAACCCTCACCCAGCCCTAAACCTTTCCCTAACCCTAACCCTCACCCTAACCCTAAGACTAATCCTAACCCTCACCCTCACCATAAACCTCACCCTAAACCTAACCCTCAGCCTAACCCTCATCCTAATCCTAATCCTAACCCTAACCGTCACCCTAACCTTAACCATAACCCTAACCCTAACACTCACCCTAACCATAACCCTCACCCTACCCTCAGCCTCACCCTCAGCCTAAGCCTAACCCTAATCCAAAACCTAACCCTTAACCTCACTCTCACCGTAAATCTAAACCCAACCATAACCATCACCCTCACCCTAACCCTCACCCTCATCCTCCCCCTCACCCTTACCCGATGCCTAACCCTTATCCTCACACTAACCCTAACTCTAAACCTAATCCTCACCCTAACCCTCACCCCAACACTAACACTAATCCTCACCTTAACCCTCACCCTAACTCTAAACCTAACAATCACACTAACCCTAACCCTAATCCTAAAGCTAACCCTCACCGTCACCCTAAACCTTACCCTAACCGTACGCCTAAACCTAACCATCAGCCTAACCCTCATCCTAAACCTAACCCTAAATCTCACCCTCATCCTCAACCTAACCCTCACACTCACCCTAACACTACCCCAAATTTAACCCTACCCTATCCCTACCCCTCATCCTAACCCTAACGCTAACCCTAACCCTCAACCGAACCCTAACCCTACCCCTAATGCTAAAACTCACCCTAACCCTAATCCTCACCCACACCCTAACTCTCACCCTCAACCAAACCCTCACCCTCAACTGAACCGTCATACTCACCCTAACCCTCACCCTCACTCTAAACATCACCCAAACCCTAACCATCACCCTAACCCTAACACAAACCCTAATCCATACACTCACACTCACCCTAACCCACACCCTAAACCTTATTCTCACCCTAACACTAACCCTCAACCTAACCCTAACCAAAACCCTCACACTAACCGTAACCCTCACTCTAATCCTAACCCTAACCCTGACCCTAACCTTCACCCTTAACCTGACCCTCACCCTCAGCTTAACCCTAACCCTAATCCTATTCCTAATCCTAAACCTCACACTCACCCTAAACCTAACACTAACCCTAACCCTCCCCCTCCCCCTCACCCGAACACTCCCCTCCCCCTCACCTTAAACATCACCCTAACCCTAAGCCTCACTCTAACCCTAATCCTGACCCTGAACTTAACCTCAGCTTAATCCTCATCCTCACCCTAATACTCACCCTAACCCTAACCTTTACTTAACGGAAACCCTCACCCTCACCCTCAGCCTAACCCTCACCCTCACACAAGCCCTCAACCTAACCCTAAGTTTAACCCTAAACCTCACCCTCAACCTCCCCTTCCTCAGCCTTATCCTAACCATAACCCTAATCCTAACCCTAACCGTCAACCCCACCCTCAACCTAACCTAATTCTAACAATAACACTCACCCTCATCCTAACCTTAATCCTAACCGTAACAATAACTCTAACCCTAACCCTAAAACTCACCCTAACCCTAATACTAACACTTACCCTCAACCTTACCCTCACCCTCATTCTAACCCTCAACCTCATGCTGACCCTCACCATCACACTAACCCTCACAAAAACCCAACCCTCACCCTAGCCCTAACCCTAACCCTCACCCTCAGTTTCCCCCTCACCCTCAGCCTAACCCTAACTCTAACCTTAATCCTAAACTAACCTCACCCTCACCCTCATCCTACCCCTCACCCTCAACCTCATCCTCACCCTCACACTAACCCTCAACCTCACCCTAAACATCACCTTAACCCTAACCTTTACACTGAACCTAACCCCAACGCTCACCCTAACACTCACCCTCAAACTAACCCTCACCCTAAACATTATCCTCACAATAACCCTAACCCTAACCCTAACCTTCACACTAACGCTAAACCTCACTCTAACCGTATCACGACACCTCACCCTAACTCTCACCCTAAACCTAACCCTAACCCTAACACTCACCCTAACACTAAATCTAAACCTAACCCTCACCCTCTCCCTGATCCTCACCATCACCCTAACACTCACCCTAAACCTAATCCTCACCCTAAACCTAACCCTCAACCTAAACCTAACCCTCACCCTGACCCTCACCCTAACCCTAATGCTAGCCCTCACCCTAACCCTTACTTTAACACTAACCTGTACCTTAAACCTAACCCTCATCCTAACACTAACCCTCACACTAAACCTAACCCAAGCCCTCACACTCCCCCTCACCCTCAACCTAACCCTAACACTCATCCTAACCCTAACCCTAAACCTAAACCTCACACTAAACCTAAACCTCACCCTATCCCTAATCCTCATAGTAAACATAACAGTCACACGATCCCTAACCCTTATCCCTCAGCCTAACCCTCACCCTAAACCTAACCCTAACCCTAATCCTCATCCTATCCCTAACCTTAACCCTAACCCTAATCCTCACCCTCAGCCTAACCCTAACCCTCACCCTAACCCTCACCCTTACAGTCACCCTCACCCTCAGCCAAACAATATCCCTAATCCTCACACTAACACTAACACTCATCCTATACCTCACCCTCAAACTAACCCTAAACCAAACCCTAACCCTCACCCTAAACCTCGCCGTAACCCTAACACTAACTAACCCTAAGATTCATCCACACAATAAACCTCACCCTATACCTTATCCTCACCATAACCCTAACCCTAACCCTAACTCTAATCCTCAAACACAACCTAACCTTCACCTTCACCCCAACTGTCACCCTCACCCTCATCCTCATCCTCACCCTAACCCTCTCCCTCACCCTAAACATCACACAAACCCTAAACCTGACCCTAACCCTAACCCTCACCCTAACCCTAACCATCACTCTCACGCTAATCCTCACCATAAACCTAACCCTGACCTAAATGAAACCCTCACCCTAACCCTCACACTAACCCTCACCCTCACCCTAGACCTCACCCTAACCCTAACCCGAACCCTAACCCTCAACTTCAACCTAACCCTCACCGTAACCCTTACCCTCACCCTAACCCTAACCCTAATCATAACCCTCACACTATCCCTTACCCTCACCCTAACCCTAACCCTAATCCTAACCCTAACTATCACCCTCACACTGACCCTCACCCTCACCCTAATCCTAACCCTATTCCTAATCCTAAATATCACAATCACCCTCAACCTAAACCTAACCCTAACCTGAACCCTCACCCTCACCCTCACCCTCACCGAACAGTCACCCTCACCCTAAACATCATCATAACCCTAACCCTCACCCTAACCCTAACCTCAGCTTAACACTCACCGTCAACTTAATCCTCACCCTAACCCTAATCCTAAGGTAAACGAAACCCTCACCCTCACACTAACCCTCAACCTCAACCTACCCCTAACCCTAACCCTAACCATTACACTTACCCACACCCTAACCCTCACCCTTATCCTCACTCTAACCCTAATCCTAACCCTAATGGTCACCCTACCCCTCTCCCTAACCCTAAATGTAACCCTAACCCTCAACCTCATCCTAACTCTCAAGCTCACCTGAACACTCACCCTCACCCTAAACCATACTCTCACAACAGTCATCACCCTAAACCTAACCCTCAACCTAACCCTAACCCTAACCCTCACCCTAACCCTAACCCGTACCCTAACGCTCACCCTAACCCTTACCCACAAAATAATCCTAACACTCACCCTCAACCTTACCATCACCCTAACCCTTACCCTCACCCTAACCCTCACCCTAACCCTCACCATAACCCTCAAACTAATCCTAACCCTCACCCTCTCCCTAACGCTCACCCTAAACTTTACCCTCACCCTCACCCTAACCCTCAACCTAACCTTTACCCTGACCCTAACCCTAACCCTAACCCTAAACCTAACCCTCACCCTAACCCTAAACCTAACCCTCAACCTAAAACTTATCCTATCCTTAAACCTGACCCTAACACTCACCCTAACCTTAACCCTAACCATCACACTAACCCTAACTCTAACCCTCACCCTCACCCTCAGGCTAACTCTAATACTAAACCTAACCCTAACCCTCACCCTAACTCTAACCCTAAACCTAACCATAACCCTAACCCTCACCTTAACCCTCAACCTCACCCAAATTCTCAACCTAACCTTACCTTAACCCTTACCTAAACTAAACCCTTACCCACACCCTCACCCTAACCCTCACCCTCACCCTAGCCCACAACCTAACCCAAACCCTAAACCTAACCTTCACACTAACCTAACCATAACCCTCAGGATAAAACTTATCCTAACCCTAAACCTAAAACAAAACTTCACCCTAACCAAACACTAACCCTAACACTAACCCTCACCCTCATCCTCACTCTAACCCTAATCCTAACCATAGTGCTCACCCTACACCTCTCCCTAACCCTAAATGTAACCCTAACCCTCATCCTCATCCTAACCCTCAAGCTCACCTGAACACTCACCCTCACCCTAAACCATACTCTCACAACAGTCATCACCCTAACCCTAACCCTCACCCTAACCCTAACCTCAGCTGAACCCTCAACCTCAACCTAATCCTCACCCTAACCCTAACCATAAGGTAAACGAAACCCTCACACTAACCCGCACCTTCACCCTAGCCCTAACCCTAACCCTAACCATAACACTTACCCACACCCTAACCCTCAACCTTATCCTCACTCTAACCCTAATCCTAACCCTATTGCTCACACTACCCCTCTCCCTAACCCTAAATGTAAACCTAACCCTCACCCTCATCCTAACCCTCAAGCTCACCTGAACTCTAACCCTCACCCTAAACCATACTCTCACAACAATAATCCTATTACACACCCTCAACCATACCATCACTCTAACACTTACCCTCACCCTAACCCTCACCCTAACCCTCACCCTCGCCCTAATGCTCACCCTAATGCTCACCCTAAACTTTACCCTCACCCTCACCCTAACCCTCACCCTAACCTTTACCCTGACCCTAACCCTAACCCTAACCCTAAACATAACCCTCAACTTAACCCTTATCCTAAACCTAAACCTAACCCTAACCCTCACCCTAACCCAAACCCTAACCCTCATACTAACCCTAATCTTAACCCTCAGCCTAACGCTCATCCTAACCCTAACACTAACTCTAACCCTCACCCTAACCGTACCCTACCATAAAACTCACGCTAACCCTAACCCTCACCCTCACCCTCAAGGCTAACTCTAATACTAAGCCTAAACCTCACCCTCACCCTAACCCTAACCCTAAACCTAATCTTCACACTAACCCGAACCATAACCCTCAGGATAAACCTTATCCTAACCCTAAACCTAAAACAAAACTTCACCATAACCAAACCCTAAACCTAACCCTAACCCTAACCCTAACCGCACACTAAACCTAACACTAACCCTAACACTAACCCTCAGCCTAACCCTAACCCTAACCCTAACCCTCACCCTAAACCTAATCCTAACCCTAACCCTCAACCTAACTGTAAACCACACCCTCATCCTCACCCTCACCCGCAGCCTAAACCTAGTGCTAACCCTAATCTTAACCCTCACCCTAACTCTAACCCTAAACCAAACCCTCACTCTCCCCCTCAACCTCACCCTAACCCTCACCCTAACCCTAACCCTCACCCTAACCTTTACCCTCACCCTCACCCTAACTCTCACCCTAACCTTTACCCTGACTCTAACCCTAACCCTAAACCTAAACCTAACCCTCGCACTAACCCTAAACCTAACCCTCAACCTAACTTTATCCTAAACCTAAAATTAACCCTAACCCTCACACTTACACTAACCCTAACCCTAACCTTCACACTAACCCAAACCCTAACCCTAAGCCTAACGCTCATCCTAAACCTAACCCTAACTCTAACACTCACCCTAACCGTACACCTAACCCTAACACTCACCCTAACCGTACCCCTAACCGTAACACTCACCCTGAACCTAACCCTCACCCTCACCATCAGGCTAACTTTATTACTAACCCTAATACTAACCCTCACCCTCACCCTTACTCTGACCCTAAACCAAACCTAACCCTCACACTTACCCTCACCCTAACCCTAAACCTATCCCTAACCCTCACCCTAAACCTAACCCTAAGCCTAACCCTCACACCAAACCTCAACCTAACCCTTACCTTCACCATAAACCTAAATCTAACCCTAATACTCACCCTAAACATAACCCTCAACTACAGTCTAACCCTGACCCTGAACCGAACCCTCACTGACTCCTAACACTCTTCCTAACCGTAAACCTAATCCTAAACCTAAGCCTCACCCTCAAAGTCACCCTAACCCTGCACCTAACCCTAACCCTCACCTACAACCTCACCCTAATCTTCACCCTCACCCTAACCCTAACCCTACCCTTCACCATAACACTCATACTAACCCTAACCCTAATACTAACCTTCAACGTAACCCTAACCCTAGCCCTAACCCTCACCCTCACACTAAACCTAAACCTAAGGCTAACACTCAACCTAACACTAATCTTCACCCACAACCTAAATCTCACCCACACTTGAACCCTCAACCTCTCCCTCACACTAAACATCACCCAAACCATAACCCGCAACCTAACTCTTGACCTAACACTAAACCTAACCCTAACCCTAACCCTAACCCTAACCTCAGCGTAACCCTAACCCTGACATAAAGGAAACCCTCACCTTCACCCTAACCCTCACCATCCCCCTAACCATAACCCTAACCATCAATGTCACCCTCACCCTCACCCTCAGCCGAAACCTAACTCTAACCCTAACCCTCACCCTCACCCTAACCGTAACCCTAACCCTAACCCTCACCCCAACCCCAACCCTAACCCTGACCCTAACACTAACCTTCATCCTCACCATCACCCTAATCCTAACCCTCATCCTCACCCTAACCTTCACCCTAACCCTTACCCTGACCCTCACCCTAACCCTAACCCTCACAGTAACCCTAACCCTCATCCTAACCCTCACCTTAACCCTCAACCTCACCCTAATCCTCACCCTAACCTAGCCTTAACCCTTACCTAAGCTAAACCCTCAACCTCACCCTAACCCTCACCCTCAACCTAGCCCACACCCTAACCATAACCCTAAATCTAACCCTCACACTAACCCTAAACATAACACTCAGCCTAAACTTTATCCTAACCCTAAACGTAAAACTAACCTTCAACCTAACCAAACCCTAACCCTAACCCTAACCCTAACACTCACACTAACCTTAAACTTAACCCTGAGCCTAACGCTCATCCTAACCCTAACCCTAACCCTCACCCTAACCTTAAACCTCTCCCTCAAACTCACCCTCACCCTCAGCCTAAACCTAGTGCTCACCCTAACCCTAACCCTCACCCTCAACCTAAATCTAACCCAAAACCAAACTCTCACCCTCCCCTTCACACTCACGCTAACCTTCACTCTAACCCTAACCCTCACCCTCAACATCACCCTCACCCTCAGCCCAACCCAAGTCCTTACTCTAATCCTAAACCTCAACCTATACCTGACGCTAACCCTAACCCTAATCCTAACCATCACCCTAACCCTCACCCTCACCACAGTCCACAACCTAACCCTAACCCTAAACCTAACCCTCACACTAACCCTAACCCTAACCCTCAGCCTAAACCTTATCCCAACCCTAAACCTAAAATTAACCATCACCATAACCAAACCCTAACCCTAACCCTAACCTATCCCTAACGCTCACACTAACCCTAACCCTAACACTCAACCTAACGCTCATCCTAAACCTAACCCTAACCCTAACCCTAAACCTCAACCTAACGCTCATTCTAACCCTAACCTGAACACTAACCCTAAACCTGACCCTCAATTTAACCCTCCCCTAACCCTAATTCTAACCCTAAACCTCACCCTCACTATAACCCTAATCCTAACACTAACCCTAAACCTCACCCTAACTATCACCCTAACCCTCACCCTCAGCCTAAACATCACCCTAACCTTAACCCACACCCTAAATCTAACCCTAACCCTCACGCTAACCCTAACCCTCACCCTAACCCTAACCCTACACCTCACCCTACCCCTCACCCTAACCCTTACCATCACCCTAACCCAAACCCTAACCCTCACCCTCACACTAGCCCTCACCCTTAACTAATGCTAACCATAACCCTAAACCTAAACCTAAACCTCACCCTCACCCTCACCTTCACCCTCACCCTCACCCTAACCCTAACCCTAAACCTCAAACTCACTCTAACCCTAACCCTAACACTAATGCTAACCCTAAGCCTCATCCACACACTAACCCACACCCTAACTCTTACCCTCACCCTCTCTCTCACCCTTACCCTAAACCTACCCTTTCAGCCTAACCCTCACCTTAACCCTTACCTTCACTATAAACCTAACACTAACCCTAATCCTCATACTAACCCTAAACCTAACCCGAACCCTAAACCTCACTTTAACCCTCACCCTAATCTTAACCCTGACCCTAACCCTCACCCTAATGCTAACACTAAACCTAAACCTCACCCTCACCCTAATCCTCACTGTCACCTTAACACTCAACATCACCATAATCCTCACCCTAACCCTAACCCTCACACTAAACCTCACCCTAACTCTTACCCTCACCATAACCTTAACCCTAACCCACACCTTAACCCTCGCCCTCACCCTAGCCCTCACCCTAGCCCTCCCCCTAAGCCTAACCCTAACCCTCACCCTCAACCTCAGCCTCACCCTAAACCTAAACCTAATCCTAACCCTATTCCTCACCCTCACCCTCACTCTAAACCTAACCGTAAACCTAATGCTAACCCTAAAACTCTCCCTAACTTTAACCCTAATCCTAAACCTCACCCTAACCCTAATGCTATACCTAACCCTAACCCTCACCCTAACACTAATGCTAACCCTAATACTCAACCTCACACTAAACCTCACCCTAAACCTTACCCTCATCCTAACCCTCACGTAACCCTAAAACTAAACCTAACCCTCAAACAAACACTCACCCTAAACCTTACACTAACCCTATCCCTCACCCTAAGCCTTAACATGTCCCTTATCCTCACCTAACCCTAACCCTACACCTCACCCTAATGCTAACACTGAACTCAACCCTAACACTAACCCACAACCTTACCCTACACCTAACCCTCATCCAAACGCTCACACTAACCCTAACACTAACCCTATCCCGCAACCTCATCCTAACCCTCACCCTAACGCTTACCCTCACCCAAACCCTAACCGTCACACTAAACCTAACCCTCACACTAACCCTAGCCATAAACCTCAACCTAACCCTCACCCTAACCCTAAACCTAACCCCCAACCTAACCCTAACATTAAACATTACCCTAACCACAACCCTCACCCTCACCCTCACCCTCACCCTAAACATCACCCTAACCCTAACCCTAACCCTAACACTCACCTTAACCCTAATCCTCACCTTCAACCTCACCCTCAGCCTAATCCTCACCCTAAACCTAACCCTAACCCTTTCCTAACCAAAAACTGCACCCTCACCTAACCCTCGCCCTCACCGTAGCCCTCACCCTAAGCCTAACCCTAACCCTCACCCTCACCCTCAAACATATCCTCAACCTCAGCCTCACTCTAACCGTAAACCTAATCCTAACCCTAATCCTCAACCTCACCCTCACTCTAACCCTAATGGTAAACCTAACGCTAACCCTAACCATAAACCTATCCCTAACCCACAACCTAACTCGAACCATAATCCTCACCCTAATCCTAATCCTAACCCTAACCCTAACCCTCAACCTAAACCTAACCCTAAACATTACCCAAACCCTAACCCTCACCCTCACCCTCACCCTCACCCTCAGCCTAACACTAACCCTAACCCTAATCCTAACCCTAACACTCACCCTCACACTCACCCTAACTGGAACCCTAACCATAAACCTAAACCTCCCCCTAACCATTAACCTATCCCTAATCCACACTCTAACCATAAACATCACCCTAAACCTAACCCTAACCCTCACCCTCACTCTCACCCTCACCCTCAGCCAAACCTAACCCTACCCTAACCCTAACCCTCACCCTCACCCTCACCCTCACCCGCAACCTAACCCTAACAATAACCCCAACCTTCACCCTAACACTGAACCTCAACTTCACCCTAACCCTAATCCTAACCCTAACTCTAATCCTAACCCTCACCCTCACCCTAACCCTCACCTTAACCCTTACCCTCACCTTCACCTAACCCTAACCCTAACCCCCACACTAACCCGAACCCTCACCCTAACCATACCACTAACACTAACTCTTACCCTCACCCTAACCCTAACCCTACCCCACAGCCTATCCCTCATCCTAACCCTAACCCTAATCCTATCCCTCAACCTAACCATAACCCTAACATTAACCTGAACCCTCACCCACAACCTAACCCTCACCCTCACCCTCACACTCACCCTCAGCCTAATCCTAACACTAACCCTAATCCTAAACCTAATCCTCACCCACAGCCTCACCCTAACTCTAACCCGAACCCTAACCATAAACTTCCCCTTCACCCAAACCCTCACCCGAACCCTCACTCTCACCCTACGGCTCACCCTCACCTTAACCCTAACCCTATCCCTCAACCTAACCCTAAACCTCACCCTCACCCTCAAACTCACGCTAACACTAAGCCTCACTGTTACCCTAAACCTCGCCCTAACCCTTAGCCTTACACTAACACTAACACTCACACTAAACATAGGCCTCACCCTCACCCTTACTCTAACCCTACCCTCACCCTAACCCTCAACCTAAATGTAACGCTCAACCTCACCCTACCCCTAAACCTAACCCTCACCCTGACCTTAACCCTCACCCTCACTCTCAAACTCACACTAACCCTAACCCTCACACTAAATCTAACCCTCACCCTCACCCTAAACTTAACGCTACCCCTCACCCTACCCCTCACCCTCAACCTAGCCCTCACCCCTACCCTAATCCTAAACCTGACCCTAACCTTAACCCTAAAACTCACACTAACCCTAACCCTCACCCTAACCCTAACCCTACCCCACAACCAAGCCCTCATCCTAACCCTAACCCTAACCCTATCCCTCACCCTAACCCTAAGCCTAACATTAACACTAACCCACACCCAAACCTAACCCTCACCCTCACCCTCACCATCACCCTAACTCTAAACCTAACCTTACCCCTCACTCTCACCCTAACCCTAACCCTAACCCTAACACTCACCTTAACCCTCACCCTAATCCTAACCCTTATCCTAACCCTCACTCTAAAGCTAGCAGTAAACATAAACCTCCCCCTCACCCTAACCCTCACCATCACCCTAACCCTCACTCTCAGGGTTCGTGTTTGCACGAACCCTGACCTCAACCTAACCCTCACTCTCACCCTAACCGTAAACCTAACCCTAATCCTCTCCCTAACCCACAACCTCACCCTCACCTTAAGCCTAACCCTAACCCTAATCCTAAACCTAACCCTCACCCTCACCCTCACCCTAACCCTAACCCTAATCTTAAACCGAACCCTCACCTTCACCCTAAACCTACCTCTAAACATCACCCTCACACTCACCCTTACCCTATCCCCAACCCTAAGCCTTAGCCTAACCCTAACCCTCACCCTAACCCTAACCATAACCCTCACCCTCACCCTCACCCTAACCCTAACAATAACCCTATCCCTCACACTAATCCTTATCCTCACACTTACCCTAAACCTAACCCTAAACCTCACACTAACCCTAAACCTCACTTCCAACCCTGACCCTACCCCTCACCCTAAACCTCACCCTAATCCAAACCCTAACCCTAACCCACACCCTAAACCTAACTGTAACCCTCACCCTCATGCTAACCCTCATCCACACCCTAATCCTCACCCTCACCCGAACCCTCACCCTAACCCTAACCCTCACCCTAAAGATCACCCTAAACCTAACCCTCACTCTAACCCTAATCATAAATCTCAACCTCACCCTCACCCTCAGCCTAACCCTAGTCCTTAACCTAATCATAATACTCACCCTCACCCTAACCCTCACCCTAACCCTTACCTGATCCTTCACCTAACCCGCACAATAACACGATCCCACACCCTAACTATAAAACTAACCCTAACCCTTACCCTCACCCTAATCCTAACCCTAACAGTAACCCTAACCCTAAAGCTAGTCCTCACACTAACCCTAACCCTCACCCACACCTTAACCCAAACCCTCACCTGAACCCTCACCCTAACCCTAACCCTAACCCTCACCCTAACCCTCACCATAACCCTAAACCTAACCCTAATCCTGACCCTCACCCTAGCTGTCATCCTAACTCTTACCCTCACCCTAACCCTCACCCTAACCCTCAACATAACCCTAAAATTACCCCTCAGCCTAACCCTAACCCTAACCCTCAACCCAACCCTGATGCTAACACAAATGCTCACTCTTAACCTACCCTTTATATTAACCCTTACCCTCACCATAACCCTATCCCTCACCCTCTCCTTAACCCTCACACTACCCCTTCCCCTCCCCCAACCCTTACCCTACCCCAAACCCTAACCCTAACCCTAACCTTCACCCTAACCCTCACCCTAACCCTCACCCTAACCCTCACCCTAACCTTCACCCCAACCCTCACCCTAACCCTAACCCTAACCCTAACCCTCACCCTCACCCTAACTGTCATCATAACCCTTACCCTCACCCTAAACCTAAACCTAATCCTAACCCTAACCCTCACCCTAACCCTAACCCTCACTCCAACCCTCAGTCTCACCTTCACCGTCACCCTACACATCATCCTAACCCTAACTCTCACCCTCACCCTAACCCTAACACTGACCCTATCCCTAACCCTCACCTTAAACCTCACCCTCACCCTAATCCTCACCCTAAACCTAATCCTAAACTTTTCCTAAACAAAAACATCACCCTCACATTAGTCCTCACCCTAAACCTAACCCTAAACTTAATCCTCACCCTCACCCTCACCTTCACCCTCAGCCTCAGCCTCAGCCTCACCCTAACCCTAAACCTAATCCTAACCCTAACCCTGACCCTCACCCTCACTCTAAACATAACCCTAACCTCCACCCTAGCCCTAACCCTATCCATAACCCTAACCCTAACACTCAAACTAATCCTAAACCTAACCCTAATGCTAACCCTAACCCTCACCCTCACCCTAATTCTGACCCTAACCCTTACCTTTACCTTCACCCTCACTCTCAACCTAACCCTAACCCTTACCCTCACGATAAACCTATCCCTCACCTTCAACCTAACCCTCACCCTAACCCTTACGCTCACCCTTACCCTCACCCAACCCTAACCCGAACCCTAAAACCCATCCTAACCTTCACCCTAACCCTAACGCTAACCCTAACCCTCAGTATCAACCTAAATGTAACCCTAACACTTACGTAACCGAGACCCTCACCCTCACCCTCACAATCAACCTAACCCTTACCATAACCCTAATAGTAACCCAAACACTTACCCTTACCCTAAACCTAACCCTAAACCTAACCCACACCGTCACTCTCCCACTCACCCTCACCCTCACCTTAACCCTCACGCTCACCCTCACACTAACCCTCAACCTCACCCTAAACATCACACTAACCCTAACCCTCACACTAACCCTTATCCTAACCCTAACCCTAACCCTAACCCTAACCTTCACACTAACCCTAACCCTCACCCTAACCCTATCCCGACACCTCACCCTGACTCTCATCCTAACCCAAACCCTCAACCCCACCCTAATCCTCACCCTCACCCGAACACTCACCCTCACCCTAACACTCACTCTCAACCGAACCCTAACCCTCACCCGAACCCTCATCCTCACACTAACCCTCACCCTCACTCTAAACATCACCTAAACCCTAACCCTCACCCTAACCCTAACACAAAGCCGAATCCAAACCCTCACACTCATCCTAACGCTTACCCTCACCCTAAACCTTACCATCACCCTAACTCTAACCATAAACCTCACACTAACCTTAACCCTCACTCTAAACCTAACCCTAAACTTGCCCATAACCTTGACCCTCACCCTGACCCTCACCCTCAGTTTAACACTAACCCTACTCCTATTCTTAATCCTAACCCTCACCTTCACCCTAAACCTAACCCTAACCCTAACCCTCACCCTCACCGTCACCCTCACCCTAACCCTCAAGCTCACCCTAAACATCTCCCTAACCCTAACCCTCACCCTAACCCTAACACTAACCCTCACCCTGAACCTAACCTCAGCTTAATCCTCATCCTCACCCTAATCCTCACCCTATCCTTAACCTTTACCTAACCAAAACCCTCACCCTCACCCTCAGCCTAACCCTCACCCTCACCCAAGCCCTAACCTTAACCCTAAACTTAACCCTAACACTCACCCTCAACTTCCCCTTCCCCATCAGCCTTACCCTAACCATAACCCTAAGCCTAACCCTAACCCTCAACCCCACCCTCACCCTCAACCTAAACCTAACCCTAACAATAACCCTCACCCTCATCCTAAACTTAATCCTAACAATAACTCTAACCCTAGCCTTAACCGTAAAACTCACCCTAACCATAATCCTAACCCTAACCCTCAACCTCACCCTCACCGTCATTCTAACCCTCACCTTCACGCTGACACTCACCATCACACTAACCCTCACACTAACCCTAATCCTCATCCTAGCCCTAACCCTAACCCTCACACTCACTTTCCCCCTCACCCTCAGCCTAACCCTAACTCTAATCGTAATCCTAAACTAACTAACCTCACCCTCACCCTCACCCTCAGCCTCACCCTCACCCTCACCCTCACCCTAACCCTAACCCTCAACATCACCCTAAACATCACGTTAACCCTAAACCTCACACTGAACCTAACCCTCACCCTCAAGCTAACCCTCACCCTAAACATTATCCTAACACTAACCCTAACCCAACCCCTAACCTTCACACTAACCCTAACCCTCAGTCTAACCCTATCCCGACACCTCACCCTAACTCTCACCCTAACCCTAACCCTAACCCTAACACTCAGCCTAACCCTAACTCTAAACCTAACCCTCACCATCACCCTAACCCTCACCATCACCCTAACGCTCACCCTAACCCTAACCCTCACCCTAAAGCTAACCCTCAACCTAAACCAAACACTCACCCTGACCCTCATCCTAACCATAAACCTAACCCTCACCCTAACCCTTACTTTAACCCTAACCCTCACCCTAAACCTAACCCTCACCCTAACAATAACACTCACACTAACCCTAAACCTAGCCCTTACCCTCACCCTCACCCTCAACATAACCCTAACACTCATCTTAACCCTAACCCTAAACCTAAACCTCACAGTAAAACTAAACCTCACCCTAACCCTAATCCTCAAACTAAACCTAACAATCACTCTATCCCTAACCCTACCCCTCATCCTAAACCTCACCCTAAACGTAACCCTAACCCTAATCCTCACCCTATCCCTAACCTTAACCCTAACCCTCACCCAAACCCTCACCCTCACCCTAACCCTAATGCTAACCCTAAGCCAAACCCTCACCCTAACCCTCAACCTAACCCTTACCCTCACCCTAACCCTTACCCTGACCCTAACCCTAACCCTCACTCTCGCCCTAACCCTCACCCTAACATTTACCAACACCCTCACCCTAACCCTAACCCTCACCCTTACCCTAACCCTAACCCTAGTCCTAACCCTCACCATAAACCTAACCCTCACTCTTAGAGTCACCCTCAAACTCAGCCAAAACCTAATCCTTACTCTAATCCTAACCCTCACCCTCACCCTAACTCTAACCCTAACCCTCAACCTCACCCTACCATATCCCTATCCCTCACCCTAACACTAACACTCACCCTATACCACACCCTCACCCTAACCCTAAACCAAACCCTAACGCTCACCCTAAACCTCACCCTAACCCTAACACTAAACCTAACCGTCATCCTCACAATAAACCTCACCCTATACCTTACCCTCAGCATTACCCTAACCCAAACCCAAACCCTAATCCTCAACCACACCCTAACCTTCACCCTCACCTTAACCCTCACTCTCACCTTAAACATCACCCACACCCTCACCCTCATGCTAACCCTAACCCTAACCCTCACCCTAAACCTAAACCTCACTCTCATGCAAATCCTCACCATAAACCTAACCCTGACATAAAAGGAACCCTCACCCTAACCCTCACACTAACCCTCACCCTCACCCTAGCCCTCACCCTAACCCTAAACCGAACCCTAACCCTCAGCTTCACCCTAAACCTCACCCTAACCTTTACCCTCACAGTAACCCTAACCCTAATCATAACTCTCACACTAACCGTAACCCTCACCCTAACCATAACCCTAACCCTATTCCTATTCCTAACCTTCACAATCACCCTCAACCTAAACCTAACTCTAACATTAACCCTCACCCTCACCCTCACCCTCACTGAACACTCACCCTCACAATAAACATCACCCTAACCATAACCCACACCCTAACCCTAACCTCAGATTAACCCTCACCCTTAAACTAATCCTCACCCTAACCCTAACCCTAAGGTAAAGAAACCTTCACCCTCATACTAACCCTAACCCTAGCCCTAACCCTAACCTTAACCATAACACTTACCCACACCCTAACCCTCACCCTCATCCTCACTCTAACCCTAATCCTCACCCTAATCCTAACCCTCATGTTCACCCTACCACTCTCCCTAACCTTAAATGTATCCCTAACCCTCACCCTCATCCTAAACATCACGCTCACCAGAACATTCACCCTCACACTAAACGATACTCTCACAATAAATATCAGGTTAACCCTAACCCTCAACCTAACCCTAACCCTAACCCTCAGACTAATGCTCATCCTAACCCTAACCCTAACCCTAACCCTCACCCTAACCCAAACCCTACCCATAAAACTCACCCTAACCCTAACCCTCACCCTCACCCTCAGGCTAACTCTAATACTAACCCTAACCCTCACCCTCAACCTAACTCTAAACCTAAACCTAACCCTAACCCTCACCCTCACATATCCCTAAACCTATCCCTAACCCTCACCCTAACCCTAACCCAAAACCTATACCTCACCCTCACCCTAACCCTCACCCTAACCCTCACACTAAATCTCACCCTAAACCTTACCCTCACCATAAAACTCACTCTAACCCTAATCCTCACCCTAAACCTAACCCTCACCAACAACCTAACCCTCACCCCCAGGGGAACCCTAACTCACACCCTAACCCTCACACTAACCCTAACCCTAACACTATTCCTCAACCTAAACCTAACCCTTAAACTCACCCTAAGCCTACACCTACGCCTAACCCTCACCCACACCCTCACCCTAACCCTCACCCTCACCCTAACCCTCACCCTAACCATAACCCTACACTTCACCCTAAACCTCACACTAACCCTAACCCTAACCCTCACCCTAAACCTAACCCTCACCAACAACCTAACCCTCACCCCCAGGGGAACCCTAACTCACACCCTAACCCTCACCCTAACCCTAACCCTAACACTATTCCTCAACCTAAACCTAACCCTTAATCTCACCCTAAGCCTACACCTACGCCTAAACCTCACCCACACCCTCACCCTAACCCTCACCCTCACCCTAACCCTCACCCTAACCATAACCCTACCCTTCACCCTAAACCTCACACTAACCTTAACCCTAATCCAAACCCTCAACCTAACCCTAAAGCTACCATTAAACCTCAACCTCACACTAAACCTACACCTAACACTAACACTCAATCTAAACCTAATCCTCACCCACACCCTAAACCTCACCCTCACCCTCACTCTAAACATCACCCAAACCCTAACACTCACCCTAACCCTAGCCCTAACCCTCACCCTCACCCTAATTCAAAATCTAATCC
The DNA here is from genome assembly GCF_024711535.1 of Dipodomys merriami. Taxonomy (NCBI): domain Eukaryota; kingdom Metazoa; phylum Chordata; class Mammalia; order Rodentia; family Heteromyidae; genus Dipodomys; species Dipodomys merriami. The sequence continues at coordinate 306,788 of NW_027206582.1, forward strand.
TAAACCTCACCCTATTCCTCAACATAACCCTAACACTTGGCTAAAAGAAACTCTCAATCTGAAACTCACACTAATCCTCACCCTAATCCTAACCCTAACCCTAACCCTCAACCTCACCCTAAACCTCACTCTAACCCTTACCCTCACCCTAACCCTAAGCCTAACACTAACCCTAAACCTAAACCTCAGCCTCACCCTCACCCTCACCCGCACCTTTAGCCTAACCCTAACCCTAACCCTATTCCCAATCCTAACACTCTCCCTCAAACGTACCCTAAACCTCACCCTCACCCTAAATTTCACCCTCACCCTAAACATCACCCTAACAATAAACCTCACCCTAACCCTAACGCGAAACCTTACCCTAACCCTAACCTCAACTTAACCCTAACCCTGACGTAAACGAAACGCTCACCCTCAACCTCACACTAACCCTCACCCTCACCCTAGCACTCACCCTCACCCTAACCCTAACTATAACCCTCAACCTCACCCTCAACCTCACCCTCACCCTAAACCTAACCCTAAGCTTAACCCTAACCCTCACCCCAACCCTAACCCTAACCCTAACCCTCACCCCAAACCTAATCCTCACCCTAACACTAACCCTCACCCTAATCGTAACCATAACTCTAATCCTAACCCTCACCCTCACCATACCCCTCACCCTAAACCTTACCCTCACCCTCACCCTAAGTGTAATCCTAAACCTCACAGTAACCCTAACACTCAACCTAATCCTAAGCCTCACCTTAAACCTCAACCTCACCCTAATCCTCAACCTAACCTTTCCTTAACCCTTACCTAAACTAAACCCTCACTCTCACCCTCACCCTAACCCTCACCCTAACCCTAACCCTTCCCTTCACCCTAACCCTCATTCTAACCCTAACCCTAATCTTAACTGTCAACCTAATCCTAACCCTAGCCCTTAAACCCTCACCCTCACACTAACCCTAAACCTAATGCTAACACTCAACCTAACACTAATGCTAACCCACACCCTAACTCTCAGCCTCACTCGAACCCTTACCCTCACCCGAACCCTCATCCTCGCTCTAACCCTCACCCTCATGCTAAACATCACCCAAACCCTAACCCTCACCCTAACCCTTGCTCTAACCCTCACCCTAACCCTAAACCTCAACCTAACCCTCACCCTCACGTTAATCCTCACCATAACACTAAACCTTGGCTAAAAGAAACCCTCACCCTAACCCTCATACTAACCCTCACCCTCACCCTAGCCCTCACCCTAATCTTAACCCTAACCCTAAACCTCACACTCACACTAAACCTCACTCTAACTCTTCCCCTCACACTAACCCTAATCCTAACCATTAGCCTCACAGTACCCGTAACTCTCACCTTAACCCTAACACTAACCCTAACCCAAACTCTCACCCTCACCCTCACCTTCAGTCTAACCCTAACCGTAACCCTGTTCCCAAACCTAAACTTCACCCTCACCCTTATCCTAACCCTCACCCTCACCCTCACCCTCATCCTAACAATAACCCTAACCCTAATCCTAACCCTAACACTCACCCTCACACTCACACTAACTCGAACCCTAATCATAAACCTAACCCACACCCTAACCATAAAACTAACCCTAACCCACACCCTAACCCTAACCATCACCCTAAACCTAACCCTAACCCACACCCTCACCCTAACCATAACCCTTACCCTAACTCTTTTTCTTAACCCTAACGATAACCCTAACCCTCACCCTCACGCTAAACCCCACCCTAACCCATTCCCTCACCATAACCCTAAGGGTAACCCTAAACCTAATATTCACACTCACCCTAACCCTAACCATCACCCTATCGCTCACCTTAACCCTAACCCTCACCGTCACCCTAAACCTCACCGTCACCTTAACCCTCACCTTAACCCTAACCTTCACCCACACCCTAACACTCACACTCACCCGAAACCTCACTCTCACCCTCACCCTAACCCTACCCTATCCCTCACCACAACCCTAACCCTCACCCTAACCCTAACCTTCACCCACACCCTAACACACACACTCACCCGAAACCTCACTCTCACCCTCACCCTAACCCTAACCCTAACCCTAACCCTAACCCTAACCCTATCCCTAACCCTTACCCTAACCCTAACCCTTAATCTAACCCTAACCCTTACTCTCACCCTAATCCTCAACCTAACACTTATCCTTACACTAAGCCTAACTCTAACCCTCACACTAAGCCTATCCATCACCCTAACCATAACCATAACACTCACCCTAAACCTCACACTAAACTGAAACCTCAACCCACATCCTAAACCTCACTCTCATCCTCACCCTCACCCTAACCCTCACCAACAACCTAACCCACACCCTCACCCGAACCCCCACTCTCACCCTCACCCTCACCCTAAACATCACCCTCAACCTAACCCTAACCCTCACCCTAACCCTAACTCTCACCTTAAAACTCACCCTCACCCTAATCCTCACCCTAAACCTAACGCTAACTCTTTCCTAACCGAAAACCTCACCTTCACCCTAACTTTCACCCTAGCCCTCCCCCTAATCCTAGACCTCACCCTAAACCTAATGCTAAACTTAACCCTCACCTTCACGCTCACCCTCACCCTCAGCCTCACCGTAACCCTAAACCTAAACCTAACCCTATCCCGGACCCTTACCCTCACTCTAACCCTAACCCTAACCTGCAACCTAACCCTAACCCTAACCCTAATGCTAACCCTAACCCTCACCCTCACCCTAACCCTGACCCTAACTCTAACCCTACCCCTCAGCCTACCCCTCACCCTCACCCTAACCCTCACCCTCACCCTAACACTAATGCTAACCCTAATCCTCAACCTCACCCTAACCGTTTCCCTAACCGTTACCCTCACCATAACCCTATCCCTCAACCTCAACCTAACCCTCACCCTAACCCTTTCGCTCACCCTAACCCTCACCCAACCGTAAACCTAACCCTAACCCTCATGCTAACCGCCACCCTAAACTTCACCCTAACCCTAAGGGTAACCCTAACCCTCAGTCTCACCCTAACCCTCACCCTAAGCCTTATCCTCACACTAATCCTTACCCTAACCCGAAACCCTCACACTAAGCCTAACCCTCATACTAACCTTAACCCAACCTCTCACCCTAACACTCACTCTAACCCTAACCCTAACCCCAACCCAAACGCTAAACCTAACCCTAATCCTCACCTGAACCCTAACACTCACAGTCAACCTAAGCCTCACCCTTACCCTAACCTTCACCTACACCCTAACAATTCCTCTACCCTGAACACTAACTCTCACCCTAAACCTCACCCTCACCCTAAACATCACCCTAACCCTTACCCTCACCCTAAGCCTCACCGTCACCCACACCCTAACCCTCACCATCACCCGAAACCTCTCACTCTCCCTAAATTTCACCTTCACCTTAAACATCACCCTAACCCTCACTCTCACCCTAACCCTCACTCTAACACTTAACATCACCCTAACCCTAACCCTAACCCTAACTCTCACACTAAACCTAACCCTCACCCTAAATCTAACACTAAATATACCCGTCCCCCTAACCCTCACCCTAACCATAGCCATGAAAGCTAGGGTGAGTCTCAATCATATCCTCAACCTCACCCTCACCCTAACCATAACCCTCATCCTAGCGCTCAACCTAACCATAACTCTAACCCTAACCCAAACTCTAAACCTCACCTTCACCCTCACCCTCACCCTCACCCTCAGCCTAATCCTAACCTTAACCCTAATACTAACCCTAAACCTAACACTAAACCTACATCTACCCCTACCCCTAACCCTAACCCTCACCCTCACCCTCACCCTTACCCTCACCCTCACCCTAAATCTCACATTAACTCCAACCCTCACCCTCACCCTAAACCTCACCCTTACCCTCACCCTACACCTAAACCTAACCCACAACCTCACCCTCACCCTCACACTCAACCTAACCCTAACCCTCACCCTAACCCTAACCCTAACACTCACCCTCACACTAAACCTAAACCTAAACCTCTCCATAACCCTCACCCTAACCCTAATGCAAAACCAAATCCTCAACCTCTCCCTAAACCTAAAGCTAACCCTAACAGTCACCCTCACCCTAAAGCTCACCCTTACCCTCACCCTGACTCTAACCCTAACCCTCACACTAACCATAACCCTCACCCTAACCCTAAACCTACCCCTCACCCTAAGGCTCACCCTATCCCTAACCCTAACCCTAATACTCACCCTAACCTTAAACTTCATCCTAACCCTCGCCCTCACCCTAATCCTCACCCTAACCCTAACCCTAATCCTTACCTAACCGAAACCCTCATCCTCACACTCATCCTCACCCTAACCCTCATCCTCACCATCGCCCTCACCATAACCCTAACCCTAACCCTCTCCCTAAACATAACATTAACTTTAACCCTCAACATAACCTTCAGCCTAGCCCTCACCAAAACCCATACACTCACCCTCACCCTCACCCTAACCCTCACACTAAACCTAAACCTCACCCTAACCCTAACACTAACACTAAACAAAACCCTCATCCTATCCCTCAAACTAAGGCTAAACCTTACCCTAACCCTCACCCAAAACCTAACATTGACACTCACCCTCACCCTAATCCTTAACCTCACCATAACCCTAACAATTACACTTACCCGAACCCTCACCCTAATCCTACCCCTTATCCTAACCCTCACCCTAACACTAACCCTAACCCTAACCCTCACCCTAACACTAACCCTAAACCTATCCCTATCCCTCAAAGACACCCTAACCCTCACCTTAACCCTAATGCAAACCCGAACCCTAAACCTCAACCTAACCCTAACCCTAACATTAAACCTCACACTAACCCTAACCATCACCCCAACCATAAACTTCATCCTATCCCTGACCCTCATCCTAATCCTAATCCTAACCCTTACCTAACTGAAACGCTCTCCCTCACCCTCTCCCTCTCCCTAACCCGCAACCTCACATTAGAACTCACCATAAACCTTACGCTAAACCTAACAATAACCCTCACCCTCACACTAAACCTAACTCTAAGCCTCACCCTCACCCTCACCGTCACCCTAAACATAACCCTCACCCTCACTCTCCCCCTAACCCTAAACCTAACCCTCACCCTAATCTTAACCCTCAACATAACCCTAACCCTAACCCTCACCCTCACCCTAAACCTAAACCTAAACCTCACCCTAACCCTCAACCGAACCCTAATGCAAACCCTAAACCTCACCCTCACCTTAAGCCGAAAGCTAACCCTAACCCACACCCTCACCCTAAACCTCACACTAATCCTTACCCTCACCCTAACCCTAACCCTAACACTAACCCTCATACTAACCCTAACCCTCATCCTAACACTAACCCTACCCCTCAACCTGTCTCACCCTACAACTAACCCTAACCTAAACCCAACCCTAACTCTCACTGTCACCTTAACCCTCACCCTCAACCTAACATTAACATTACCCCTAACCCTCACCTAAAACTAACCCTAACCCTAACCTTCACACTAACCCTAACCCTCACCCTAAACCCCTAAACCTAACACTCACCCTCACCCTCAAGCTCATCCTCAGCCAAACCCTAACCCTAACACTAATCCTAACCCTAAGCCTCATCCACACCCTCCCCCTCCCCCTAACCTTAACCCTAACCCTCAAACTCACCCTCATCCTCACCCTAACCCTCACTCTCACCCTAACCCTAAACCTAACCCTATACCTATCACTCATCCTAACCCTCACACTAATCCAAATGCTAACCATAAACCTCACCCTCACCCTAACCCTCACAATAACCCTTACCCTCACCCTAACCCTAACCTGCACCCTCATTCTAACCCTCACACTAACACTTACCCACAACCCAACCCTCACCGTAACCATCACCCTATCCCTAACCCTAACCCTAAACTTCAAATTAAACCTCACCCTCACCCTAATCCTCACCCTAAACCTAAACCTAAACCTTTCCTAACCAAAAATATCACCCTCATCCTAGCCCTCACCCTAAACCTAACCCTAAACTTAATCCTCACTCTCACCCACACCCTCAGCCTCACCCTAACCCTAAACCTAATCTTATCACTAAATCTGAACCTCACTCTCAGCGTAACCCTAACCCTAACCTGCACCCTAACCCTAACCCTAACCCTAATCCTAACACTCAACCTTACCCTAACCCTAACTCTAATGCTAACACTAACCCTCACCCTCACCCTAACCCTCACCCTAACCTTAACCCTAACCTTAACACTCAACCTAACCCTAACCCTAACGTCACCCTAATCCTCACCCTAAACCTAATCCTAACGCTTACCTATTCAAAACCCTCACCCGCAACCGCACCCTCTCCCTCACCCTCAGCCTAACCCTTACCCTAACCCTAATCCTAACCCTAACTCTTACCCTTACCCTAAACCTAAACCTAACCCTAACCCTCACCGTCACCATCCCACTCACCCTCAACCTCACCCTAACCCTCACTCTCAAATTCACACTCACCCTAAACCTCACTGTCACCCTAAACATCACCCTAACCCTAAACCTCACACTAACCCTAACCCTTACCCTAACCCTAAACTTAACCCTAAACCTCAATTTAACTCTAACCCTAAGCCTAAACATCACCCTAACCCTAACCCTAAGCCGAACCCTAATCCTTACCTTAACCCTAACCCTTACCCTAAACTTAACCCTAAACCTAACTCTCACACTAAACCTTATGCTAACCCTAACCCTCATCCTCACGATAATCCTCACCCTAACCCTTATCCTCACACTAAACCTAACCATAACCCTCAGCATTAACTTCAACCTATTCCTAAACGTAAAACTATTGCTCACCCTAAACCTAACCCTTACCCTAACCCTAAACCTAAACCTCACACTAACCCTCACACTAACCCTCATCCTAAAATTATCCCTCACACTCGCCCTAACCCTAAACCTAACCCTAACCCTTAAGCTATCTCTAACCCTGCCCCTCAACCTAACCCTCATCCTCACCCTAATCCTAACACTAACCCTCACCTTAAACCTATTCCTAACCCTAACCCTCATCCTAACCCTAAACCTAAACCTCAACCTAACCCTAACCCTTACCCTAAACCTAACTCTAATCCTAAACCTAACCCTAACTCTAACACTCACCCTCACCCTCACCCTCACCCTAACCCTAAACCTAACCCTAACCCTCAACCTAACCCTAACCTGTATGCTATCCCTAAACCTTACCGTCACCATCACCCTCACCCTAACTCTCAACCTCAAACTCACTTTCACCCTAAACCTCAAACTAACCCAAACCCTCACCCTAACTCTAACCTTCTTCCTAACCCTAACTCTAACCCTCACCCTCACCCTAAACCTTACACAGACCCTTACCCACACCCTAACCCTCACCCTATCCCTAATGCTAAATCTAACCTTAACCCTCACCGTAACCCTTACACTCACCTTAACCCTAACCCTAAGCCTAACCCGAATCCTCACACTAAACCTAACCCTAACACTACCGCTCAGCCTCTCACCCAAATCATAACACTAATCCTCACCCTATCCCTAACCCTAATCCTAACACTCACCCTCACCCTAGACCTCACCCTAATACTAACCCTAACGCTAACGATCACCCTCACACTAACACTCACACTAACCCTAACTCTAACACTAACCAAAACTCTCACCCTAAGCCTCACCCTCACCCTTACCCTAACCGTCACTCTTTCCCTCACCTAAACCCTAATCCTTACCCTCACCCTCACTCTAACCCTCACTCTAAACCTTACCCTCACCCTAACCCTAACCCTAACCCTCACCATAACCCTCACCCTAAACTTAACCCTAACCCTAACCCTAACCCTCCCCATAACCCTCACCTAACACTAACCCTAAACCTAAACCTCAACCTAACCCTACCCCTCACCCTCACCCTAACTTTCAACCTCACCCTAACCCGCACCCTAACCGTCACACAAACGTTAACCCTCATGAGAAACTGAACCCTCACCCTTACCTTCACCCTAACCCTAAACATCACACTAACCCTAACCCTAAACCTAACACTCAGCCTATACCTAACGGTCACCCTAACCCAAAACTTCACCCTAATATTCAAACTAACCCTAACCCTAACCATAACCCTAACCCTCAACCTCACCCTAACCATAACCTTCACCCTCACCCTCACCCTAACCCTAACCCTGACCCTCACCCTGACCCTCACCCTCAACCTAACCCTCACCCTCACCCTCACCCTAAACCTACCCCTAACCCTAAACCTCAACCTAAACCTAACACTAACCATAACCCTAAACCTAACCCTCACCCTCACCTTCACCCTAACCCTAACTCTAAACCTCACCTTCACCCTCACCCTCACCCTCACCCTCAGCCTAATCCTAACCCTAAACCTAAACCTAACCCTACCTCTATCCCTCACCCTAACCCTAACTCTCACCCTAACCCTCAAACTAACCCTTACCCTCACCCTCACCCTAAACCTCACATTAATCCTAACACAAAAACTAACACTAACCCTAACCCTAACCCTCACCCTGACCCTCACGCTGAACCTCACCCTCAACCTAACCCTCACCCACACCCTCACCCTAAACCTACCCCTAACCCTAAACCTCAACCTAAACCTAACACTAACCATAACCCTAAACCTAACCCTCACCCTCACCTTCACCCTAACCCTAACTCTAAACCTCACCTTCACCCTCACCCTCACCCTCACCCTCAGCCTAATCCTAACCCTAAACCTAACCCTAACCCTACCTCTATCCCTCACCCTAACCCTAACTTTCACCCTAACCCTCAAACTAACCCTTACCCTCACCCTCACCCTAAAACTCACATTAATCCTAACACAAAAACTAACACTAACCCTAACCCTAACCCTCATCCTAACCCTAACCCTAACCATCACCCTCACCCTCACCCTAACCCTAACCCTAATGCTTACCCTAACCCTAAACCTAAACCTAAACCTAAACCACACTCCCACCCTCACCCTAAACCTAACCCTAACCCTCACCCTCACCCTCACCCTAACCCTCACCCTCACCCTCACCCTCACCCTAATCCTAACCCTAACCCTAACCCTCACCCTAAACCTAACACTCAACATAATCCTAAACCTAACCCTCACCCTCACCCTCACCCTCACCCTAACCCTAACCCTAACCCTCACCATAACCCTCACCCTAACCCTAATGCAAACCCAAAACCTCACCTCACCCTAAACCAAAAGCCTACCCAAACTGTCACCCTCACCCTAAACCTCACATTAACCCTTACCCTCACCCTAACTCTAACCCTAAACCTCACACTAACCCTAACCCTCAACCTAACCCTAAACTTCCTGTGACCTTAACCCTCACCGTATACCTCACCCTAACCCTATCCCTGTCCTTAACCCTAACCCTAACCCTCACCCTAAACCTAACCCTAAACCTCACCCTAACCCTAACCCTCACACTCACCATCTGCCTACCACTAACCATAACCCTAATCCTAACCCTAAAGCTCACCCTCATACTCACCCTAACTCAAACCGTAACCCTAACCCTAACCCTCACAATAACCCTAACCCTATTCCTAACCCTCATCCTAACCCTAAACCTCATCCTAACCCTAATCCTAACCCTCATCCTAAACCTAACCCTAACACTAATTCTAACCCTAACCCTCACCCTCACCCTCACCCTAACTCTAAACCTAAACCTAACACTCACCCTCACCCTCACCCTAAACTAAAACTAACGCTAACCCTCACCCTAACCTTAAACCTCATTGTATACCTCACACTCACCCTAAAGCTAACCTAAACTCTAACCCTCACCCTAACCCTCACCCTCTCCCTAAACCTACCCTAACCCTCACCCTAACCCTAACCCTAAACCTCACCCTAACCTTAACCCTCATGCTCACTCTCTGCTTAACACTAACCCTAACCCTAATCTTAACCCTAAAGCTCACCCTCATACTCACGCTAACTCAAATCGTAACCCTAACCCTAACCCTCACAATAAGCCTAACCCTATCTCTAACCCTCACCCTAACCCTAAACCTCATCCTAACACTAATCCTAACCATCATCCTAAACCTAACCCTAACCCTAATTCTAACCCTAACGCTCACCCTCACCCTCACCCTAACTCTAAACCTAAACCTAAACCTAACACTCACCCTCACGCTCACCATAACCTAAAAATATCCCTAACCCTCACCCTAAACTTAAAACTCACCCTATACCTCAAATTCACCCTAACGCTAACCCTAACTCTAACCCTCACCCTAACCCTCACCCTAACCTTAACAATAACCCTAACACTCATCCACACACTAAAACTCACCCTAACACTTACCCTCAACATAACCTTAACCCTAAGCCTAAACCTAAACCTAACCCTCACCTTCAAACTCAACCCACCCCTAATTCTAACCCTAACCCTCTACCTAACCCTAACCCTCAACCTAACCCTAACCCTCACACTCACCCTAAACCTCACCCGAACCCTAACATTACCCCTCTCACTAACCCTCACCCTCACCCTCACCCTAACCCTAATCTTTACCCTAACCCTCACGCTAACCCTAACCCTTACCCTAACCCTGCCCCTCAACCTAACCCGCATCCTCACCCTTATCCTAACACTAACCCTCACCCTAAACCTAAACCTAACCCTAACCCTCACCATAACCCTAAACCTAACCCTCACCCTAACGCTATCCCTTACCCTAAACCTCGCATTAATCCTAAACCTAACCCTAACCCTAACCCTCACCCTCACCCTCACCCTCACCCTAACCCTAAACCTAAACCTAACCCTCACCCTAACCCTAACCCGTATGCTATCCCTAAACCTTAACGTCACCCTCACCCTCACCCTAACTCTCAACCTCAAACTCACCATCACCCTAACCCTCAAACTAACCCAAACCCTCACCCTAACACTAACCTTCTTCCTAACCCTAACCCTACCCCTCACCCTCACCCTAACCCTTACCCAGACCCTTACCCACACCCTAACCCTCACCCTATCCATAATGCTAACCCTAAACTTCACCCGCACACTAACCCTCAACCTAACCCTTACCCTCACCTTAACCCTAATCCTAACCCTAATCTGAATCCTCACACTAAACCTAACCCTAACCCTACCGCTCAGCCTAACCCTCACCCAAATCCTAACACTAATACTCACCCTATAACTAAACCTAACACTAACACTAACCCTCACCTTCAGCCTAAACCTCACCCTAACACTAACCCTAAACCTAACACTAACCAAAATTCTCACCCTAAACCTCACCATCAACCTAACCCTAACCCTCACCCTTTCCATCACCCAAACCCTAACCTAACCCTCACCCTCAATCTAACCCTCATTCTAAACCTTACCCTCACCATAACCCTAGCCCTAAACCTCACCGTAACCCTCACCCTAAACTTAACCCTAAACCTAACCCTAACCCTCACCCTAACCCTCCTCATAACCCTCACCTAACACTAACCCTAAAGCTAAAAATCACCCTAACCCTAACCCTAACCCTCACCCTCACCCTAACCTTCAACCTCAACCTAACCCTAACCCTAACCCTAACCGTCACCCAAAAGCTAACCCTCATGAGAACCCGAAATCTCACCCTCAACCTAAATATCACACTAAACCTAACCCTTACCCTAACACTAAACCTAACACTCAGCCTATACCTAACGGCCACCCTAACCCAAAACCTCACCCTAATCCTCAAACTAACCCTAACGCTAACCATGACCCTAACCCTAACCCTCACCCTCACCCTAACCGTCACACTAACCCTTACCCACACCCTCACCTTAAAACTCACATTAACCCTAACCCTCAAACTAACACTAACCCTAACCCTAACCCTCACCCTCACCCTAACCCTTACTTTCACCCTCACCCTCACCCCTAACCTAACCCTAACCCTCAACCTCACCCTCAACCTTACCCTCACCCTAACCCTCACCCTCACCTTCAGCCTAATCCTAACGCTAAACCTAACCCTAACCCTACCTCTACCCCTCACCCTAAACTTAACCCTCACCATAACTCTCACACTAACCCTTACCCTCACCCTCACCCTAAACCTCACATTAACCCTAACCCTCAAACTGATACTAACCCTAACCCTAAACCTCACTCTTAACCTCACCCTAATCCTAACTCTCACCCTCACCTTCACCCTAAATCTAACCCTAACCCTAAACCTAAACCTAAACCTACACCTCACACACACCCTCACGCTAAACCTCACCCTCACCCTCACCCTCACCCTAATCCTAACCCTCACCCTCACCTCACCCTAACCCTAACCCTAACCCTCACCATAACCCTCACCCTAACCCTAATGCAAACCCGAAACCTCACCTCACGCTAAACCTAAAGCTAACCCTAACTCTCAACCTCACCCTAAACCTCACAGTAACCCTTACCCTCACCCTAACACTAACCCTAACCCTCACACTAACCCTAATCCTCAACCTAACCCTAAACCTACACGTGACTCTAACCCTCACCCTATCCCTCACCCTAACCCTCACCCTATCCCTCACCCTAACCCTATCCCTCTCCCTAACCCTAACCCTACCCCTCACCCTAACCCTAACCCTAAACCTGACCCAAACCCTAACCCTCAACCTCACCCTCACCCTCTGCCTAACACTAACCGTAACCCTAATCCTAACCCTAAAGTTCACCCTCATACTCACCCAACTCAAAACATAACCCTAACCCTAACCTTCACCATAACCCTAACCCTATCCCTAACCCTTACCCTAACCCTAAACCTCATCCTAACCCTAATCCTAACCCTCAACTTCACCCTAACCCTAACCCTAACCCTATCCCTCACTGTAACCCTAACGCTAACCCTAACTCTCACCCTCACCCTAAACCTCACCCTGACCCTTACCCTCTCCATAACCTTAAACCTAACCCTAAACCTAATACTCACACTAACTCTAACCATCACCCTCATCCTAACCCTCACTGTAACCTTGAATCTCACCCTAACACTAACCGTCACCCACACCCTAACCCTCACCCGAAACGCAACCCTCACCCTCACCCTCACCCTAACCGTAGCGCTAACACTCACCCCAAACCGAACCCTCATCCGAACCCTAACTCTAACCATCACTTTCAATTTAACCCTAACCCGAACCCTAACCCTAAACCTCACCCTAACTCTAAAGCTAAACCTAACCCTAAATCTTACTCTCATCTTAATCCTCACCCTAACCCTTTTCCTCACACTAACGCTAACCCTAACCCGTACACTAACTCAAACCCTCACCCTAAACCTAACCCTAACCCTCACCCTGAACGAAACCTAAACCTTTTCCACACCCTCAACCTAACCCTCACCGTCACCCTAACCCTCACCCTAAACCTAACCCTCAAATATACCCTAACCCTCACCCTCACCCACACACTTACCCTCGCCCTAAACATCAACCTAACACTAACCCTCAGCCTAACCCTAACCCTAACCCTCACCTTAACCCTAACGCTAACCCTAACCCTCACCCTCACCCTAAACCTCACACTAACCCATACCCTCACCATAACCCTAAGGGTAACACTAACCCTAACCCTCACCCTCACCCTAAACCTCACCCTAACCCATATTCTCACCATAACCCTAAGGGTAACCCTTACCCTAATCCTCACACTCACCCTAACCCTAACCTTCACGCTATCGCTCACCCTAACCCTAACCCTCACCCTCACCCTAACCCTCAACGTCACCTTAACCCTCACCCTAACCCTAACCGTCACCCACAACCTAACACTCACACTCATCCGAAACCTCACCCTAAGCCTCACCCTAACCCTAACCCTAACCCTCACCCCAACCCTAACCCTCACCCTAACCCTAACTTTAACCCTCACACTCACCCTTACCCTAACCCTAACCCTTACTCTAACCCTCACCCTAAACCTTAATCTAACCCTAACCCTAACCCTAATACTCTAACCTTAACCTTCATCCTAACCCTCACCCTCACCCTAATCCTCACCCTAACCCTAACCCTAACCCTAAACCTCACCCTAAACATAACATTAACCCTGACCCTCACCGTAAGCCTCACCCTAGCCCTAACCGGAACGTTAAAACTCACCCTAACCCTCACCCTAACCCTTACTCTCACCCTCACCCTCACCCTAAACCTCACAACTAATATTGAACCTCACCCTAACCCTAACACTAACACTAAACAAAACCCTCATCCTATCCCTCAAACTAAGCCTAAACCTAACCCTAACCCTCACCCTCACCATCACCCTAAACCTAACACTAACCCTCACCCTCACCCTAATCCTTAACCTCACCCTAACCCTAACCCTTACCCTTACCCTAACCCTCTCCCTAATCCTAACATTCACCCTAACCCTAACCCTACCCCTTACCCTAAACCTCATCCTAAGCATAATCCTAACCCTAACCCTCACCCTAACACTAACCCTAACCCTATCCCTAACCCTCAAAAACACCCTAACCTTCATCCTAACCCTAATGCAAACCCGAACCCTAAACCTCACTCTAACCCTAACCCTAACCCTAAACCTCACACTAACCCTAACCATCAGCCTAACCCTAAACTTCATCCTATCCCTAACCCTCACCCTAATCCTCACCCTGACCCGAATCCTAACACTTACCTAACTGACACGCTCTCCCTCACCCTCTCCTTCTCCCTAAACCGCAACCTTATATTAGACCTCACCATAAACCTTACAATAAACCTAACAATAACCCTCACACTAACCCTCACCCTCACACTAAACCTCACCCTAAACCTTACCCTCACCATAACCCGCAAACTAACCCTAACCCCAAACCTACCGCTCACCCTAACCCTCACCCTAAACATAACCCTAACCCTAACCCTAACGATTACCCTAACCCTAAACTTGACCCTCACCCTAACACTCACCCTAACTCTAACTAAACTTATCCCTGACCCTAACCCTAATCCTAACTCTCAGCAGAACACTCACCCTCATCATAACCCTCACCCGGACACTAAACATCACCCTAAAGCTAACCCTCACCCTAATGCTAAACCTAACCCGCACCCTCACCCTAAACCTCACCATAATCCTAACCCTCATAAGTAAACCTAACCCTAACCCTCACCCTACCCCTAACCCCTACACTCATCCTAACTCTAACCTTCACCCTCACCATCATCCTAACCCTAAACCTAACCCTAACACTCATCCTAAACCTAACGCTAAACCTAATGCTAACCCTAAACCTCACACTCACCTTAACCCTCACACTAAACCTTACCATCACCCTAACCCTAACTCTAACTCTCACACTAAACCTAACCTTCACCCTAACCCTAAGACTACCCCTCCTCCTAACCCTCACCTTAAACCTAACCCTAAAGCTAATCCTCACCCTATCTTTAACCTTAACCCAAACCCTCACCTTAACCCTCACCCTCACCCTAAACTTAATGCTAACCCTAATCCTAACCCTCACCCTAACCCTCACCCTTACACTAACCCACACTCTAACCTTCACCCTAACCCTAACCGTAAACCTAACCTTCACCCTAACCCTCACCCTAACCCTAACCCTCACACTCACCCTAACCCTCACCCTAAACTTTAGACTTACCCTAACCCTACACCTAACCCTCAGACTAACCCTAAACTTAACCCTCAGCCTAACCCTTATGCTAATCCTAAATATAATCCTAACCCTCACGCTAAACATAAACCTAACACTAACCCACACACTAAGCTTAACCCTCACCCTAACTATAACCCTAACTCGAACCTTCACCCTCACCCTGACCCTCACCTCAGCCTGACCCTAACACTAACCATATTCCTAATCCTAACTCTCAGCCTCACCCTCACCCTCACCCTAACCCTAACCCTAACCATCAGGCTAAACCTAACCTCAGGTTAACCCTCACCCTCACCCTAATCCTCACACTAACCCTAACACTTACATAACTGAAACACTCACCCTCACCCTCACCCAATCCTCACACTCACCCTAGCCCTCACCCTAACCCGAACACTAATCCTAACCCTAACCCTCAACCAACCCTCACCCTAACCCTAAACCTAACCATAATGCTGAACCTCACCCTCACCCTCACCCTAAACCTAACCATAACCCTCACCCTAAACCTACACCTCACCCTTACGCTCACCCTATCGCTAACACTAACCCAACACCACACCCTCACTCTAACCCTCACCCTAACCCTTATCCTCACAATAAACTTAATCCTAACCCTCACACTAACCCTAATGCTCACCCTATCCCTAACCCTAACGCGAAACCTCACCCTAACCCTCACCCTAACCCTTAACCTGACCCTAACCATAACCCTCACCCTTAATGTAAAATTCACCCTAATCCTTACCCTCGCCCTATCCCGCAAAATAACCCTAACGGTAAACCTACAGCTCACCCTAACCCTCACCTTAAGCATAACCCTAACCCTAAACATCACCCTAACCTTAACCCTAACCCTCACCCTAACCCTCACCCTAACACTTATCCTCACACTAACCCTAAAACTCACCCTCACCCTAACTCTCACACTAACACTAATCCTTACCCTATCACTAACCCTAACCCTAACCCTCACCCTAACCCTCACCCTAAACCTTACCCTCACCCTAACACTAAAACTCACCCTCAACCTTAACCTCACCCTAACCCTTACCCTCACTCTAACCCGCAAACTAACCCTAACCCTAAACCTACGGCTCACCCTAAAGCTCACCCTCATCATAACCCTAAACCTAACACTCACCCTAACCCTAAACCTCACCCTCACCCTAACCCTCACCCTAACACTTACCCTCACACTAACCCAATCCCTAACCCTAACCCTAATTCTCAACAGAACACTCACCCTCACCCTAACCGTCACCCTCACACTAAACATCACCCAACCCTAACCCTCACCGTAACCCTAACACTACTCCTCACCCTAACCCTAACCCTCACCATAACCCTAACTCTCACACTAACCCTAACCCTAACCCTTACCCTCACCCTCACCCTAACCCTAACCCTAATCCTCATCCTAACACTAACCTTGACCCTCAGCCTCACCCAAACCCTAACCCTAACCCCAACCCACACCCTCACCCTACACCTCACCCTAACCCTAATCCTAACACTTACTTAAATGAAAACCTCACCCTAACCCTCACCCTCTCCCTAAACCTCACCCTCACCCTTGCCCTCACACTAAAACTAATCCTAACCCTAAACCTAACCCTAACCCTCACCCTCACCTTAACCCTAACCCTAAACATAACCCTAACATTCATCCTAACCCTAACTCTAAACCTAATGCTAACCATAAACCACACAATCACCCTAACCTTCACCCTAAAAATTACCGTCACCCTAACCCTAACCCTAAACCTAACACTAAACCTCACCCTCACCATAACCCTAAGCCTTCCCCTCAGCCTAAACCTCACCGTAAACCTAACTCTAACCCTAATCCTCACCCTATCCTTAAGCTTAAGGCAAAACCTCACCCTAACCTTCACCCTAACCCTAACCCTAACGCTAACCCTAACCCTCAGCCTCACCAGTACACTCACCCTAACCCTTACACTCAACCTAAACCTAAACCTCACCCTCACCATAACCCTCACCCTAACACTTACCCACACCCTCACCCTCACCCTAACCCTAAACCTAACCTTCACCATAACGCTCACACTAACCCTAAACCTCACCCTCAACGTAACACTCAACCTAACCTTTACCCTCACACTAACCCTTACCCTAACCTTAAACCTAACCCTCACACTAACCATAACCCTAACCCTCAGCCTAAACCTTAGGCTAACCCTAAATCTAACACTAACACTCACACTAACCATAAACCTAACCCTAACCCTAACGGTGACGCTAACCCTAACCCTAACACTCAGCCTAACCCTCATCCTAACCCTCACCCTAACCCTCAACCTATACCTCACCCTCACCCTCACCCTAACCGTAACCCTAACCGTAACCCTCACCCTAACCCTAAAACTAACCCTAACCCTCATCCTCACACTAAACCTAACCCTAACCTTTACCCTCACCATAACCTTAACCCTAAGCCTAAACCTAATCCTCACCCTAACCCTAACCCTCACCCACACACTAACCCTCACCCTCACACTCACCCTCAACGTAATACTCATCCTAACCCTAAACCTAATCCTAATCCTAAACCGAACCTTCACCCTCAAACTCACCCTAACCCTAACCCTCAACCTCACCCTCTCCATTACCCTCAGCCTAACCCTAATAATAATCTAATCCTAACCCTCACCCTAACTCTAACCCTAAACCTAAACCTATCACTCACCGTCACCCTTACCCTAACCCTAACACTATCCCTAACCCTCAACATAACCATAACCCTCACCCTAATCCTAAACCTAACCATCACCTTCAGACTCACCCTAAGTCTAACGCAAACTCTAAACCTAACCCTCACCCTCACCTTCAACCTAACCCTCACACTCACCCTAAACCTCACCCTAAACCTGACCCTACCCCTGTTCCTAACCGTCACCCTAACCCTAAACCTAACCCTCAACCTAACCCTAAACCTACCCCTAACGCTAACCCGCACCTTAAACCTAATCCTCACCTACACCCTAACCCTCACTCTCACTCTAATCATCAACCAAATCCTAACCCTCACCCTAACACTAACACAAACCCTAATCCAAACCCTCACACTCACCCTAACCCTCACCCTGACCTTTACTCTCACCCTAACCCTTACCCTCACCATAACCCTAACCATAACCCTCACACTAACCATAACCCCATCTCTAACCCTAATCCTAACCCTGACCCTAACCTTCACCCTCACCCTTACCCTCAGGCTCTGCTTAACCCTAACCCTAATCCTATTCCTAACCCTAACCCTCTGCCTCACCCTAAACATCACCCTAACCCTAACCCTCACCCTAAACCTAACATTACCCCTCACACTACCCCTCACCCTAACCCTAACCCTAACCCTCAACCTCACTTTCACCATCACCCTCAGCCTAACCCTAACGCTAACACTTATCCTAACCCTAACCCTCACCATAATCCTCCACCTAACCCTGACCATAACCCTCACCCTCACCCTAACACTAACGTAACCCTAACTCTCACTGTAACCCTAACTCTAACCCTCAACCTAACCCTAACCCTCACCCTGACCCTCACACTAAACCTAACCATAACCCTAACCCTCAACCTAACACTTACCCTGACCCTAACCCTCACCCTAAACCTAACCCGAACCCTCACCTTTACCCTAACCCTCATCCTAAACATAAGCCTCACCCTCACCCTCACCCTAACCCTAACCCTAACCCTCATCCTAACCTTAAACCTAAACCTAACGCTAACCCTAAACCTCACCCTCACCCTAAACCTCACCCTAACCCTTACCCTCACCCTAACACTAACCCTAACCCTCACACTAAACCTAAACCTCACCTTAAACCTAACCCAAATCCTCACACTAAACCTTAACCCTCACCTTAAACCTAACACTACCCCTCAGCCTAACCCTCACTCTATTCCTAACTCTAACCCTAATCCTCACCTTATCCCTAAACTTAACCCTAACCCTCACCTTAACCCTCACCCTAAACCTAACCCTCACCCTCACCCTAACCCTAATGCTAACACTGACCCTCACCCTCCTCCTAAACCTCACCCTCACCCTAACCCTCATTCTAACACTTACCCACACCCTAACTCACACCTGACCCCTAACCCTAAACCTAACCTTCACCCTAAACCTCACGCTACCCCTAACCATAACCCTAACCCAAACCCTCACCCGAACCCTCACGGTAACCCTAACCCTCATCCTCTCCATAAACCTCACTCTAAACTTTACCCTCAACCTAACCAATACCCTCTCCCTAAACCTAACACTCACACTAACCCTAACCCTTACCCTCAGCCTAGCCCTTATACTTACCCTAAACCTAACAGTAACCCTCACCCTAAGCGTAACCCTAACCCAAAACCTCACACTCAACCTCCACTTCCTCCTCAGCCTTACCCTTTACATAATCCTAACCCTAACCCTGAACCCCACCCTCACCCTAACCCTAACCCTAACAGTAACGCTAACCCTCACCCTCACCCTCACCTAACCCAAACCCTAACCATAACAATAAACCTAACCCTAACCCTCACCCTAAAACTCACCTTAACCTAATCCTAACCCTAACCCTCACCCTCACCCTCAACCTCATTCTAACACTCACCCTCACCCTGAACCTCACCATCATACTAACCCTCACACTAACTCGAATCCTCACCCTAACCCTAACCCTAATCCTCAACCTCACTTTCATCCTCACCCTCAGCCTAAACCTAACACTAATCCTAACCCTAACCCACACCCTCACCCTAAACCTAACCCTAACCCTCACCCTCACCCTCACCCTCACCCGCACACGCACCCGCACCCTCACACTAACCCTCACCCTCACTCTCACCCTCAACCTCACCCTAAACATCACCCTAACACTAACCCTCACATTAACCCTAATCCTAACCCTCACCCTAACCCTAAACCTCACCATAACGCTCACCCTAACCCTAACGCTAACCCTAACCCTCACCCTCACATTAACCCAAACCCTAACTTTTATCCTCACACTAACACTAACCCTAACCCTAACTCTAACCTTCACACTAACCCTAACCCTCACTCTATCCCTATCCCTACACTTCACCCTGACTCTCATACTATCCCTAACCCTCAACCACACCCTAATCCTCACCCTCACCCGAACACTCACCCTCACCAGAACACTCCCACTCGCCCTAACACTCACCCTCACAATGAACATCAACCTAACCCTAAATCTCTCCCTAACCCAAACACTAAACCTCACCCTAAATCTAATCCTCAACCTAAACCTATCCCTCACCCTGACCCTCACCCTAACCCTAACCCTCACCCTTACCCTAACCCTAATACTCACCCTAAACCTAACCCTCACCCTCACACTAAACCTAACCCTCACCCTCACACTAAACCTAACCCTCATCCTAACCCTTACCCTCACCCTTACCCTCTCCCTCACCCTAACCCTCATCCTAACCCTAACCTTAAACCTAATGCTAACCCTAAACCTCACCCTCACCCTAACCCTTACCCTCAACCTAACCCTAACCCTAACTAACACACTAAACCTAACCCTCACTCTAACCCTAACCCTAAACCTCACACTAAACCTAACCCTCAACCTAACCCTAACCCTACCCCTGAGCCTAACCCTCACCCTAAATCTAACCTTAACCCAAATCCTCAACCTATCAGTAACCTTAACCCTAACGCTCAACTTCAACCTTTCCTTCCCCCTCAGCCTTTCTCTAACCATAACCATAATCCTAACACTCAACCTAACCCTCACCCTAAACCTATCCCTCAGCCTCACCCTAACCCTCACCCTAACCATTACCCTCAACCTAACCCAAACCCTATCCCTAAACCTAACACTCATATTAACCGTAACCCTAACCCTCACCCTATCCCTTATACTAACCCTAAACCTAAATCCCGAAACCCTCACCTTAACCTGAACCCTCACACTAACCCTAAACCTAACCCTAACCCTCAGCCTAAACCTCATCTTAACCCTAAACCTAACCCTAACCCTCACGCTAACCCTAATCATCACCCTCACCCTAAACTTTAGCTAAACCCTAACCCTATCCCTAACCCTAACCCTAACCCTAACTCTACCCGAACACTCACCCAAACCCTAACCCTCACCCTCACACTAAACATCAACCTAACACTAACCCTCAACCTAACCCTAACCCTAACCCTCACCCTAACCATAACCCTCACCGTAACCCTAAACCTCACACTAACCCTAAGCCTAACCCTCACCCTCACCCGCACCCTCACCCTAACCCTATCTCTAACCCTCATCCTAACACTAACCCTCACCCTCACCCTCACCCTCACCCTAACCCTAACCCACAACCTCACCCTAATCCTCACCCTAACCCTAACCCTAAAACTTACCTAACCGAAATCCTCACACTCACTCTCACCCTCAACCTAACCCTCAACCTAGCCCTCCCCCTAAAACTAACCCTCACCATAACCCTAACCCTCACCCTCACACTCACCCTCACCCTAACCCTAAACCTAACCCTAACCCTCACCCTAACCCTAACCCTCACACTGAGCCTAACTCTCACCCTAAACCTAACCCTACCTCTCAGATTAACCCTCACTTTTACCCTAACTCTAACCCTCACCCTAACCCTAACCCTATCACTAACCCTCACACTAACCCTAATCTTAATACTGAACCTAACCCTCACCCTCACCCTCACCATAACCCAAACACTCACCCTAATCCTAAACCTAACCCTAGTCCTCATGCTAACACTTACCCTGACCGTCTCCCTAACCCTAACTCTCATCCTCACCCTAACCCTCACCCGAAGCCTTACCGTCACCCAAACTCTAATGCTAACCCTAACCCTAACCCTCACCCTAACCCTAAACCTATCCCTAACCTCACCCTAACCCTAACCCTCATCCTACCTCACACTCAACCTAACCGTCACCGTAACCCTTACAGTCACCCTAAACCAACCCTAAACCTCACTCTAAACCTAACCCTCACCCAAACTCTAATGTTATCCCTCACCCTAACCCTCACCCTCAACCTAACCCTAACCCTAATCCTCACCGTATCCTTAACCTTAACCCAAAACTACACCCTAAGCCTCACCCTCACCCTAATGCTAACCATAACCCTCAGCCTCACCGTAACCCACTCCCTAACACTTTACCCTCACCCTAACCCTCACCCTCACCCTAAAACTCACCCTAACACTCACCCAAACCCTAACCCTCACCTTAACACTAATCCTAATATTATCCTTGACGCTAACCCTCACCCTCACTCTAAACCTCACCATAACATTTACACACACCTTTACCCTCACTCTAAACCTAACCCTAAACCTAAATTTGACCCTAACCCTCACCCTAACCCTAAACCTCACCCTCTCCCAAACCCTCACCCTAAACTTTACCCTCACCCTAACTCTTACCCTAACACTAAACCTAACCCTCACACTAACCCGAAACCTAATCCTCAGCCTAATCCTTATCCTAACCCTAAACCTAGCCCTAAACCTCACCCTAACCCTAACCCTAACCCTTAGCCTAACCCTCATCCTAACCATAACCCTACTCCTAACCCTCACCCTCACCCTAACCGGAAACCTAAACCTCACCCTAACCCTAACCCTCACCCTCATCCTCTCGATCACCCTCAGCCTAACCCTAAATCTAACCTAATCCTAACCCTCACCCTCACCCTAACTCTATCCCTAAACCTAAACCTAACACTCACCCTCACCCTTACCCTAACCCTAATACTATCCCTAACCCTCAACCTAACCCTAACCCTCACCCTAATCCTAAACCTAACCCTCACCCTCAAACTCACCCTAAGTCTAACGCAAACCATAACCCTAACCCTCGCCCTCACCCTCAACTTAACCCTCACACTCACCCTAAACCTCACCCTAAACCTGACCCTAGCCCTGTCCCTACCCCTCACCCTAACCCAAACCCTAACCCTCAACCTAACCCTAAACCTACCCCTAACGCTAACCCTCACCTAAACCTAATCCTCACCCACACCCTAACCCTCACCCTCAACCGAACCCTCACCCTCACCTGAACGATCATCCTCACCCTAACCCTCACCCTCATTCTAAACATCACCCAAATCCTAACCCTCACCCTAACTCTAACACAAACCCTAATCCAAACCCTCACACTCACCCTAACCCTCACCCTAATCTTTACTCTCACCCTAATCCTTTCCCTCACCTACCCCTAACCATTACCCTCACACTAACCGTAACCCTCACTCTAACCCTAATCCTAACCCTGACCCCAACCTTCACCCTCACCCTGACCCTCAGCATCAGCTTAACCCTAACCCTAATCCTATTCCTAATCCTAACCCTCACAATCACCCTCAACCTAAACCTAACCCTAACACTAACCCTCACCCTCACCCTCACACTCACCGTACACTCACCCTCACACTAAACATCACCCTAACCCTAACCATCTCCCTAACCCTAACCTCAGCTTAACCCTCACCCTCAACCTAATCCTCATCCTAACCGTAACACTAATGTAAAAGAAACCCTCACCCTCACACTAACCATCACACTAACCCTCACCCTCACCCTAGCCCTATCCTTAACCCTAACCATAACACTTACCCACACCCTAACCCTCACCCTCATCCTCACTCTAACCCTAATCCTAACGCTAATGCTCACCCTGCCCCTCTCCCTAATCCTAATTGTAACCCTAACCCTCACCCTCATCCTAACCTTCATGCTTACCCGAAAACTCACCCTCAGCCTAAACGATACTCTCACAATAAACATCACCCTAACCCTAACCCTCAACCTAACCCTAACCCTAACCCCCACCCTAACCCTAAACCTCACGCT